>NC_142518.1:108102000-108406500 GCF_057876585.1 Rhinolophus sinicus
ATGGCTCGAAGCAAACTGAATAGCGTTGGATATTTGTGCTCCTCAGCCTGAGCAGATGCAGTAGCTCACATACCTGTGTTAAACCAGAGGTCCGCTGTGTTCCAGGCGGGCGAATGTGGCTGATAGCCCCTAGTGATACATCCACCACTGGCAAGCCACAGACCTTTAGTCCTTTGCCACAATCACACACGGCTCATTGGCTGAGGGCTGCGGTAAGATCGAATGCCTTTTCTGAACGGCCCACCCTGTCAATCCTCCCGATCCTGCTGGTGTGAGACAAAAGACATAAGAACTGCCATTGGACTTTTAAATGTTAATTTAAAAAATAGCCCTTAATTATTTTTTAAAAATTGCCTTAATTATAGCTTCCCACAGGCAGGCCATGCATTGCTGAGTAGTTTTACAAACAAGGGAATAAGTGAATAGTTGATAGGTGCTGGTGAGTTCTTTATTTGCATGTTGTCTGTCCCACATGTAGATTGTAATACTGCAATATCACAATTTGCAGCCAAATTAGAAGCACAATAAATTAACCCAATTTGTTCATTTCCTTTTCAATTATACTACAAGGAGGAGTATTTCTGTCTTTTGCCTTTTTTTGACATAAAGGCTTCATCTTAAAAGCAGAAAGACTTCCATATAGCTAAATCTATGTGTATGACAAATAAAGCTTGTTTTTATTTTCCTTACCCAGCTGGCTAAGATTCAAACATTAATTTTTCAACTGACGCATCTTAAATATTCTAGTTAAAATACACACTGCTGGCCAAGAATTGTTCAATCCATAGCACACTTTTCTTTGCCTGCAAGCAATAGGTAGTTAGAACTGTAAATGGGTAAACTCAGTCTTCCCATGTGGCGAGGTCAACAGAACTCATGGTGAACATACAAAGGATAGAGAACTAATTATTATTGAGATTCAGGTAAGTGATTTCTTAGGCATTTTAGCTGTCACGCTGTGGAATAATTGTAAACCCACCAGGAAGGAATTGCAAAACACAATCTACTTATCCTTTCCCTAATGGCTACATAGATTTTTTTTTTTTTCTGTTCTGCAATTTGTTCCAACCCTCTATTTAATCATTAAAAGGAATGTTGTTTTAAGTATTGCTTCCTCAATAACAGTGTTTGACCAGAATTCTACAAAATGGTGACTTTGCTTAGAGTGCGACTTCAATATACTGGCATGATTTCAGGCAATCAGAGCTATTAGTAATGGAATGCAGAGCTCTGTAGCAATTTTGTTTAAAGTTTTGTTTAAGTTAATATTATATCTGACTAATGTAACCATCTGTATCCAGTCCCATCAGTGACAACATAAAATTGTTAAACACCATTTCATGGGCATCAACTGATTTGGCTTGGGTATAATTTTATGATCATGCCTTATTGTACTACTTTATTACTATCATTTAAATATCAGTAACAGCAGCAGCAAATATTGTAAGGATGCCACCGAGCCCAAGGTAGTCGGTATGCCAGCTTTGTGACTAAATTCTTCCTGCTCCTAGGTCTTCAAATATTCTGTTCCTTTGTCCAGGAATGTCCTTCAAGTCTTGGTTTAAAGGCCTTTTCGAGAGGTCCGCCTTCCTCGTTCTCGCATTCTTGAACACTGTACCCATTTGTTTCCTTCATAGTATTTATCACAATTGGAAATGATATCTGTATCTTTTTTCTTATTGTCTCTCCTGCTAGACTGTCAGCTGTACAAGAGCAGAGATCATATCTATTTTTATTTACGTATGTATCCCCTTGCCTAGCAAAGTAAGTAGGGATTTTAGATACTTTTTTTTTGGGGGGGGACTCTAAATATTTTAATGAATAAATGAGGTGTAACATGGCAAAATTACAAGGAGGCAGGGCCCCTAGTTACAGGAGGCTGAGGACTTCCAAGTTAACCTCACGGTTGCATTTGGTCCTGCCTGGACTTGTACATGGACTTGAAACCATGCCAGACACCATTTCCACCTGGTGATCCACAGGCGTCTCACAGTCCGCGTTCCAACCTTTAATTCATCGTCTTGCCTCAACGCTCTTTTTCCTCCTTAGAGTCACAGCTTGGATAATGGCGCTGTCATGCATATCATCACCCAAGTAAGCGACTTGGCATTTATTCTCCCCCTCGCACCTCCTCAACTCCATCACCCAGTCCTGTCAGTGTGTCCACTTGGGTCTGTCCTCTCCCTTTCACCTCCATGAACATGACTTTGCTTCAGGTCCTTATCTTCTCTTATTTAAATTACTGCAAATGCTTCCTAATGATCTCTCTGATTCCCTGGTCTTATACCCTAAAGACCACCTCCTTTCCCCCCAAAAGTCAAATACTATCCTGTCTCCTTCTATCCAGAAGTCAATAAAGCAGGCAATGTGCAGAAGCAGCTGGAACCTTACTGAGCGAGAGATATTCAAAGATTGCAGACATATGATTTCTTCAAGATTAATTTCCTTTTTGTTTTTCTGCTATGAGTCCAACGGAATAAGCTATTAAAATGCTTTGAGCTTCTGAACGAAAGCACAGAACTGTGCCAGCAGAACAACACAAAGTCTTCCTTTATTTTTTCCCTTTAAGCATCTATCTGTGATGGATGATATGACCATGAATCTTCACTCAAATATGAAATCCTGAAGTATCCTAAAATCCCAGAGTGTCAGAGATGGACACAGGCCGTCTGGATCCTACGTCTGAGGCTCAGAGAAAGGAAGGGCCTTATTTAAGGTCACAAAGTGAGTTAGCTGAAGAATTAGGACTCAGACCCAGTTCTCTGTATTCCTCAAGTGATCATGAGGCTTGGTTTGGCTATATTGTTAAAACACTTGGCAGCCTTAAAGCCACTCCTCGGACCATTGTGGCATGACTTCATCTTTATTTTTATTTCTTGCTTCTCTTGTGTCTGAGTGCTAATCAGTAAGATTAGGAGGAAAGTCTGACCTTGATAATGTGACATATGTTTCAGTGGTGATTTTTAAAGGAGCATTTTGGAGCACTAGATATTTCTTGAACCTGCCTTGGGGGCCTTTGTGTGTATCAGTCAATTGGGTCCCAAGTAAACAGGGCTCTGGGCTGCCAACCCCATTTCATATTCCATACAGAGTTTTGTTTTCATGTTTTATATGGGCTCGTATTACTATCGGATTTAAATGAGTTCATGCTGACAAGGTGTTTTTGTTTGTTTATTTTAAGGTTTTTTATTAAAATACAGCTAACATACAATATTATATTACTTTCAGGTGTACAGCATAGCTATTCAACAGTACCCACCTAGCTCTATACAGTGTTATTACCACATTATTGATTATATTCCCCATGCTAAAGACGTGATCACCATGATAAATCCAGCAACCATCTGACACTGTACCACACTATCACAGTATGATTGATCTTCCCCCCCTTTTAAAATTTTCCATTAGAGTTGACATTCAATATTATTTTATATTCGTTTCAAGTGTACAGCATAGTGGTTAGACATTTATATAATTTAGGCAGCGATCCCCCTGACTAGTACCTCCTGGTATTTAGAATCGAAGGACAGCTGAAGAGCTTCCCAGACAAGAAAAAGCTAAAGGAGTTCATCATCACCAAACAACTATTACAAGGAATCTTAGAGGGACTTCTTTAAGATGGGAGGGGGGTTAGGGATGGGTGAAAAGGGGAAGGGATCAAGAAGTACAAATGGGTGTTACACCGTAGTCATGGGGATGTGGGCCACAGCGTAAGGAATATAGTCAACAATATTGTAATAACTAGGTATGGTGCCAGGTAGGTATTAGATCTATCAGGGTGATAGATGGGAATGGGGTTGGGGGCAGGGGGGAAAAGGTGAAGGCATTAAGCAATACAAATTGGTAGTTACAAAAGTCATGGGGATGTAAAGTGTAGGGCATATAATCAATAATATGATAAAAACCATGTTGAAAAGTTTTGAAAACTGTGCCTCAGGAATGTATGTGGTGGTTTTCTCCCCAGTCAAATATTGCAATTAAACAATATTTCTGTAGTTTTGTGTTTATTTTTAATTTGGACCCTTCTCTTATAATGATAAAAGACAGAGAAAACTGCAGGCTTACTCAGGTGAGTGTGGTAATTCGAATACAGATTGTTTGTAGCTAGGCAGTGGACAAGTGGCTGGGATTTTCTGGCTGCTCGGCTACGTGTTAGTGTGCATGAGTGAGGTCCGCCCTAAAGGGTCCCGTCCTCCCTCGCAGGCCACAGAGTTCACGGGACTGCTTGCTGGAAAGTATGTTGTCATTAAGAATGTAGTGTCTCTTGTCCAGCTTACTCGCATTCCATATCTTCAGTCTTTGATGCTGACCAGTGGTGAGCAAGGTGGAATGGCTGATTTCGGAGAGCCAAACACTGTGGTGGGGTAGTAAAATACTTCTTGGCATGGTAACAGGCAAGGCCACCCCTAACTTTGGCAGACCTGGGGTCGGGGCATAAAATGCAGGCTCACTGCCAGCTCCCCCTTCTTTCCAACCTCTTGGCTCTGTCCCTTACTCTGACAGGCCTTCCATGCATGCGTGTAAAAACCAGCCTTGCTCATCAAAGCATGGACCCCACTCCACAGCAGCAGTATTATGTGAGTGTTGGTTAGAATGGCGGCTCTCAGGGCCCACTCTAGGCCCACTTAACCAGGATCTGCATTTTAATAAGATCCCAGGTGATCCACAAACACATTCAAGTTTGAGAAGAACTGCTGTAGCCCACATGTTCAAGTTCCACCATCAATGGATGGAAGGGCAACAGCTGCCACATGGCCACCCCTCATTCATCCCGCCGTCCTAGGTTGTGCCCACCCGTGGTTTGATCCATCCTTAGAAAAGAAGAACTAGGGAAGAGGATTGCACAGGCCATGAACACAGGCTTGGGGCACAGGGGCGGGGAATTGCAAGGTCTTTGGTGCGAGAGTAGCATAGAAGAAGGAAGCAGAGACTTCGGGTGGCCAAGTCCCCTTGGCCCCCTAGACTCCTTGTCCTATGGGGAATAGTGTGGCTAGAGCAGGGCCAGAGCAAGGCCGTGTTAAGTACGGGACCTGGTTGCCCTAGTCTAAGAATGATACTGTTGAAAGGTGTCCTAGTTGTCTACATGGCTGGGGGAAGTTCATGCCTCCTCGAGGTACTAGGCAGTGGCTGCACCTTGGTGGCTCTTTGGTGTGTGGGGAAGTAGTAGTGTGGCCATTACTGCTTTAAGAGAATCAAAGTGCAGTGTTCTAAGCAAACCCTTTAGTAGCTGGGAGACCCATATGTTGACTTATCTATAGAAGGTGTACAGGGAAGGTGCCTCTTTTGGTGCCTAATGATAATTAAATTCGATCATCTGTTGGCCTCCAGCAGGAAACAGGTGGATGTGGGTGTGAAGGGCTTTGAACAGCTGCCTCTAAACCTAGGATGCAGGCAGTTTTTCTCTATGAATTAAGAGCAGTGGCTGCTGTGGTGGGCGTCAGGTAGCTGTGGAGGGGTAAAGTCGTATGTCATTGTGTGTCCACTGCCACCTGGATACTGCCATGGTTGTGGGATAAGAGCAGCTCTGAAGTGAAGTCCAATAGATTGCTGTTCCAGCCCTCAAACCTCAGCTTCTTCATCTGTAAAATGGATCTAACAGTCTTTACCCTGCCTGCCTTGCAGAGAGGCCGTGGGGTGGCTCTAGTGAGACAATGAATACCAAAGTGCTTTGTCATCTGCCAAGTGGGGCACACATGAAGAAACGATCACCCCACCGTTTGCTGCCTTTCCTCTGTGAGTGTGCCTTCCGCTGCGCATGAGTTTCAGATTTAGGTTGTTCTCCCCTTAGCAATGTCAAGTCTCCGTGCAAAGCCATCCCTGCCCCTCTGCCCCAAGGCCTTCAAGCCCCTTCCATACACATACACTGCTGGGATTCTTGTTTTTTGAGCTCCATAGACAGGGAAGGGGGATTTTATATTGGCAAACATTTGTGAAGAGACAAATAATTGCCTCTGGAAAGAGAATTATTTTCTCTTCCAAAAATTCATATTTGCTCGTTTAAATTGATGTGACTTTATTTTTTGGCTAGAGCTCTGCAGTGTTCCACTGAGCCATAATTATTCCTTCGGTGTTGCAGGAGTTTGCTGAGAGAAGGGAACTAGATCTAGAAGAGTGAATCCATCTAGTACCTATGTTGACACTCTCTCTGAGGCCACTGACACTGAAATGTTAGTGCTCGAATCTTATCTATTGGTATCATTTAGATATTGATAAAATGTGAGCTAGTGTCCTGGGTTGCTGAATCAAAAGCTGAATTCCATTCCCTTACATGGTACTGGCCCTGCACGGCAGATTGATGACCTTCTTGGCAGAGCACAATGGTAAGACAGACCCTGCATTCCAGTCCTGCCACCTGATTGTCAGACTCCAGGGGCCCCAGCCCCAATCAGGAGTAGTTGCTAAAGGTTAGCAGCCAGAAGACATAGAGAATCCCAGGACTGGAAACATTAAGAACTAAGCTTGGCAAGATAGTAGAAGTCCCCCTCCACCCACCACCACCAGTACATGGCAAATGGAATTAGCCTGATACCTCGAGGATTAAGTGCCTCTGGGAAGAGCCCCTGAGTCCCATGGGGGTTCATTCATTTCCAGCCTTCTTTGTTACATTGTGGTGTGGGTGATGCTGGGAGGTGTTCCAGGAACCCACTGAACACTTATCCTGCTTGGCTGGGGCTCTGACCTCCAGCCTGGGCTTTGTGAGGCCTTTCCCTGGGGGTGCTGGGCTCTGTCTCTCTACCTGGTTGCCAACTCGGGTCCAATGCAAATAAAACCTTGAAGAAACATGGTACTGCCACCTGCCTGATGCCCATGCTGCTAGGTCTTTCTTAACCAGATTGCCATCAGAAATAGCCAGCTTGAATTTGTCATGGTTTTTGATCTTTGTAACTTGGAGGACCAGGTTAGCCCCTTTGGGGACAACTCTGTGGCCCTCCCAGTCCTTGACTCTATTTGATCTGTGCTCATTCTGCTTTTCCTGCTCTCCTGGCATTGAAGTTTTTGGAGTCTCCACTCTCACTATAAAAGCTTTGCTGCAAAATACGGGCAATCATCTGCTTTATCCCATAGTTCAGTGACACATCCATGGGAAGCTGTGAACATCTCACAGTTTACTCAGGATTTAACCCACTCACAGTTTCTGCCTCATCTCTCCAGGAAGCATTAACCAAAGAAGCCACAAGAGGATTTATTTGCCAGCCTCCTGTGAAATAAAATGCTGTGCACTACCAAACAGCCAACCATCTAGATTTATTAGCAAAATCTGGCTGCTGTAGCTTTTTGACAATTTTCTTTTTCCTCTGTAGTCCAGCGTGAAATAGACTCCCCAGGATGAATTGTTATTGGGAGAGATTCGGGGCTGCCGGATGTCATTGGTACATGGCTGAGGAGAAGCCAACAGAAGAATTACCACCATTTTCCCCAAAAGCTGTGAAGGAAGGTTATTGATTATTTTTCAAATACCTTCCACCTTCATCATAGGATACCGTGGTCATTAAAGAAGCACTGTCATATATATATATATATATATATATATATATATATATATATATATATATATATATATATATATATAAAATGGTTTTCTGCTTTTTGTTTTCTTAATAGTCACTGTGCCCAGATACCTCTTTAGAGCCCAAAGGTCATGTTTCTTTCTTTGCCCATAGACTTTGTCCTTGCCCTTCTGGCAAACGGACTTGAATTGCTGCTGCTTGTGTCATTTGGCAGCTGGGTTTACTTAAAGGTCTTTGGGAAGGCCAGACAAGTCCGGTAACAGAAACCATTGTTGACTGCTCTCAACCTGCTGTCTGTCCCTCTCTCCCACACTTCTTTTTCTACCTCTCATGGCTTTCCATATAGGGTTGGAGGTACCATTTTTCTCTCAGAACTCCAAGTTTTGGGGTAAATATTATGTCTAAAGGTACATGTCAGAAGACTTTTTGGTGACATGTAAAGTACAGTGGCATTTGATCCATACAGAACCAGCCCTCCATCATACATAGATTACATGTATGGTGCTTAAGCCCTCAAACCCATTCATGGGGGCATGGGGGAGCTGTGGTAGCAGTGCTGCCCCATGGGTGTAGTAAATGTTGGGGTTTGGTCTTTTTATTGCCTCCTGGGCCATCCTTCAGGGTTGTTGTGGACCCCCTGGACTTCTGGGCCACCCTTTTGTGTTGAGGGGAGAGGGTATGCTTTGTTTCCTTTTATTCTGCATTTGTTTCAACACAATGTGCATCAAAGATCTGCTAATTAAGAACTATGGCTATGTTCTCCTGCCACAGTTCTGACTTCTCAATGCCCAGGTGAGAAACAGAGTCCTATCCAGGGTACAGTCATTTGCTCCAGGCTCAGAACACCTGGAGGACCCAGAAACATATGGTGCACTTTTGTTTTGGAGTCAAAAGACTTCTGTGAGCCCCTGCTGCCTTCCGGCCGCACCGAAGTGAGGTGTCCTGTTGTGACAGAGCTGCTCCCGAGGAGCCCTTTTCTGCTCAGCCCCGGGAGGAAGGCGCATTTTCTTGAATTTAGCATGATGGTTTTATAACACAATCTCCAAGTTTTTCTGATAGACTGGTGCTAAGTATTCCTGGTTACTTAAGTGTAAAAATTTTATTTGTGCCTCTATTTCTAATGTTTTTATCATTGCTGCTTTTGGAATTAGGATCCTGGAGGTAAAAGTCCTGCAAAATGTCTAGAGTTAGCTTTTAACTTGGAAGAACCCGTCTTAAGGGTCGGGTGGTAATTGAGTTTCTCTATTAAATACAATGTAGGCTAGACCCTGTTTTCTTCTTTAGGAATCCTGCCTGGAGAGTCGATTCACACAACTCCGCTGCTGCCAGCATCGTGTTCCTCATACTGGGTTGCCACTAGAATATGCATATATAGAATGGTTTAAAATTCTTTTCTCAATATAGTAGCACAAAAAAATTTGCATGAGGCTTGTAACAACACCGACAACAAAAACAATCAGGGCAGCACCGCTCCCTCCTAAGTCTGCGTCTCTGGAGCAGCCACTTTTTAAGCTGTGTTAGCTATTGCTTTTGATATTTACCTTCATATTTTATATAGTATATTTATACTGGTATTACTTGATTCATTATTTTAGGTGTTTGTTGACTTCCTCTGATGGTAGATGGGAATCTAGCTGTCTCGTAGCCTATTGTCAGTCAGACTTGGTTAGTTTATGTTGCAAAGCGCTTGTAATTACCAGTGGCTTTACACAACAAAAGTGTATTTCTTGCTCATGCTACATGTTTAGCATAGTTGGGCAGGGAGCCTCTGGCTCATGTCAGTCCTCCAGGCTGATGGAAGCTCCATCTTAACACCTGACTGCATGATCTTTGCAATAATGGCAACTGATAGGGTGATGGGGCTCTCGAAGTTTCTGCCCACTTATGATGCAAGTCCGTTTCACTCACATTCTGTTGATCAATGCAAATCATGTGGCCACACTTAATCTGGAAGGAGGCCAGGAAGTGCAGTCCTACCATATGCCTGAAAGGAGATGCCCTGGAATATCTGGGAAGAGCCCTAATAACTGCTATAGAGCCCCCTCCATTTTCCCTCCCCTATTGCCCCAATATAAGTAAATCATATATTTTTTTCAAAATCAGTATTCGATGCTTATATTATTATAGCTTGACAGAGATTGTCCACTGCCCAGCCAATGGATTGTGTTTACATGTCCTTGTTAAAATAATATTTTCCCCCTGGGGTCAGTAATTAATATGTATAAAAATATAATAGATGCAAAGTTTTCTTCTATTTCTGCACCATCTCTATTTTCTCTGGGTTCCCTTCTCCAGTTTGTTTGATTTGGCCTCTCTCATGTGAGAGGCTTTCCTCAAATGTCTTTTAATCCTTGGCTATCTATTCATATTTAAAAGTGGAGCCCTCAAACGCTGATTGGAAGTTTTGGATGGAAAGGCAGAGCTTGTCAACTAGTGAGCTTTACTATAGAGAGAGATTCAGCAGCAACTGACTTCATTGGAGGACATCCAAATGCCAGGATATAGAGGAATTTCCTCTAGTGACCTCTACTTATTTAAAGATAGAATCCTTTAGTCTGCCTGCAGGTATGATGGGATTTGGAGTAGGCTGGCTGGTTCTTGCCATTCCATATATAGACTTTCACTTGATCCCTCCATTTTCTGGCACATGCCTCACACCACCGTCTACTATACCTGACGTTCCTAGTGCCCTGAGTGTGGTTGGTGCAGTGTCTTCAGAGAGTACATCTCTTGTTTCCTGGGAGCAAAAGGGGTGGATAGAACAATTACCTGGCTAGCTGCATGGGATGAAGGAAACGGGGCAGTCTGCTCCTCCTTATACGGGCTTTGAATTCCTATTTTCCTGTATCTTACCCCTAGCATCTATGGTACCTAACATTTCTAAATCCTAAGTCTTCCCAGGATTCTTTGGGGGCTAACTGGCTCACTTTTTTTGGAAGTGTTTTTTTATTAGTTTCAGGTGTACAAAACAATGTAATAGACATTTACACCCCTCACTAAGTGATAACCCCCCTCCCCCAATCTACTACCCCTCTGACATGGTATATGGCTGTTACAATTCCTGGACTCTATTCCCTATGCTGTACTCCTCATCCTGTGACTATATGTATATTAAATTATAGTTGGCATTCCATATTGTTCAGCTTCAGGTGTACAGTGCAGTGGTCAGACATCTACACCGTCCATGAAGTGGTCTCCCTAATAAGACAAGTGCCCATCTGATACCCTATAAAATGTTTACAACATTATTGATTACATTCCCCAAACTGTCTTTCCTATCCCCGTGGCAATATTGTGGTTACCAGTTTGTACTTTCTAATCCCTTTACCTTCTCCCTCATCCCCAACCCCCTCCCATCTAGCAACCATCAGTTTTTTCTCTATATGTCTGAGACTACTGTGTTTCCCCCAAAATAAGACCGGGTCTTATATTAAGGTTTGCTCCAAAAGACGCATTAGGGATGTTCGGGGATGTCATCCTGAAAAATCATGCTAGGACTTGTTTTCCGGTTAGGTCTTATTTTCAGGGAGACATGGTCGAGTCCACAGTGGCTCACTTTTCATTGCCATCTCCTTCTATGGGCAATCATGTCATAGCTCCTCCACTCTTCTAAATTGATATACATTCCTCCATTCACTTCCCATCTTCAAAAAATCTGTTGACAGTTCTCATCCCTAAGGGTCTACTTTCCTGTTCTCCGAGTCTATGTGGACCTATACTGCTCTCTTCTTTCTCTCGTTGTTTTCTATTATAATTCCTTTACTGTTGTTTTAATGGGGCTTCAGGAGAGAAATAATTACATGTGGTCAATCTGCCATGTTTAACCAGAAGTCAAGCTGTGGAAGAATTTTTAAAACATAGTTTTCTTTACCTCGTGCTAAACTAAACATGGCCTTAAAATACGCCCTTGGTCTTCTAAATAAAAATAGCTTTGTACTTGGATGGGTGACATGCTTTCACTAACAAATTTTAAAGACAAAACATGAATGTTGATGGAAACTAAAATGTGTTCAGCACGTTCTGACGGTGAGCATGGTAAATAAATAAATGAGACAATCAATAAGGAAAGGGAAAGACGCTATGATGTATTCTCAATTTCCTACTTCAGATCCTCTCTTTACCCTTCTCTACCCTGCTCTGGGCCCCTGGAGGCTGACTTCTACAGACTATATCACCTAGGCTCCCTTGCCCTCTGGCTTTCAGTGGGTTCGGCCAATGGGCGAGATCCGTGGGGGAGGGAGGAGCATCAGAGAGTTGAGAGGAAAGAGAGGACTGGGTATTTATTTCTCCAGCTCCCTCTCTGCCAGGACACATTTGGCAGTGATTGTGTTTCCTCTTCCTTGTACCACACCGTCTGTTGGGTTGTCCTTTTCTGAAAGCCTCCGCTTTTACCATGTTCTGCTCTCCTTCCCACTTCAGGCCTAAGGATGGCACAGCTTCTCCCTGTTGCCCAATTGCTTGTCCCCTTCACCCTGCCCACACCTTCAGTTACACCTTTTGAATGTGCTCTGTTTCCTGCCAGGACCCTGGCTGGTACAAATGCTATAGTAGAGTTATCTCCTCACCGTCTAGGTGCTTTTGGACAAAGTGCTTCACTTGATGGGCCATGGATTCTGTATCTGAAAAATGCCGAGGTGGCAAAGTGTGGTCTGGTCTCTTGTCTGAGAGCCCCCTCCAGTAGTTCCGCCATAGGCACTGTCCATTGGCAGTTCTAGCTCCAGTTCTGTCCTTCTGACTTGATGGACCACTGTGGATAATCCTGAGTGGTGGATGATCACGACACAATTCCCTTCTTCCTTTGGGAGGCAGTTTGCTGGAGTTAAAAGAGTACAGACTTTGGAATCAGATCTGGGTTCAAATTCAGGCTCGGCCACTTTCTTACTGAGTTACGTTGAGTACATTAGTAAACCTCGCTAAGTCTCAGGTTCTTCATCTTAAGATGAGGGAATATGATGGACGCTATTAGTTACCTACCCAGTAGCCATTTCCTTCTTCTTTGTTAAAATAATGCTGATGTTTATTAGGTCGGAGCTGAACTTTTACTTGGGTGTTTTGATACTTGCAGCTTGTGGTAGATGTTGCCAGTGTGAGTATTTACTAACATCTGCTTTTCTCCTCCTGGGAACATGAAAGACTAACTTCCAAGCCTTCTTGTAGTGAGGCGGGGCTATGTCATTAAGTCTGGTCAATGAGCTGTGAGGGGAAAATGGCCTGTGTCACTTCTGCGCTGAAGCAGAGAAGAGCACGTGTGCAGTCTCCATGGGCTCTCTTCTCCCTGCTGTGGCAACTGGGAACCGTCCTCAGGGTGGAGCCTCCATGGCTTGGGGCCCCTGAGTGAGTGTGCGGAGCACAGACCCTCGTCACGTGCCATGAACACGTGACATGAGTGACAAGCGAACTGTTGTAGTGTTAAGCCAATGGAGTTTTGCTTTTTTAACTTATGTTTCCTGTTACAGTTGGCATACAGTATTATGTTAGCTTCAGGTGTACACCACAGTGATTAGACATTTATATCACTTACGAAGTGATCACCCCATAAGTCCAGTACCCATCTGACACCAAGCCAGTGCAGTTTTGAAATTAATTTGCCAGTTAATCCATAGCTGAAAGCATCCTTGTAGGCATAGGACACTGTTTTCCTTGAAGGGTTGTATGGATCAGATTTTCTGGGTTATATTCCTAGCTCTGTCCTTTATTAAGTTGTATGACTTTGGTCAAGTTACTTAACTTGTGTGTGCCTTGGTTTCCTCATCCATAGCACAAGGTTCCTAATACCTCCTCCCTCATGGAGTCTGCAT
Source organism: Rhinolophus sinicus (assembly GCF_057876585.1). Taxonomy (NCBI): domain Eukaryota; kingdom Metazoa; phylum Chordata; class Mammalia; order Chiroptera; family Rhinolophidae; genus Rhinolophus; species Rhinolophus sinicus. Next base: position 108,115,307 of record NC_142518.1, read on the forward strand.
GGATAATGAAGAAATGAACATACATGAAACCCTTACAACAGGGCCAGGCAGGCGTAAGTGCTATTCAGTGTTCGCTGTCAGAGAGGATGTATTTGAGAGTGTCCAGCAGTGTGTGGCTCTCATCAACAACTGTCGCTGGGACTTGTATTGCTGTTGTAAGAATTACAATGATCCATGGAAAGTCTTGGCATGTCGTGGGCATTTAGAACAAGGTCCCTATTATTTGGTGATTGTGCTTTTGTACTTACATCTAGATAGATGCCCCTCGTCTGTTAGTTATCTTCGAATGATAGAAGCCTTGCTCTCTAAGACTTCCCTTACAACGCAGGCTGTATTTAAGTGTTTGGATTTCAAAGGACATTCCTGAATGCAAAGTAAAGAAGACATTGAAATGGCAGTAAAGCCTTTGTTAAGCAGAGGAGGTACTAATCAGAAGTGGTACTATCCATAAGTGTGAGGGCACAGCCATCTACAGAGAAGCTCCACTCATGAGAATCCTCTTTTGGTTAATGAGTATTTGACTGCATTTTTCATCCAGAGTCCTTAAGCACTGTCGAACCGCACTCTTCAGTTTGCAGGTGAGGAAACTTAAGCCCAGGGAGGGAAGGGGCTGCTCTGGGATGATACAGCCAATAGCATAGGCAGGACTGGAGCCAGATTTTTGGACCCCAAATTCAGTGCTAGGTAGAAAAGGCCAGATTTGGTTTTTTAACATTTGTGCCCTTTGGAAACTAACACTGAACAACCAAAACTCTGGGCTTGATGAGAACATTAAAGTATTTCTGCTTTCCACTCTGTCCTTTGCATGGCTCATCATTATTTTGTTGGTGCTGGTGAGCTCATGCCTTTGAATACATCGGAAGTGACTTGATTTTTCTCTCTCCTTTGATGTCTAGTCATCGGCTGCAAGAGTGTCCTGTCCATTCTAGCTTTTGGATGGGCTGTGCAGCAAATCACCACCTACTTTGCTTCTTAGCCAACTAGAGGAAGGCAGAAATGAAAGAGGCCTGCCAGTATGTTTCCTTGGACACAAACACAGGAGGGGAGTTTCTGCGGAGCAACTAGTCTCCCCCCATTTTGGATTTCGGTGAGGCAGGTAGTTGAACCCTTTGAGGAAGTCTGGGTTTTCTCTGTCTCGGGAAATTACTGATAACATCAGAGCCAGAAGGTGAGTAAAATGGAAAAGAAAATTCATAAGAGTCACGCCAAGATTCAGATTGCTAGCCCCACCCAATTCTCCCCCAGTTCTCCTTTCAGCTGTGACTGGCTTCCCAGGAAGGAGAAAACAATAGTCTACTGATTGAATTTCTGTCTAAACTTCAGGCAATTAAAGGTGAGGGAAGTAAAACCTAGTTACATTTAGAATCAAAGTCCATATATCTCCATTGGGAGGCATAGTCTGTGTGTATACTTTGCAAGAGGAGCCTGGTTCTGAAGCGAAACTTGGAAATGCATTTGTTTGGGTAATTATTCTCTTGCTCAAAGTTTCTAGCTGGTCTTTCCAGGAAAGTGCAAAGGTCTTACAGTAAAGAGAAGAAAAAGCAGATTCATTGTGACTGGACTGAGTCCATATCGTGAGAACTGGAAAAAACTGAGATCTTGGGATAAAGGGAAAGCTATTGGACAGCTGGTCGGGAACATGGGGTAAAAACTCAGTCGTTCCTTTCTGACACGTGCCCCCTCCTTCCACCCCATGCAAAGAGGTTAAGTGTCTTAGGGACCGTATTATTTAGAAAAGTACACTCATTTATCTGGAGCTCTCTCAATGTGTAACAAGCGGCCCTTGGAAGTCACCGTTTTCTTTCTCTGCCAGGCCTTGCTCCTACCCTTCCCTCTAGCACGCGTTCCTTTGACCAGTGAATACATGCGAGAGGTCCAGTTGATTGTGCACACACAGTGGCGGCCCTGTGGGTGTCATGGTGACTAAAACAGTGCACCTCTGATGTACTGCTGTGCCATACACCAGCCTCAGAACTTCCCAGCTTGGTGCATCCATCGTTTTTACAATATTCCATGACTCAGGAATCCAGGCTGGGCTCAGCTTGGTGATTCTTGTTGTCAACAGAGATCACTCACCGGTGTTCAGCTGGAGGATGGACTGGTCTGGTGAGCCCATCACAGCACTCACACGTCTGGTGCAAGGATGGCTGGCAGCCTAGGCTCAGCGAACCCTGTCAACCAGAGCACCTACCTACCTATAGCCTTACAGCATGGTGAGCTCAGTGTGATGGGAGGTCTTATGTGGCAGTTCAGGCCTCCAAGAGCTAGTGTTTCAGTGACCCAGGATGGAGATACCTGGCCTTTTCTGACTGAGCCTCTGATGTCTCAGAATGTCACTTCCGCTGCGTTCTCTTGGTTTAACAAGACGCTGAGGGCCAACCCATATTCACAGGGAGGGTGATTAGAATCTATGTCTCAATGAAAGAAATAACTATGGCTTGACAGCTATCTTGAACATCGCAGACAGACAGCTGCTCTCCTCGAGGAGATTATCTGCTATTGGAGCAGGAAGCAGACTGGTCAGCAACTACTAAAGAGGCCCAGCCCCCCTTGAAAAAGTGACTGGAAAGCCTGTTGAGTTGTACAGTGAATCCTCTTTCATAACTATGCAGCAGAGGGCCTGGGGTTGTGCTCTCCTGGAGGGTTCTTAGCATTGAACCTCCTGCTCAGCAGTCCCTCTCATGCCACAAAACAACCAACTCTGCTGGCTAACACACATTCACAGGGCATGGTGGACAGCCTTATGTCCACACACAGCTGCTTCCATCATTCTCATTGGTTAAAATACAATTGTTTGACCCGAGGGTTTGCTAAGAACTTACTAATTATTCAGAGTTGTTCAGTCAGAATGTTGACATTGTTGTTCCATCCACCAGGACACTTTCCCCTCTCCTTCATTTTGCTAATTCCTACTTACTCTTTTTTAATTATTTCTTTTTTTCAGTTATAGTTGACATTCAATATTATTTTATATTAGTCTCAGGTGTACAGCATAGAGGTTAGACATTTACATAATTTATGCAGTGATCCCCCCGATTGGTCTAGTACCACCTGGCACCATACATAGTTGTTGCAACATTATTGACTATATGCCCTGTGCTGTACCTTACATCCCCGTGACTATTTTGTAACTACCGATTTGTACTTCTTAATCTCTTCCCCTTTTTCACCTAGCCCCCCCAACCCCTCTCCCCATATCTGCAGCCCTATTTTCACTGCAGCACTATTTACAATAGCCAAGATATGGAATCTACCCAAGTACCCATCAATAGACGATTGGATAAAGAGGAGGTACATCTATACAATGGAGTATTACTCTGCCATAAAGAAGAATGAAATCTTACCATTCACAACAGTATGGATGGAGCTAGAGGGTATTATGCTGAGTGAAATAAGTCAGACTGAGAAAGACAAATACCATATGATCTCACTTACATGTGGAATCTAAAGAACAAAATAAACGAACAAAGGAAACAGAAACAGACTCATGGATACAGAGAACCACTTCTCTCCTTATTCTTTAGAATTAAATATGAGGAGCTGTATGCCAGATTCTCTCTGAGAGAGCTACAGGTACTGGGGTGATTCAAACTGATACTCATTCCCTACAGACATGGATCTCCCAGGTGAAGGCAGATATTTAAAGAATCATTGCAAATGCTTTAAGTGTTCCACCAAAATACCCAACATGTCTGAGTCGCACAGATAGAGATTGGGACTGTGCCATTGTTTCTGCTGTTGCCATGGTGCTTGGCATATAATAGCACTTCAATAAATATGTATTAAGTGCAAGAGTGAATGTCGATGGTCCATTTGTTGAACACGTGGATAAAATTATGGTGATGGCAGAATGTTATTTCTCTTACTGTTAGAGCCCCCCACCTAAGATTTTTCCAGGCTGGACTAGGATCCCTTTCTTTAAGGAACAATGGGGGCAATGCCAGCATCTGGGCAGTTCAACCCCTTTCTTGCCAGCCAGATATGCTCGCCTCTGCTCATCCCTGGGTCAGTCTGATGTCTGGGGCTGGAAGGTGTTACCTCTTACATCAAGGTTTGTTCTTCTCCCCGGTTCATCTTTGACTTCAGCCATCATGACCCTGTTGATAGATGAAGCTCAGGGTTGATGGTTTCCTGCTGCCCATGTCCTATCTTTTGGAATAAATTCTGGCAGCCTTTAACTTGGCACCATGTGACCTAGACATACCTTGCCCTCTACCACCTTCTGGTGGACCTCGCTGACAGCTATATCGATCCTTTCTAGTAGCCTCTCCTTCCAGTACTGGCTTTCGCTGCACTGAATATGGTTTCTAGATCCCAGGTTCTTAGAACAAAAAGGGCATAGTCTGTGGAATAAGACATAATTGGTTTTGAAAGGACTGTTTTACTTTCTAGTTTTATCCCTCTGAACCTAATTTTCTCATTTATAAAAATGGGGATAATAATCATGACCTGGAAGAGTTGTTTTAAGTGTAGTGCCTGCCATGTAATTACTGAGAAAATAGTTCCCACCCATGTTCCGTCACAGTGTATTAACATTTGTATTCGAAGCAGACATTATTGATGCCTTTCCTTTCGGTATGTTATTTACTTTAGGGTGTTTTCCTAGATGGCAATGGTGATTTGCTTCTAGGGCTGGTTTTGACCACACCATGATCAGACCTTCTGGACTCTATAGTCACATGGCATGTATTATATCTGTCACTGAGATGAGGTTGTCATCATATAGGGCATACGTGGCCATCACAATTTCAATGCCCATTGTTACAATAGAGTTCAGAAAAAGTTAGCAGACCTTTTGCAAGAACCTATGCTTAATGTGTACTAAAAGACCTAATTATCAAAGCAGTCGTATTAGTCAGGATTCTCCAGAGAAACGGAACCAGTAGGAGGAGTTCCATGATCTACCATCTGCAAGCTGGAGACCCAGTAATGCCGGCGGGATAGTTTGCAGACCTGAGAACCAGAAAGCCAGTGGTCTAGATTCCAGTCTGAGTCTGAAGGCCTGAGAACCAGAAGAAGATTTCTATCTCAACTCCATCAGTCATAAAGAGATGGAATTCAACCTTCCTCTGCCGTTTTGTTCCATTCAGAGCCTCAAAGGATTGGATGAGGCCCACCTATATTTGGGGAGGGCCATCTGCTTTACTCAGTCTACCAATTCCAATGCTAATCTCTTCCAGAAACACTCTGACAGACACACTCACAAATAATGTTTAATCCCATCTCTGATCTCTGAAGGCCCAGAGAGTTGGACACATAAAATTTAGGCATCACACTGCCAGAAAACCTCGTTTGCTCTGTCTCACCTTCTGTCCAGCCAGGTATTTTCATTTACACCTGTAGTCACCCAGCGCAGGCTTGCTTGGAATTAATGCAGCATGAAAGGAAGGGAATAAATACAGGTACCTGCCATTTGGACAGCACTACCCTCAGGGTCAGGGTCAAAGGGCCTTGCCTTGTTCTCTGGCCTGCCTTGTTTGCTTAGGTCAGGAAGCCTTGCCGGTTTTCCGGCCCTTGAGGATCTTGTGCTGTTCCTTCAACATCTTCACAGTGGCTGACTTGTCTCCTTTTTCTATGCTTTTCTTGTTGTTGTAAAATAAGACATACATGATCAAATGCAAATAAAATAAGTGTGTTCAGTGAAATGTAAGCCCCTCTCTCCTATATGATCCCATGTTCCCTAGTTCCCTCCTCTAGAGGCAACTGCTCCAGCCAGCGTCCTGTGGTTCCCTCCAGAGTGAGTCTGCACACACACAGGCATACATGTAGATATTTGCATGGTCTCGGGGCTTCCCATCCTGCTTTGCCCACCAGTTTGTGTGACCCTTTGCTTCCCGTTCATTTTTCTGGTGCCGGTCCTGTCTGCCACCCTCTTTCGGCTTCATCATTCTCTACTTCTCACCTGCTCTCAGCCTGCTGCCCTGACCTGGGAAGACCCTAATCTGGAACAGGAAGAAGTAGAATTCATCATTTAGAAAGATGAAAGCATTTCTAGTTTCTATTTCCATTCTATATTGTCTAACCCTGCAAAATTAAATTACTCCTGTTCATCTGCTACTGACTCACTGGATTCTGTGAGCAAGGCATTTGCATTTTTCTTTACAACAACATCTTTCTCCTCAGGATGCTGTGGCAACTAATGTTTTAAAATTCTCAGAAAAAGTCATAATAATAAAACCTTTCCATTCTAAGCATCTAAAAATTAAATTGAGACCAAAGCATAGAGAAGTATTATTAAAGAAGCTAAATAGTTTACAAACTCAACCATGCCACATTGAAGATTAAATCCAAAAGACTGGGAATTCATTTAGGGCTCATTTGCATTTTGTGTTCCCAGGCATGGACACGTCCACAGTTCACCAAATGCATCACCACATAATAAGATGTGTTGAAGTATTTAGAAAATAGTAGCATCACACAGATAAAGAAGCTACTCATTCTATCTGGGGAGGTATTGAAAACCTACGGAATGCTGGGTTAGACTTTGATGGCCAAATGGGAGTTTTTCAGGTCAATAAGAGAGGGGTGGGCCTTCTAAGCAGAGGGGGAAATAGAAGAAGAGTGCACAATTGCAAACATATCCTGGGATATTCTGACAGCGGTAGGCAGTCCGTTTTGACTAAGGTTTGGAGTGTATGGCCGGAAAGACAGGCTTGAGACAGGCCTTGAAAGACTTCCATTCTATGCTAAGAAAACTGGGGGATTTTTTTCCTATAAAATAGGAGGGCACTGGAGCATTTTAAGAATGGAAGTGACACTACCAACTTTTTACTTTAGATTGTTCTGGCAGCAATGTGGAAATTGGATGGAGGGAGAGAGACTAGAAGCTGGGATACCAGTTAGCAGCTGTGTTAGTCCCAAATGAGAAAGAATGGGGGCTTTAACTAAGGCAGGGACAGAGAGCAGGGTAAATTTAGATGACCTGTCTGCCTTATGACTTTATATACGACTATTTGAGGTGGGTGTGGAAGGCAAGTGAAGGACATGAGAGGATTGACGAGAGGGATAGAGGGTAGAAATGAACCCATAAAATTTCAGAGTTGGAAGGGGCATGAAAGATCAGCTAGCCTCGGCTAAATACCTTTGGTTGCATCCCTACAAGTGACAGTCTAGTCTCTTCTGTGAATACCTCCAGTGACAGGGCGCTCCTTATATCTCAAGGCAGCTTACTTCATTTTCAGGTTGTTCTATTAGAAAGTTCTCTAGGCTGCACCAAAATCCATCCGCTAGTATCTTCTACTATTTGGCTCTAGATTAAACTCCTTGGGGCACCCCATCTTCTTTATCCATTCATCTATCGATAGACATTTAGGTTGTTTCCATATCTTGGCTATTGTAAATAATGCTGCAGTGAACATGGTACATATATCTTTTTGAATTAATGTTTTCATTTTCTACAGACAGATACCAGTAGTGGACTTGCTGGATCACATAGTAGCTCTATTTTTAATTTTTTTTTTAAGAACCTCCATTCTGTTTTTCATGGTGGCTGCACCAATTTACAATCCCACCAACAGTGCATGAGGGTTCATTTTCCCCACATCTTCACCAACACTTGTTATTTTCTGTTGTTTCCGTAACAGCCATTCTGACAGGTGTAAGAGGATCTGAATAGACATTTTTCCAAAGACGTACAGATGGCCAACAGGCACATGAAAAGGTGCTCAACGTCACTAATCATCAGGGAAATGCAAATCAGCATCACAATGAGATACCACCTTACATCTGTCAGCATGGCTACCAGAAGTTATTTACAAGGAAGTATCCATTACCAATTTGTTTAAACATCAATGGAACAACCTCAGTAGGGGTGTATGAGTGATTTTTTTTAAGCCCATTTAAACTCAGTTATAGACTGTATTTCCCAGAAAATGTGTACCCATAAAACGTACCAAATCTGAAGAGCAAATTAACATTTGAGAGAAAAGAGTATAGAAAACCTGCTAAATTCCATTTAAAAAATGGGCCTAGGTCTATTTTCAGTCCTACAAGATAGCCTGCCATTACAAACCCGTGCCATAATTTATACAATATTGATTTTATTGTCACAGCTTTGGAAATACTCTGTCATGTATATTTATGATGGCCCATAAATGTTCAGAATAACATTTGGACACCAAACCACTATTCAGAGTCAAGGAAATAGGGGGCTGTGTAGAGAGGTTAGGGCCCATTAATGGGCCAGTATGTGGACCGGAGAAACCTGCCTAAGACAACTTCTCTTGAAAAGCAAACAAAAGAAGCCCTCAAATAATAGGAGTTCAAAATGAGAATTCAAAAATGGAAAGCTGTGTAACCTGAGGTGATGAATCCATTTGAAAGCCCTCATTTTGTCTTGCCCAGGAATCCTCAAATGGTATATGTGTCAAAGCAATTGACACTCAAGCATTCAGCTGTACCAGGCATCCACATTTTCTGGTTGAGCAGATTGCAGCTTCAGCATATTGGCACTTCCTGAACACATAACTCCCAGTTCTAGACCTGGAGATGCTTGTGTGGCGAAATCAATACCTTGGGGACTCACAGCTCCAGTTGTATGGTGCTAGTTGGAAAGTCAGTATGGGGTCTAACCCAGACTAGCTCAGGGGCTTTGGTCCTGGGAGGGCGTGGGAGAGAAAGTGACTGTTTTGTTCCCATTTTGCTCCCATCCTGCATTAGAAACAAAGCACAAAGTTGGCTGGGATCAGTGTTAGCATTGCCCACAGCTGCTGAACTCTGATTTAACCAGATGCCATAACTATAGCAACGGGGAAATATTGAAATTTTGAGATTAACATGCTACTGAAATGTACTAAATATAGCCCACTTTGTGGTGGGATGCATATTGTAGATATTTCCTTTATTTTTCAAATGACAAAGTAAGTCAGGTTTTGGAAGGAACGTTAGTTTATTATATGTGATGGCTGCTGAAGTCTCCCTACACCCTTGGTCTACATCCATATGTGTGTGTTTTGAAATCAAGTCAGATAAGTCGGCTTGATTGTCCAAGGCATGAATGGAAATTGGGCTATCATAAGCTGTCTTCCGATTTGTGTGGATGTTGGAATATTCATCTTTGGGGTTCGATGGAAAGAACCTCAGGCTGAAAGACAGGAAACCTAAGTGCCAGCCTCTACTGTTAAATCATGTGATCTTAGACAGGTCCCTAAAGGGACTCTAGGTCTGAGGTTCCCCATTTTTTCAGTGCTTGGGGCTCAACTCTTCCAGCTGTCCCATTCTAGGATTCTGAGATATTTAGGGTTATGATTCTCTCTCCTTTGGAAGGTTCTTACTGACACCCTGCAGAATGAGAAAGAGAGATTCACATCCCAAGAGCCCTGGGTCAGAGAGGTACTGATAGTTGCAACTGGGCTCTCCTTACAGGTTTTCTTCTGGTTGGGGAAGTGCTCTCTCTACTCCACAAGCCCGATAAGGAGACTGACTATTGACTACATGCTCCTTCAGTCCTCCTTTCCTTACAGCTGGGCCTGTGTGGCCTCCAGATACAGGCCATCACCCCAGTCCACCCTACCCCATTCAGCAGGGCTCTGAGCTCCAGCTTGTCCATAGTCAAGGGAGATAAACTGTCCAGGGTCCTTGAGGCCGCGGAGCTGTAAGCTCTGCTCAGGCTCTGCGCCTCAGTCCTGATGAATAGATTCTTGATGCCTTCCCGTGACCAATCCTGGCCTTCTGTTCCGCATGCAGGAGCTCATTCCTTGTCTGTTACCCAGTCTGTTTTACCAGGCAGCCTGGGGCCCTGCCCTAATTAGCTGCGTACTTGGTGTCCTTTTCCTTTGAAGACTGGAAATGTGTTGCTTTGTACAGTCTTCTTTAGGTCTGAGCTTGGCCACTGCCAGACATCTCTGGTTTTCCCATCAGCCTGTATGAAGACATCTCTGTCCATGGTCGTGTCTGAGACTCGATGACACCGCATAGCCCAGCCAGCACAGCCCCATGTTGCTTACTGCTGTTGCTCACTGAAGCTGCTGCCTGCCTTGCCTGGACCGCTGCCTACTGTTTATCCCAGACGCTCTTAAGGAATGCTCCTTCTGCTTTCTGGGCACATGGCCCTGTTCCTCACTTCTGGACTGTCCTGGCACTGGCTGTTCACCTCTGCTTTTCACATCTCATTGGAGACCCTACCCTCAAAGGCTTCCAGGGCCGGACTGGTCTCTGGCTTCTGGATCTCCCCAGGCTGGTCTATCCCAACCCCAGCCAGTTTCCAGTTACTGTCTACAAAGTCTTTATGGACATTCCTTGGGCCAGGTTGTCCTACCTGGGCCCATCTCTCAGGATGGAAGCTACTGTGTCCAGACTTACCCACTATGTGCCTGTTAACAAACAGCCTGTGCAGCAAATGACTTTGTAAGCTAAATTCAAGTTAAAATTCTGAGATGGACAGTGAGGGAGAATTTCTGTATCTGTCTGTAACCTAAGGTAGAGAGGAGGAATGCTGTTAGGAATTTTTGAACCAGCAAGAGATAATTAGGTGAAAAATGCCTTTGTGACCTTTTTGGAAGCAAAGTTGCATGTGAACTAAGGTAAGATTGTTATTGCTATTAGTTGGCAGCCTAGTAATACTGAACTCCTTGCAAAGGTGCTTCTAGTTTAATGGAGTAACCCAGAGTGCGGCGCCCATAGCAGGGGCACGTGTCCTGGCTGGCTACATGCCCTTGTGCCGAGGACTTACTTTTTCTGAACCTCAATTTCCTCATCTGCCAAATGAGGCTTTGTAGAGATAATATCTTTGCTCTTTTATAAGTCTCAGGGTGGTGTCAAGAATACCAGTTAGTGGGTAGTGGATGTGAAAGTGTTTTAAGAACTAGAACACAGCATCCAGATTATCCAGATGGGTCGGGGCCATAGACATAGGGCCTCTTGCCCAGTTGTTGGACAGCAAAGATTGGTACCAGTGTCTTAAGGGAATAGTAGGTCAGAAATAAGTCAAACGGCCTACTATGGAGCCAGATGAGACCAGGGACACAGTCCACAAAACCAAGTGCTTTGGGGAGCCAGCAAAGCCCATGCATGGGGAAGCTGGAAGGAGAGGAATTTCCTGAGTGGAGAGGAATTTCATGAGCTAGAGTACAGGGGCGGCTGACTTCTTTTTGTTTGGTGCCTTCCGTTGCTAGTCTAGCAACTTACACTGAAACTATTTTGGAAGCAGTTAATAGGGTAGAAGAGCAAACCAAGTGTGAGGGCCTAGTCTCTTGAGATCTGGCAGGATTTAGGGACCAGGAAAAGGGTACAAGTCCAGTATCAGCCCAAGTAAAACCCAATTCAAAGGAGAACAGTAAGTGGCCGAGGTGAGCAGCCTAAGCAGCCATGTTTGAACACTGTGATGATTAATTTTATGTGCTATTTGGCCGGGCCGTGGTGCCCAGTTGTTTGGTCAAACACTAGTCTAGATGTCGCTGTGCAGGAATTTTTTAAGATGTGGTTAACATTTGAATCAGTCGACTTTGAGTAAAGCAAATTGCCCTCCATCATGTGGGTGGGCCTCACCCAATCAGTTGATGGCCTTAAGAGCAAAGATGGAGGTTTCCTAAAGAAGATAGAATTCAACCTCAGAACTGTAACATAGAAAGCCTTCCTGAGTTCCAGCCTGCTGGGCCTACCCTGCAGATTTTGGACTCAAGACTGCAACATCAATTCTTACCTGAATTTCTAGCCTGTTGGCCTGAGCTACAAATTTCAGACTTGTCAGCCCCTGTAATTATGTGAATCGATTCCTTAAAAGAAATCTCTATATATCTATATATCTACATCTATATATATAGATACATACATGTATATGTGTGTACACACACACACACACACACACACACACACACGAGACCTGACAATTAAGTTCACGAACTCATCCTAGAAAAAGTGCTACGTATCTCATTGCTGAATATCACTATGGTCACCTTCGAAGTACTCCCTTTGGGAAGCTGTGCACCGACGCCAGCGCCTAGTTCACCCTTCAAAGCAATTTTGGAACTCTTTTTCTGGAATGGCCATCAGAGCTGTCATCATATTACCCTTGATGTCCTGAATGTCATCCAAATCTCTTCCTTTCCATTTTTCCTTTATTCTCGGGTAAAGAAAGAAGTCATTGGGGGGCAGATCAGGTGAGTAGGGAGGGTGTTCCAATCCAGTGATTTGTTTACTGGCTAAAAACTCCCTCACAGACAGTGCCGTGTGAGCTGGTGCATTGTCGTGATGCAAGGGCCATGAATTGTTGGCGAAAAGTTTAGGTCGTCTCACTTTTTCACGCAGCCTTTTCAGCACTTCCAAATAGCAAACTTGGTTCACTGTTTGTCCAGTTGGTACAAATTCATAATGAACAATCCCTCTGATATCAAAAAGGTGAGAAACATCGTTGTAACAAGTTCGCAAACTTAATTGTCAGACCTCACATATATTATGTGATATGTATATATGCATCTATATCTATATTTATCTACCCTGTTGGTTCTGTTTCTGTGGAGAACCCTAACTGAAACAGACACCATGAAGATGGCAGTGCAGTGTAGAGCAGAGACAATTGCAGGATCATGGAGAGCGTCAATGAGTTCTCCTTATGAGTCCTTTTGCTGAAGTTGTCACTTGATTGCAAAGTAGTAATTGAAGCTCTACTCTGTCTACTAAGTGAGTAGCTATTGTGCCATAGAGATTGGTTAGCAAAACCTCTATCAACTCAGATTCCTGAGAGATCGTCCCAGAACCTGAGTGGAATGCTCTTACTTCATGTCAGAGAAGCTTTACTATGCTGCTGAGAGCACTGAAGCCTGAGCACCCTCCCCCAGGGGGTGGGGATCTGACTAGAAAGGGCCTCCAGCTCTGTCAGGTTGATAATGGGGTCAAGAAGGATTTCTGTGGGTCCTCTCACTCAGACGTACTAGAGTGAGTGCCACTGAAAATTAAGTTATCAGTCATTTGGTCCAGCTCCTCATTGTACAGATGGGGAGAGTGAGCCCAGGAGAGGAAGAGCCACTTACAGCAAGTTAGGTGTGCCCAGACCTGGCATTCAGATCTCTAGATAATAACTAAGGAAGAGAAGAAAAGGGGAAGGAAAGAGAAAGTTCGTTTGATAAAGAGAAGTCTGGATTCCCATTGTGCTTTTGCTATGGGCCATTCAGTGAGTAATTATCCCAAAGTTAGGAAGCACCCTATTTTTCACAGCTGGGTAGAAAGGAAGAAAAAGAGGAGAGAGTCTGAAAATCAAAGTGAAATAAAATAGGAAACCTATTTGTAAGGGCCCTCACTGCTAAATAACAAAATTCAAGATGATCAGCATAAGGGGGTCTCATTGAAGAGCAAAGAAGCTGTGCTGTGGAGTTCTCTAATAGCAAGATAGTCACCTGATCACCTTGGCCAAAGAGTGTTTGCCCTTGTTAAAATCAAGGCACACTTGGATTGCTACAGGACCAGATCTCCCTATTTCTTCCCATATTTGCTCAGGAATTTGGTTCTCTCCCAGGAGCATACAAAATTGAATTGATCAATGAAAATGGCATATGTGTTCATTTGTTTTAACTTGACTCTTGATAGCTTTATCCATTAAACTTTCAATGAAGTTGTAATTCTTTCTAAAAATATAAATTTAAAAAACATGCTGGCAATTCATGATCACTTTGGAATGCTTCAAGATGAATTAGTAAAGGTGACTCTCTTTCCTTTGCATTCAGTATTGCTGCTTTGTTCCTGTGTTTCCCATTTAGGATTTATTAGTGTAAATCCCCCTTATACATCATTGAAAGTGTTAGGATTTATATGGTGGAATATAGTCTGTGTTCGGCCTTCTAAGAGAGAGTGGATGACCTAGTAGGGTTTTATACCTTTAATTTCTACTGTTCTTTCTGGAAAGCTATTCATAATAAACTATCGTATTTGCGAAAGCAATGTTTCACCAATGGCATACATTATTACCAATATGGGATGTTTTACTGCACTTTCCATGGAGTCCCTGGGCTTCTCACTGAGATGCATTCTCATGGCAAAGCATGTTTCATGGCCCAAAGGAGAACATTAGCCTCTGCTCTGCCCCTTCCCTATTGGGAGCACAGCACAGCTTTGATCAGCTCCTTGAAGATGCTTCTGCTTACACCCTCTCATAGATCTGCAGACAGGTTTGCAAAGCACATTGGAATTTTGGCCGGCTGCACTACTGGAGTGGGGAAGGTGCTCGTGAGCTCTTTCTTTGGGTAGCTTTCCTTCTAGTTTTTCTCTTTTTGAGGTAGTGAAAACCTCCTGCAGGTTGCTTCTGTGATCTCTGTGTTCTCCCCCTTTATTTCTTTTCTCTCGATATCTTTTTCTCCTTTCTCATATACCAGCTGGTGGGGTGATTGAATAACTTTTATCCATTCATTGAAGCATTTACTGAGTCCTACTTCATGCAAAGCACTGTGAAATAGTCTGAGTTTTTAGAGTTACTGTTTTCAGGCGTTGTTCCTTTTTAAATTATAAAAGGAATATATATTCATGGTAAAAATACAAACAGTACAAAAGGATATGAAATGAAAATAAGAGCCCCTTCAAGCCCCTAGTCTCACTCCTTAGGTATAATAATCAGTAACCATCTCTTGTGTGTCCTTCCAGAACTTTACTATGCATATAAAAGTGTGTAGGCCCATTCACGCATACTCGCATACATGCACATAGGTACATATATACACATATATGCTTTTTCAGGAAACACCCATCAGAGCATGCTGAAAACAGTTTTGTCCATTTACTTCCATGTATATCTTGGTATGCTTTCCATGTCAGCACATGCAGTCCTGCTGACTGCCTTTAAGGCTGCTGGGTGAAGTGTAACTTTAAAAAAGCTGGAAGTTTTGATGAGTTTTCCATAGAGGGCACTAAATTTTGAATGTATGAACTCAGTTTTCATTCATTGTCCTCAGGTTTTTTATTTTGTCTTTATATTGGGAATGTTACTCACGTACGCATTCTGATAATTGAAGGATTCCAAGGGTTTGCAAATGCTTTGGTGACATCAAAATTAGCTTGATCGGTTTCCTTCCCCACACACCATGTGTCTACTCTGGCCCTGGACCACTCTCAAGGTGGCTCCTCAAACAGTCTCCAGAGCTTGTCCCAATACTTGAGGACAGTTTCTTTTCTCCTTTTCCTAAGAGCTTTCTCCTATAGTGTCAGCCTGTGTTTTCTGGTCTGGCCTCGTTGACTGTAAAGCTCTTGCTTATTTGGACATGTTGCATCCTCACTGGTTTTCATTTGTCCATGTGCAATGCGACTCTTCTCTCAAAGAGCTGCTAATTCTAGCTCACTCTTACTTGAGCCTTTACTATACATTAGATATTGTAATCCTCACAACAAACTCATGAGGGAGGCACAATAATTATCCCCAAATGACAGATGAGGCACATAAAGGTTAAGGACATTGTCCAAGGTCACACAGCTACCATGTTTTCCCAAAAATAAGACCTAGCCGGGCCATCAGCTCTAATGCGTCTTTTGGAGCAAAAATTAATATAAGACCTGGTCTCACATAAGACCGGGTCTTATTTTACTATATTATAAGACCAGATATAATATAATATAATAATAATATATAATACTGGGAATAATAAATATAATATAATATAATATAATATAATATAATATAATATAATATAATATAATATAATATAATATTATACCAGGTCTTATATAATATAATACCGGGTATAATATAATATAATACCAGGTCTTATATTAATTTTTGCTCCAAAAGACACCTTAGAGCTGATGGCCTGGCTAGGTCTTATTTTCAGGACAACACGGTAGTAGCTGGAAGAGCTGGAATGTGAACCCAGGTTTATCTGACCCTCGAAACTGCTTTTAAGCAGCATGAGTACTGTCTCCCTTAAGTCAGCAAGTGTTTGCTAGCCAGCCAATCATACAGAGCAGTCCTAGCCTTTCTGCGAGGCTGTGATTCCCTAAAGACAAGCCCCAACAGCTGCTCCCTGAGTAAGTGCTGCGTGACAGGCTCTGCAAGAGGGTCCCAGTGACAGTTTTCTCGTGCCGGAATGGCATTTTCTTACAAGCGAAACCATGGGAGGGATCCTGGGTGGGAAGAAGTACTTCCTGCTTATAATTCAAGCTACAAAAAGGTGCCCACATCGTGAAGCCCCACATTCCTTGTGAAATACAGTTCTAAGACCTCAGGCAGAATCAGCAGCTACTGCACAGTTTTGCTGTCCTCTCTTCTTGCTCTACTTCAGAGATACAGGCTTGCGACCCCTACATTGACCCCAAACACCAATATACATAAGGGAAATGGTCTTTTATTTGCCAGACCAGAGTTCTCCAGTTTCCCTATCAATTCTGCCCACCCTGGGTTGTTCCTCCTTGAATTCCGATTTATCTCAATGAGGTGACTAAGAGAAGGTACATGGTAATAGAAGATGATTTCCATCCCGGTCTCCTGCTTTTGGTGATCTCCATCCCTGATTTTCCAGCTGCCTTGTCATCATGTTCTAGGGATTCAGAATGTGGATGTGGTCATGGCCGGTTGCTGAACTGGGCATTTCTGAGTCCCTTGGAGTCCAAAAGAAAGGTCATTCCCCATGCCAGGTAAATGCATTTTATTTCTTCACCATCTGGTAGAAAGGGAATGGTTGGAGGAATGTTTATTTATTACTTATTTTCGGGTGTTTAGTTTTATTCTGTTTTGTTTTATTCCCAAGACTGGAAAATAAACCTGAAAGTCTGGAAAGGGAAAGGCCACACCAATAGTAATTGCCCTGGAATTGTGGACATTCTCAATAATAAATGTCTAGGTGGTGTGTTTCTTCCTGTTCCAGTCTAATTGAATTCAACAAATATCTGTTGAATGCCTGCTGTGAAAAAGATAAAGAATGAGTAAGACGTGGCTCTCACCCTCCAGGAGTTCACAGTCTAACAACAGGGAAATCAACATGTACACTGTTAATTCTCATACAAGGAAGACAATAATCAAGGTAAATATAGAAGTTTAAACATGGTGTTATGGGAGTATTGGAGGAGTGAAAAATTAAATTTAATTAGGGAATCTGGAAAGATTATGTTTGAAAAAGAAGCTTTTGAGCTTGGTCTTAAAGAATTGATGAGATTATTTACAGGAAGACATTGAGGTGAAAGATAGTGTAGGCTGAGGGGCCACACACTGTAGAGGTGAGAAAGCTCAGGGAAGGGCGATTGGTCTGGTAGGGTGGACAGCAGTATGAAACACACATCTGGAGAGCTGAGTCTGACCCAGTTTATGAAGAACCGCGACACTAGGCTAAGGGTTTGGACTTGCTCTGTAGATTGAAAAAGTCTTAGATTAGCACCCGCAACCCTAAATCATAGAGGAATCTCCCCTATCATCACAACCTCTGGGTGTTTGCAAGTGGTCTCTTTGTATAGAAAATGCCTTCTATTGCATTCGGATTCATTTGATGAAGATTCTCCATAAGACAAATACTTGACTTTAAAAAACACACAACATGGGATTGATTTAAATGGTTCCAATATATCAATAATGCATTTAATTTATTTCCCTCCCCACTCGTGTATATAATTACATGTACTTTGATTATCTTGACTAAGATCACAATCCATGCTGCTATAACCCAGGAGTAGTTATTTCATGATCTGAGCGGTATTGCATTTGAAATTTATCCTACTCTGGCTTCACTTCCACTCACTTTGAGCTTGTACCAAACCAGTTCCAGCTGTTCCATCAGGTGTCTCTTTTACTAGCTCTATTTGTTGTCTTTCTCCAGTAGTCCTATAAGAATGACAGATTAAATTATATCAGATGCTTCTTTCTCCAAGATATGTTAACTTTGCGCCATCCTCTTTTACCATTCAGCTTGTCATCCTATCATGAACAGGAATTAGCTTCATTTGGCATGATTTGTGTTTGAAGAATCCATATTAACTACTGTTTATCACTCAGGTTTCCCCTAGGTACTCATAAATGACTGCCTTAATAATTGTCCTCACAGCTTACCAGATATTGAAATTAAATTTATGAGTTTAATTCCCTGAGTTCCCTGGGGATTTCTTTTAAAGAAAAATGGAACAAGGCAGTTTCATGACTCACAGCAACTCTTCCATAATAAACCAGTGTGATAAAGAAAAACATTTTGCAAGGAAACAAATTTCAGTTTTAGCCTTCCCAAATTACTATTATAAAAATTAACAAATAATAACATTTTTTTTTGAAATACTAAAAGACATCCTGTGTCCTTTCAAACTATTTATTGCACTTATACATATTTTTAAGGGCCCTAACAGATGCCTAAAAATGTTAATCCACTAGTTTATAATCCTTACTTGGTGAAATTTAGTCTTTTTATATTCAAATTGTCTTACACTTAGAAAATAGCCCAATAATGACACTTTTAAAAGGTTATTTTGTAAGTACTGTTGGTTGGACATATGCTAAAGTAGTTTCAGGTTTCCAGGCAACCTGCCTGCCACAATGGTGGTTAACTATTTACAGCTTAATCATAATGCACTAACCTGAGACCTGAGTCGTATGTTCCCTGAATGCACTGTGGGAGTGCGGTAGGTAGGCTGTAGGTGCACCATAGCTACCTCTAAAATTGGTGAATGACTGGGGAGGGATTGCCGCACATTTGCTAGCAAACTGTAGGATGCCTGGAAAGGGATGGGTGCATAGACCATTAAATAACATCAAGAATTTAATCACGTTTCGATTTCTATTGTTGCCCAGCCAAGACTCTGCCTGCTACTGCAGCTAGAAATGTGTGGAATGACTAGTTGACATCAGTCATTGTAGAGAAGTAATTGATTTTCAGTGACCGAACAGTTTGGGCCCAGGGAAGAACAACATGCTGATGCTACTGTCCCCCTTTTCTTAATGTTCCATTGAAAAGTGCTAGGACATCTTTCTGAGCTGGGACCAGCCTCTTTCCCATGGCTTGGTCTAGAGGCAAATGATGTTTAAGAGCAATTGTGTTGGGTAATCTTTTTCAATAGGTATGACAGGTGTTCTGGAAGCTGTAGCATGGTGCATTTTGCTTCAGTCCCTGTCATAACTGTAATGCATAGGTTTTTGACTTGTTTTTGTGAATGTTTTTGTGAATGTTTTTATTTCAAAGACTGCCATCTAGGGCCATGCAGCAACAGAGCAATGAGAAAATCCTCCACTATACAATCATGGTCTGGGATAATATTTAGGATGAGAGAACATGCATAAGTTGCCTATCAACTTGACAGGAATAGACTCCAAATCTGGCATATCATGGCCTCACTCCTCACCCGTGTGCCCCTCAAGGGCAAGCCCACGGTGAGCAAGTCAGAGTTTCTTAGTGGGAGGGAAGCCTTGGGTTTCTGGACAAAGTCTTTGGATGGCATTTAAAGAAGTCATTCCATTTTTGGTAGCGTGGACAAGCCTTGTGGTACGCTCTTTTCTCTACATGAATACAATGACTGTCTCTCTCACATTTTTCTGATATTTATTCTGCAAATCAGCTACATGAGCCCCTGCCACTCTCCTGAATAAGCTCCAGGCATTACCTGCATGCTGTGTTCCTATGGAGGGATGGCAGTAATCTCTGCTAAGATAAACTAGAGCTTTTGTGGATAAAGCATAAACGCAGTGAAGTGTGTGTGGCTGTAAGATTTAATACCTCTACAGGTAATTTTTTTGGAGGGAGGATCTGGCATTTAATCAAATCCAGAGTCATTATGTAAATTTAATCACCTTGCAACACACTAGTAATTTTATTATCCCCTTTTCATTTGACAGTGCTTAGATACAAGTTGAGCTTAGAATTCCAGAGGTAGAACACTGCTGATGGAGGCATATTAAGGAAAATGTATGGTGGAAATGAGATAAAACCTTTATTCTTGCTATTGATTGTCGTCTTTGTATGTGTACAGGTGTCCAACAAAGGGTTTTTAGAATGAAGTGTGCCTGTTTAAAGTTTTCCACCTTTCTTAAAGCCCCCAATGAATTGCAAAGAGCCTGTTTTGAATGGACTGTGTGAAATCTACTCCTGTCAAATGGAAAACCTTAGCACTGAATGTGGTTCAAATTCTCCCTAACACAGGGGCCTCCTTTCCATTTGTGTAGCTCATTTTGTCTTGGCCTCTGGTTACTAGAATGATGTCTGATGTTGGATTATTTAAGCCGTAAAGTCTATTTAAAATATTTCCATTCATCAACACCAGTTTTGATAGATGTTTAAAAGGTCCATAACCACATCGCTGTTCATATTATGAGACTGAGGAAGAAAAGACCTGGTTAAGTTGGATTTTCCCAAAGTGCACCTGGGCTTTTTTGACCCCATGATTTACACTAATGATAGTGTCTTAATGAAAGGAATGAAGCTAGCTACTTAAACTACTTAAAGAGTAAAATTAGAAAGGAAGCCAGAGGGAAGACCTGATAACGTGTTGAACTGAATGTGCTAAGGCAAAAGAAATGGCCTTTTGGATATCTTTTCTTCCACTTCTCTGTTTTACTTTCCCCATTTTCTCTTATCTCTTAATCTGGGGGGAAAAACAAACTCTTGAGAATATCCCTTCTCCTGCAGACAGAGACTCCATGAGCTCCTCCATCCATACGCAGGAACATGGAGGCCCCTAGTCAGCCCGGAAGTCTTTCCTTTAATCACCTGATGTCTCTCCTGCTGTATCTTGCAGGCATGGAAACCAACAACTTAGGCAAATATGCTTAATTTGGGCTCAATTCAGATCACCAGTTTTCCTCTACCTAGAGTGCTACTTATTCCAGTGAAAGCTTTTCTTTTTTTCTAAAAACCGTCTTACTAAGTCCATGAATCATAACATGGCCTCATACTGAGAAATCAAAATGATGTAATCTTGGATTAAGATTGAAGTGCCTTCCTATCCAATTTCCCATTGACTTATTGTAATATCTGCTCTCTTTTTACCACTGATGCCTCAGCTTTCTCATCCTAAAATGGGGATAATAATTGCTACGTATCTCTAAGGGTTTGTACAAGGATTCAGTGAGACATTGGATGTGAAAGTATCCAGCTCTAGGTCTGGCCCTGAGCACATGCTAAGTAAAGGCAGGTTGAATCAGAATGGTCTTATGGTTAGGGGGATAAAGGGCTGACTTTTGAGAGGTGTTTATATGTTACATACAAGTCCTGTGTCAGAGATGTGGTTTGAAAATTCTCCCAGTCTATAGCTTGATTTCTCATTTTCTTAACAGCGTCTTCCACAGAGCAAAACTTTTAAATTTTGATTAAGTCCAATTTATCAACTTCTTTTTTATAGATCATGCTTTTGGTATAATATCTAAGATCTCTACCTAACCCAAGGTCATGAAGATATTCTCCAATGTTTGTTTGTTTTTTTCCTAAAAATTTTACAGGTTTATGTTTTACATTTGGATCAATTATATACCTTGATTTAATTTTTATATAAGGTATGAGCTTTAGGTCAAGGTTACATGTTTTGCCTATGGGTGTAAAATTGTTTTAGTACCATATGTTGAAAATGCGATCTTTTCTCCACTGAATTGCTTTGCACTTTTGTCAGCAATCAATTGGCCATATTTATGATTCTGTTTCTAGACTCTCTGTTCTGTTTCACTGTTCTATGGCTCCTTTCCTTTGTCAATACCACACTGTGTTGATTAGTGTAGATTTACAGTAAGTCTTAATTTAACATCAAATAGTGTTATCCCTCCAATTTATTCTTTTTCAAAATTGTTTCAGCTTTTAGCTCCTTTGCTTTTCAAATAAATTTTTATCTGAAAATACATGTTAATTGGAATTGCATTAAATCTTTAGATAAGTTTGGGAAGAATTGACATTTTTACTGTTTTTTTTAATCCATGGACAGTATGTCTCTCTATATTTAAATATTTAAAAAAATCTTTCATCAGTGATTTATGATTTTCATATGCAGAGTCTGTACATATTTCATTAGATTTATACCTAAGTATTTCCTTTTGTTTGAGCTATTGTAAATCGTATGTATTTTTTTTTCAAATTTTGGTTTCTAATGTTACATTGGGAATACATAGAAATATTATTGATTTTTGCATGTTGAACTTGTAACTTACTACCTTAATAAATTAATTTATTATTTCTAGGAAGATTTCTTTTGGTAAATTCCTTGGGATTTTCTGTGTAGACAGTTAAGTTGCTGGCAAATAGAGTTTTATTTGTTTCTTTCCAATATTTATGCCTTTTATGTACTTTTCTTGCCTCGTTGCATTGGCTAAGACCTCCAGTATGATGTTGAATTGGTGGTAAGAGAGAACGCTTTGTATTGCTCTTGGTCTTAGAAAGAGAATTTAGTCTTTTCCCATTAAGTATGATGGTATCTATAGGTTTTTTGAAGATGCTCTTTATCAGGTTGGGGAAGTTTCCTTGAATTTGCTGAGAATTTTTATCATTAATATATGTTGACTTTTCTTAAATGCCTTTTCTGCATTAATTGATATAATCATGTAGTTTTTATTCTTTAGATTGTTAATTTGGTGGATTATGTTGATTGGTTTTTCTATTATTGAACCAAACTTGTAATCCCATGATAAATCCAGTTTATTTCTTTATATATTGATGGATTTCATATGATAATATTTGTTAAGGATTTCATGTCTATATTCATGAAGGATATTAGTCTGTAGTTTGCTTTTTTGGAACAGTTTTTGTCTGATTTTGGTATCAGTATTAGGTTGCCTCATTAAATATTCTGGGAAGCATTTCCTCTTTGTCTATTTTTTTGGAAGATATTGTGTAGAACTGGTATTATTTCTTCTTTAAATGTTGTGTGGAATTTGTTAGTGAAATCATCTGGGCCTGAAGATTTTTTTCAGAAGGTTTCAACTACAAATTCAATTTCTTGAATGATTATATAACTGTTCTGTTTATCTATTTCATCTTGGGTGAGTTTTAGTAGTTTGTGGTATTTAAGGACTCATTGCTGTTTTGATCTTTACAATTACTCTGTGAAGTAGATGAGACAGGTAGTCTTTACTCACTACTCAGGACAGTTCCAAGTGCATAGTAGAAGCTTAGTTAATATTGGTAGGATGAATTTGTTAAATGAACTCCATTTCACAAATGTGGAAACTAAGGTTCAGAGTAGTGAAACAACTTGTTCAAAACTATTTAGCTCATAAGTGGCAATGCCAGGACTCAAACCCAAAAACTAAAATAGCTTTCGAAGAAAGGAAAGTGAGAAGGGAACTAATTCAGCATCTATGTTGTGCTAGACACTGCTGGATGCTTTCATATAACTTGTCTCATGTAAATTCTGACAATAACCCTGTGATATACATGTTGCTATTTCTATTTTAAAGTTGAGAGTAGTAAGGCTCTGTATTAGTTAGGGTCCTAACAGGAAATACATGGCATACTCAAATTAGGATAGTTTAAGGAGTGTTTAGTAAAAAGACTATTTACAAGGTATAGGCAGGGTATAGGGAAACTACAAGGGCTAATGAAATACACTGGGGCTAGTATAGTGAGGTTCTTACCCCACTACCACCACCACCACCACCCAAACCCAAAGGGGTGAAAGAAAGGAGAGTCTCAAGAGAGAACATCTAGAAAAAGAGACCTCTAGAGCAGGTAGCTTGGAGATGAACTGTGGTCTTTGGTCAGGGACATAGCTAACTCCCCAGAGGGTGATTCCACAGGGAGGAAGCTAGGAGGAAGCTACACTCTTTTCCTAGTCTTTGACCACTGGCCAGGCATCATTTCTAGCCGAACTCTACCAGAAGCCAGAGGCTGCTGAAGCCTGTTGATATAATCCATACCAGCCAGTTTCCTGGGAGGAAAGCAGGCTAGAGAGTGAATCTAGAGGATAAAGATGTTAAGTAACTTGTCCAAGGACAGCTTCATAGGCATGTGACCAGTGCAGTGACACAGGGTGCCATGCTCAGAAGTGGGCCCCATGCCAGGGCTTTAATGCCCGGTGGTTGCCTTTGAAAATCTGAATAATTTTATCTTTGAACGTGTGTTTTGTAAAGGAAGTCCAATGAGACAATAGAGCATACACTTGGGGATTGGAGCCTCCATTATTCACATATTGCTCCGCCTCCCATGGTCTCCGCATTGCTTCAAGATGGGTTCTCAACTGCCACTCCCTTGATTCCTGATTCCCTGGGCCCCTCTTCCCTTCCCGCACCCATGTCCATCTATCCCCAGAGAGAGCCTAGATGTGGGGAGGGTCAAGATCAGATACTTGCACCCTGAAGCCCCTCGGGGGGGGGGGGCATGGCAGTGACCATCCTTGTACCTGGTTCCTAGCACCAGGCGTGTTCAGTGGACATGTCCGTGGGGGCGAGCCTCTTGCCCATTCCTGATCCAGGTACCTAGTGCATCCTTGTGGAGAGGTTGTGATACCCTTGGGAGATGCCTATATGCTGTTGGTTGGGGTGGCAGGTTCATGGGAAGTGGGGGATGATGCCTGGCTGAAGTCCCCTGCCCTCTGACAAGGCACAGCATGTCAGTCCAGCAGCTGGTAGAAGGGGGGACCCAACAATTGTCCGGCCCACGCACACACATGCAACACAAATCATGATGCGGGATTCTCAGGCGCCTGTAAGAGTCTGCCTACACTTGCCCCATGAGTATCCCTGTGCCCTAGAGAGTGTCCTTTGGGCATGTCCCATATTTGGGAGAACTTCTCTTCCTCCTTCCAACTTTCCTGACTCTGAGTCTGGCGTGTGTTCGTCTCTTCTGGCCAGCTCGAGGCACCTTCCAGGGATGAAGCACTAAATACAAATTGCATAAGTTTGATGATTCCGGATATGAGTTAAATGCTGATATTTTTGTTTAAAACTGTCATTGCAAAATATAAAGATGAATGGTAAAAATACATGTTAATAGTTTTAAATTTTGCTTTTTCTTCACTTAGAATGACACTGAAAAGCAAATAGAATATACCATGACAAGTTGAATGGAAGACTGTAAAAGAAAGGAAAAATCTTTATATTTTAGTACCTTTAATGATACCTTTTTCTTGCTTTTTGAACAAGGGTTCACATTTTCAGTTTGCACTGGGCTCGACAAATTATGTATCTAGTCTTGCCTGGGTGTATACTTACAACATATAGATTTATCCAACCTTATTGATATTGTATAGGGCTCCAGGAATCTGTATTTTTACCGTGTTTCCCTGAAAATAAGATGTAGCTGGACCATCAGCTCTAATGTGTCTTTTGGAACAAAAATTAATATAAGACCCAGTCTGATATTATATTATATTGTATTGTATTATATTATGTTATATAGACCCAGTCTTATATTAAAATAAGACCGGGTCTTATATTAATTTTTGCTCCAAAAGATGCATTAGAGCAGATGGTCCAGCTACATATTATTTTTAGGGAAACATGGTAAAGTCACATCACAGAGTCTGTCATAGAAAGACACTACAAATAAGCAAGGAAGGAAAGCTAGCATAAACTTTGTGATTTTATATTAGAGTCAGAGATATCCATATGAAAACATATAAACATATCTATACCTATATATACATATATAAATATACATGTATAAAGATAGATACAGAAATACTGATATGTGTGTTTACATGGATTATTTTACATGCATGTATTTTCTACCTCAGTTCTCTGATGGGTCTTAGAGAAGTCATTGATTTGTTCAGTTTGTCCAGTTTTTCTTGTAAGGATGGGAATGATCACTTCCAAACTCTTATCAGAGCCGAAATCAGAAGACTATTTCAAAATTTACATGAAAAGTCACAAATCCTAGAATAGCTAAACAATAGCTGAAAAAGAAAACGAAAGGAGAAAGAATCAGGCTACCTGGTTTCAAGATTTATTATATGGCTACATTGGGTTGAATATATGGTGATGGAAGGAGAACTGACTCTGGGTGATGAACACACAATGGGATTGATAGATGATGTAATACAGAATTGTACACCTGAAATCTATGTAATTTTACTAACAATTGTCACCCCAATAAATTTAATAAAATAAATTAAAAAAAAAAAAAGTGTGGTTTGGCAGAGGAATCATTGGAACACAAGAGAGAACCAAGAAATAGACCCACACAAATATGCCCAACTGGTTTTTGACAAAGTTGCAAAAGCTACTCAGGGGAGGAAGGATAGACTTTGAAACAAATGATGTGGGAGCAATTGAACATCATAGGCAAACAAAACAAAACAAAACACCCTCATACCTTATGCATACATTATCCCAAAATGGATCATGTAAGTTCGCAAAATGTAAAACTATAAATATTTCAGAAAACAAACATAGGAGAAAATCTTTTGGATCTAGGGCTAGGCAAATATTTCTTAAACTTAACACCAAAAACAGTCTATAAAAGGGGAAAAAAAGATAAATTAGAGCTCATCAAAGTTAAAAACTTTTGTTCTGTGAAAGACCCCTTTTAAAGAGGATGAAAATACGAGCTATAAACTCTGAGAAAATATTTGCAAACCACATATCCCACAAAGAATAAAGAAGTCTAAAAACTCAACAGAATAAAACACAACCCAATTAGAAAATAAGCAAAAACAGCAACAGACATTTCACTGAAGAAGGTATATAGATGGCAGAGAGGTACATTAAAAGATGTTCAGTATCACTAGCCATACGTGTGTGTGTGTGTGTGTGTGTGTGTGTGTGTGTAATAGTTGACATTCAATATTATTTTATATTAGTTTCAGGTGTACAGCATAGTGGTTAGACATTTGTATAATTTATGAAGTGATCCCCCAATAAGTCCAGTACCCATCTGATACTATACATAATTTTTACAATTTTATTGACTATACTCCCTATACTGTATTTCACATCCCCATGATATTCAATATTATATTAGTTTCAGGTGTACAGCGTAGTGGTTAGACATATATACTAGACCTCTTTCTATTACATTTGCAACTTCATGTGAATCTACAATTATATCAACATAGTAGTTTTTAAAAATTGTAGCTTTACAGTGGAGAGACCTAGAAGAAATCTCCTTAACCAAATAATCAAGGCTAATGTCACCAGTATGTCATATTGATATCATGTATCTCCTGATACTACGTTATGAGAAAGGCATTTCACCTCCATGCTATCCTTCCCCAAAATACGTAATCCCGATTCAATCATGAGAAAATATCAGACAGACCCAAATTGGGGGACATTCTGAAAATACCTGACAAATAATATTTAAAATTATCAAGGTCATGAAAAACAAGGAAACACTGAGAAATTGTCATAGATGGGAAGTAACTAGGAAGCTATGATGACTACATACAGCACAGTATTCTGGGTTCAATCCTGGGACAGAAAAATGGCATTAGTGGAAAAATTTGTGAGGCACGTCATACAAAATAATTGATCAGAGCTCTTCAAATGTCACAATCATGAAAACATGAAAGGACTGATGAACTCATAGATTGGAGGAGACTAAAGACGTACGACAAGTAAATGCAACATGGTGTCCTGAATTTGATCCTGGAACAGAAAATGGACATTAGTGGAAAAACTGGTACAATCCAAATGAAATCTATGGTTTAGTGAATAGTTAATTTCTTAATTTTGATAACTACCATGGTTATGTAAGATTTTGACATGGGCAATGCTGGATGAAGTGTATGTGGCAGCCAGCTATGCTGTTTCTGCAACTTTTCTGTAATTTTAAAATTATTTCAAAATAAACTTAAAAAATAAAGCCTCCCTGGAGATTCTAATTTGTAGCCAGGGCTGAGAACTACTGCTAGCTCATCTATTAGATCCTGCCTCATGGGTTTCCACTGTATTCTCCTACTCGCTAGCCTGCCCTTTCTCCATCAAAATTGACCTGCTCTGGAGGGATTCGTTTTCAACTGGCTGCTGGCCTAAATAAGATGAGGCAAAAAAAACCCACAAAAGTTTCTACCACTATCCCAGTGGGAAACTCATTCCAAAGTTTCTAGCGTGGGAACTATCCTATCTGCTCTAGCCGGGTGCCATTACATAGTAAGAATTTCCACCTCAGAGATTTATTCCTTTGCATAAAGCATCATTACATTATCATTTAATAAGAATTATTAGTCATGTGAATTGGTACATCAGGGATGTTTCTTTTTTTTCAAACAGTGAAATGTATTACTGATATTAAAATGACCAAAAGAATCACATCTTGAAGATAACATTGAAAACAGCAAAATTTGAACTCAGAATTTTATGTAAAACACCAGAATCTTCACAAAATTTTGATCTGATATTTTGATTCAGGAGAATTTTTCTTGCTAAAAATAATGGCCGAAGGGAAAACTCTCAATAGCAAACGTTATAATCAGGCAAGCCAGATAGGAAAAACATGCTAATTAGTTGAGTCTTTGTCCAAAAATGCATATGGAAAACATTGACCTTAATATAAAATTTTTTCAATAAAATAAAAACTTTAATTGGAAAAATAAAGGAAATGTGTTGTATGGAAAACTGTTGAAGATACTACATTGGTTTTACTAACTGCCCTTTCCCCAATAACACAAAAAACCTATATCAATAACCTAGCATGTATCCTTCTATATATTTCTCTATATCTGTATAATCTTACATACTCATATTCATATGGTAGAGCCTTTTCATTATATTATAAAAATTGAACCATGTTATATACATTTCCAGGTATTTTGTTTTTCTCATTTAACAATACCTTACAGAAATCCTTTCAAATCAGAATGGGTTCATTTGTATAAAAGAAGGTCCATGAGAAGGATTGCGAGATTGAAGGGGAGAATATATATATATTTGTTTAAAAGAAGTTGCAAGATTACTTTCCAAAAGGACTGAAAAAATTCACCATTTCCTTTAGCAAAGTATGCAAGTCCCTCTTTCTCTGTATCCCACCAGCAGTTGGCATTACTATTTCTTTCCACCAATCTGGTAGAGGTAATGATTAATCCCAGTATTAGTTTAATTTGCATTTATCTAACTTGTCATAAATTTGGGCACCTTTTCAGGTTTCCTGGCAACTGGATTTGCTGTTCCACAAAATGCCTCTTTATATGATTTGGCCATTTTTTTTTAAGATTTATAAGGAGTGTTTATTCTGTTATAGGGTAACATTCTCTCTTTCTCTCTCTCGATATAGACGTAGTATAGATATAGATATAGATATATGGAAATTTATCTCTCTCTCCATATATATTAATATAATATATAATATATAATACATATTATATAATATACATTATATGTATTATATATATTATACATATTATATTAATATATATGGAGAGAGATAAATTTCCATATATGTTTATATTATATAATGTATATGATATACATTGTATTATATATAATATACTTTATATATTATATATAATATATATTATATATAATATACTTTATATATTATATATAATATATATTATATATATACACACACACATATATATCCCTTTAAAATGCATAGCATGAATGTTCAACTCTCTACCTGGCTCCTTATACTCTCTCCTTCCTGACTTGGGCTAAAGGAGCCCCCTCCCTCCTCTGAGTTAGTTCAGCGACTAGAAGTGACAGCATCCCAGACATTATTTTTTTCAACTACAGTTGACATTCAGTAGTATTTTATATTAGTTTCAGGTATACAGCATTGTGATTAGACATTTATATAATTTACAAAGTAATCCCCCGATTAGTCTAGTACCCACTTGGCACTATGCATAGTACAATGTTATTGACTATATTCCCTATGCTGTACTTTACATCCTCATTACTATTTGGTATCTACCTATTGGTATTTCTTGATCACTTCGCCTTTTTGACCCAGCCCCCCAACCCCTCCCATCTGACAGCCATTAGATTGTTCTCTGTATCTATGAGTCTGTTTATGTTTTGTTTGTTCATTTATTTTGTTTTTTAGATTCCACATATAAGTGAGATCATATGGTATTTGTCTTTCTCAGTCTGACTTATTTCACTTAGCATAATACCCTCTAGATCCATTCATGTTTTTACAAATTGTAGGATTTCATTCTTTTTATGGCCAAGTAATATTCCATTGCCTCTTCTTTATCCGATCATCTATTGATGGGCACTTAGCTTGCTTCCATATCTTGGCTATTGTAAATAATGATGCAGTAAACATAGAGGTGCATATGTCTTTTTGAATTAGTGTTTTGGATTTCTTCAGATAAATACCGAGAAGTAGAATTGCTAGATCATAAGGTAGTTCTATTTTTTTATTTTTTGAGGAAGCTCCATACTGTTTTCTGTAGTGGCTGTACCAATCTGCAATCCCACCAACAGTGCCCATAAGTTCCCTTTTCTCCACATCCTCGCCAGGACTTGTTGTTTGTTGATTTATTGATGATAGCCATTCTGACACATGTGAGGTGATAGCTCACTGTGGTTTTAATCTGCAGTTCTCTAATGATTAGTGACATTGAGCATCTTTTCATATGTCTATTGGCCATCTGTATGTCCTCTTTGGAGAACTGTCTATTCAGGTCCTTTACCCATTTTTTAATTCGATTGTGGGTGTTTTTTGGTGTTGGTTATGTAAGTTCTTTATAAATTTTGGATATTAACCCCTTTTCAGATATATCATTGGCAAATATCTTCTCCCATTCAGTAGGTTGTCTTTTCGTTTCATTGATGGTTTCCTTTGCTGTGCAAAAACATTTTAGTTTGATGTAGTCCCATTGGTTTATTTTTTTTCTTTTGTTTTCCTTTCCTAAGGAGATAAATCAGAATAAATATTATTAAGAGCAATATTAGTCATAGAGTTTACTGCTTATGTTTTCTTCTAGGAGTTTTATGGTTTCAGGTCTTACATTTCAGACTTTAATCCATTTTGAGTTTATTCTAGTATATGATATAAGAAGGTGGTCCAGTTCCATTTTTTACATGTATCTATTTACCCAACACCATTTATTGAATAGACTGTCTTTACCCCATTGCACATTCTTTCCTCCTTTCTCATAGATTAATTGACCATATAGGTGTGTGGGTTTATTTCTGGGCTCTCTATTCTGTTCCATTGAGCTAGGTGTCTGTTTTTATGCTAGTACCATGCTGTTTTGATTACTATAGGCTTGTAGTACATTTTGATATCAGGTAGCATGATACTTCCAACTTTATTCTTATTTCTCAAGATTGCTGGTGCTATTCAGGGTCTTTTGTGGTTCCATATAAATTTTAGGATTATTTGTTCTAGTACTATGAAAAATGCCATTGGTATTTTGATAGGGGTTGCATTGAATCTATAGATTGCTTTGATGATTTTAATTCTTCCAATCAGTGAGCACGGTATATGATTCCATTTATTTGAATGTTCTTCAATTTCTTTCTTTAATGGCTTATAATTTTCCAAGTACAGGTCTTTTACTTACTTGATTAGATTTACTCCTAGGTATTTTTTGATGCAATTATGAACTGGATTTAAAAAAAAAAATTTCTCTTTCTGATAGTTCATTTTTGGTATATAAAAATGTAACTGATTTCTGAATATTAATTTTGTATCCTACCACTTTACTGAATTTGGTAGAATCTTTAGGGTTCTCTCTATATAGTATCATGTCATCTGCAAATAATGACAGTTTTACCTCTTCCTTTCCAATTTGGATGCCTTTTATTTGTTTTCCTTGTCTGATTGTTGTGGTTAGGACTTCCAGTACTATGTTGGATAAAAACAGTGAAAGTGGACATTCTTGTCTTGTTCCTGATCTTAAGGAAAATGCTTTTAGCTTTTCACCATTGAGTATGATGTTAGCTATGGGTTTGTCATATATGGCCTTTATTATCTTGAGGTATGTTTCCTGTGTTCCAACTTTGTTGAGAGTTTTTAATCATAAACAGTTGCTGAGTTGTGTGAAACATTTTTTCTGCATACATTTTTTTCTGCATCTATTGATATAATCATATGATTTTTAACTTTCATTTTGTTTATGTGGTGTATCATGTTAGTTGATTTGCAGATATTGAACCAACCGTGAATCACAGGAATAAACCTCACTTGATCATGGTGTATGATCTTTTTAACATATTGTTGAATTCAGCTTGCAAATATTTTGTTGAGGATTTTTACATCTATATTGGCCTATAATTTTCTTTTTTTGTAATGTCTTTGTCTGGTTTTGGAATCAGGGTAATGGTGGCCTCGTAAAATGAGCTTGGGAGATTTCCCTCCTCTTGAATTTTTTATAATAGTTTGAGAAGGATAGGTGTTAATTCTTTGAAAGTTTGATAAAATTTACCTGTGAAGCTATCTGGTCCAAGACTTTTGTTTGTTGGAAGTTTTTTGATTACTGACTTGATTTCATTAGTAATAATTGGTCAGTTCAGATTTTCTCTTTGTTCTTGATTCAGTAATGGAAAATTGTATGTATCTAGGGATTTATTTATGTCTTCTAGATTGTCTAGCTCTTGGTTTCATTGATCTTTTGTATTGTTTTATGGACTCTATTGTGTTTATTTCCACTCTGATCTTTATTATTTCCTTCTACTCACTTTAGGCTTTGTTTGCTATTCTTTTTCTAGTTCCTTTAAGTGTAAGATGAGATTGTTTATTTGAGATTTTTCTTGTTTCTTCAGGTAGGCCTGCGTTGCTATGACTTTCCTCTTTTTTTTTCTTTTTTTTTTAATTTTTTTTTTTATTTTATTAAATTTATTGGGGACAATTGTTAGTAAAATTACATAGATTTAGGTGTACAATTCTGTATTACATCATCTATAAATCCCATTGTGTGTTCATCACCCAGAGTCAGTTCTCCTTCCATCACCATATATTCGATCCCCCTTACCCTCATGCTGAGCGAAATAAGTCAGACAGAAAAAGCAGAGAACCATGTGATTTCACTGATATGTGGTATATAAACCAAAAACAACAAAAGAACAAGACAAACAAATGAGAAACAGAAACTCATAGACACAGACAATAGTTTAGTCGTTGACTTTCCTCTTTAAGAGTGCTTTTGCTGTGTACCTATGGATTTGGGGTCAGTGTGTTTTCATTTTTATTTGTTTCAAGGTGTCTTTTGATTTTTTCCCTTGAGCTCATTGTTGACCCATTCAGTATTTAGTAGTATATTGTTTAGCCTCCATGTATTTATGTGTTTTTCAGTTTATTTTTTGTAATTGATTTCTATTTTCATACCATTGTGGTCAGAGAAGACGCTTGATATAATTTCAGTTTTCTTAAATTTATTGAGTCTTGTTTTATGGCCTAATATGTGGTCTATCTTGGAAAATATTCCATGTGCCCTTAAAAACAATGTATAGTCTCCTGTTTTGGGGTGAAATGCTCTAAAAATACCAATTAAATCCATCTGATCTAGTGAGTCATTTAAGGCTGCTGTTTCCTCATTGACTTTCTGTCTGGGAGATCCATTGATATCAATGGGGTGTTAAAGTTTGTTAC
The DNA here is from genome assembly GCF_057876585.1 of Rhinolophus sinicus. NCBI lineage: Eukaryota > Metazoa > Chordata > Mammalia > Chiroptera > Rhinolophidae > Rhinolophus > Rhinolophus sinicus. Next base: position 108,148,588 of record NC_142518.1, read on the forward strand.
TACGACTGTATTACTGTCAATCTCTCCCTTTATGTCTGTCAATATTTGATTTATATATTTAGGTGCTCCTATGTTGGAGGCATAAATGTTTACAAGGGTTAAATCCTCTTGTTGGATTGATCCCTTTATCATTATGAAATGCCCTTTGTCTTTTATTATAGTCTTTGTTTTAAAGTCTATTTTGTCTGATATAAGTATTGCTACCCCAGCTTTTTGTTGTTGTTGTTGTTTCTATTTGCATGAAATATCTTTTTCCATCCTTTCCCTTTCCGTCTGTGTGTGTCCTTTAATCTGAAGTAGGTCTCTTCTAGACAGCATATGTGTGGGTCTTGTTTTCTTATCCTTTCATCTACCCTATGTCTTTTGATTGCAACATTTTATCCATTTACATTTAAAGTGATTATTGATAGGTATGTTGTTATTGCCATTTTATTATTCATATTTATGTTCTTCCCCCTTCGTCTTCTTCTTAAAGACGTTCCTTTAACGTTTCTTAAAATACTGATTTGGTGGTGATGAGCTCCTTTAGTTTTTTCTTGTCTGGAAAGCTCTTTATCTCTCCTTCAGTTTTAAATGATAGCTTTGCTGGGTAGAGTTGTCTTGGTTGTTGGTCCTTCCTTTTTATCACTTTGAATATTCCATGCCAATCCCTCTGGCCTGCAAAGTTTGTGTTGAGAAATCAGGTGACAGTCTTATGGGAGTTCCCTCGTTGGTAACTAGCTGCCTTTCTATTGCTGCTTTTAAGATTCTCTCTTTGTCTTTAACCTTTGCCATTTTAATTATAATGTGCCTTGCTGTGGGCCTCTTTGGGTTCATTTTGTTTGGGAGTCTCTGCGCTTCCTGGACTTCTATATATGTTTCCTTCACCAGATTAGGGAAATTTTCAGTCATTACTTCTTCAGATAGGTCCTCAATCCATTGCCCTCTCTTTCCTCCTTCTGGTACCCCTATAATGCAAATGTTGTTACACTTGATGTTGTCCCAGAGGTCCCTTAAACTATCCTCATTTTTTAATTCATTTTTGTTTTGTTTTGTTTTGTTTTCACTTTTCTGATTGGGTGTTTTCTGCTACCTTGTCTTCTCAGTTGCTGATTTAATCCCCTGCTTCAGCTGATCTGCTATTGATTCCTTCTAGTGTGTTCTTCACTTCTACCTTTTTTTAAATGGTTACTATGTCCTTTTTTAATCCTTGCTATCTCTTAGTTGAAGTTCTCATTAAGTTCATTGAGCATCTTTATAATCAGTGTTTTGAACTGTGTATCTGGTAGATTGCTTGCCTCCATTTTGTTTAGTGCTTTTTTTTTCTGGAGTTTCTCCTGTTCTTTCATTTGGGACATGTTTCTTTGTTTCTTCATTTTGGCTGCCTCTTTGTGATTTTTCCGTGTATTAGGTAGATATACTACATCACCCAATCTTGACATAGTTACATTATTTAGTAGCTGTCCCGTGGGCCCCAGTGGTTCAGTTTCCCTTGTCACCTGCACTGGGTGCTCCAGGAGTGTCCCTTGTGTGTGTTGTGTGTGCCTCCATTTTGTAGTTGAGCCTTGATTGCTGTTGGCAAGTCAGTGGGTGGGCATCACCCTCAACCTGACTGGCTATGCAAATTTGTCCACAACCACAATATATGAGCTGCTGTGCAGAGGCTATCCCCATGGAGCAGGATTTGCCCCAGTAGGCTCTGGTAACTTCCAAGACCACCCTTTGGGAGTGCTACTTGTGGGGCTAATCAGGTGGTACTCTGTTGTGGTCTTAAGCTGGCCTCTGGGTGTGTTGGTTCTTGGACCTCTTTGGAGGGGCTCCTGTGCAGGCCAAGGTCAGCTGTTTCCTGTGACCAACCCAGGGCTACCCGGTAGGAGCTACAAAGTGATCCATGGTTGATCGCTGCCTTTGCTGGACCTGGACGCACATAGGAGAAGCCACAATGTGAACCCAGGCCAGCTGCCATCAGTACTGGGCCTGGGGCAGCTCAGCAAAAGGCCCAGGGAACCCTGAGGCCTGGCATTGACTGCTGGCTGCCTGTATCATGCAGCTGCTGAAAGAGCCTTGGGCGTTATGTGATTTAGGTGCAACAGGGTCACAGAGAGTCACCAAGTTGGGATGAGTTGTGTTCACCAGGTTAATGCAGATTCAGATATGGTGCTAGTGTTGAGCCTGGGGCTTCTCAACAAAAAGCCTGCAGCACGGGCAACACCAGACTCCTGCTGCTGAAGTTGCTTCAGGTGGTGCATTAGTTGCATGGGGTGGGGTCCCAGGGAGTCACCAGGGTGAAGTGAGCAGAGGTCACCAGGCCAGTGCAGATTCACATTTGGCCATGTGTGTGTGTGTGGGAGGGTGCTCAACACAGGAAAGATGGCACCCTCCCACAGGCTGCACAGAAGGAGGGCTCAATACAGGGACAATAGTGGCAGTTTCTCCAGCCCTTGTCCTGAAGCTACACCACTCAGTCTCTACCTGTATTTCTCTGGCACCTCCTGAGCCACTGTTCCTCCTCTGGATCCCAGAGTGAGTGCCTGGGAGCGAGACAGTCTGTGCGTGGGCTTTGAAGTGTATGCCTGTGTTTCTACCAGCCTTACATGTCACCCAGATGGATGGAATCTGTGCATATTTTCACAGCCAGATGTTGTGGGGGCTCCTCTTCCTGGCACTGGTGCTCCAGGCTGGGGAACCATGTTTGGGACTGGGACCCCTCACTCCTCAGCGGGGACCCCTCACTCCTCAGCGGGGACCCCTCACTCCTCAGCGGGGATTGAGAAATCCCCCCCCATCCTCAACTGCCACCTGTAGATGAGGGACCAGCCCATTTCACATCTCTGTTCCTCCTACTAGTCTCAACATGGATTCTTCTTTACATCCTTAGTTATAGGACTTCTGTCTATCAGAGCTTTTTCTGCAGCACCACAAAACACTGGGCACCTGTGGAGGAGATCTTTAATATTGTCAAGGTCATGAAAAACAAGGAAACATTGAGAAATTGCCATAGATTGGAAGCAATTAAGCAGATATGATGACTACATGCAGCACAGTATTCTGGATTTAATCCTGGGACAGAAAAAGGGCATTAGTGAAAAAATTTGTGAGACACATCATACAAAATAATTGATCAGTGCTCTTCAAATATCATGATCATGAAAAACATGGAAGGACTGATGAACAGTCATAGATTGGAGGAGACTAAAGACATATGGCAACTAAATGCAATGTGGTTTCCTGAATTTGATCCTGGAAGAGAAAATAGACATTAGTGGAAAAATTGGTACAATTCAAATGAAAGCTATGGTTTAGTGAGTAGTTAATTTGTTAATTTTGATAACTGTACCATGTTTATGTAAGATTTTGACATGGAGAATGCTGGATGAAGTGTGTGTGGCAGCTGGCTATTCTGTTACTGCAACTTTTCTGTAATTTTAAAATTATTTCAAAATAAACTTAAGAAATACCCCCCCACCCCCAGGAGATTCTAATGTGTAGCCAGTGCTGAGAACCGCTGCTAGCTCATCCATTAGATCCTGGCTCATGGGTTTCCACTGTATTCTCCTACTCGCTAGCCTGCCCTTTCTCCATCAAAATTGACCTGCTCTGGAGGGATTCATTCTCAACTTGAGTCCCTTGCAATCCGTTTTAGCTTTCTTTCTAAACGTGGAAAGCCAGCCCTTGTTTGGAGGCAGGAGGCTGGCATTGTGGGTGGTTAGAGCCAGGTGCTTCAAGACAGTGAGAAGCAAGAAGCCTCACAGGGTGATGCTCCATTCTTAGAGATCTGCCCTAGGTAGAGATAGTCAACATCTTGGATAGCAAATTCCTGTTGCTATGACAGCTTCCAAGAGCACACTTATCTCATCAGAGCCTGGGGCTTATTCAGTTGGCTCCACCCTCTTCCTGGAGTGCTCTGTTTATTAAAAGGGCCCTTCCCTTTATTTTGCTAGGATTAGTCATTATGGGTTGGTGCACTGCCCTTTCCCCCCCTCCACCCCAGCTTTTCATCTGCACCCTAGAAGGGAGGGCTGTGTCTTTGGGCCTGCTGAGAGTCCTTCAAGAGAGCTGATCTGAGAGAAAATTAAGAACAGCTGGGGGTAGACACAATGACATCATATGCCCCTAGCATAAAAGGCAGCTCAGAAAGTCTGATTCAAGAAGAACAGAAAAATAATGGGAATTGGAGAAAGGGGCTGAGATTTGGAAAGTATGTAAAGGCTGATTATTGAGGACAAGAGAGAAGACTAATCTCAGAGTACAAGAGCTGAGACATTGAAACTCTTACTAAGGATCTACTAATCTAGTATTAACACTTGGAGTCTATAGATTTAACAGCTGAAGCTAAACAAGGACAGATTGGTGAATGCTGTGATAATGCCCTGAGGCAACCTATGGTTAGAAGTAAGATTAACAAAGGAAATGGTTAGAAACAGCTATTTGCAGAGTAAGTTACAAATTGGACTCTTTGTTATAGACTGTCTTCCTTTCTTGATTGTTCTGTATGAGATTGCATGGTTTTCATATAAAAGTACATTAATTTACTTTATCATTTATTGTAAAGCAATAGATTCCTCTACATAAAATACTGATATTTGTTTGGAGTGGCATATCCTATGAAACTGAATGATAAATTAGTTCAGCTTGAAGGGATGTTAGAGATAATGTAGTTCAAACCTAATTTTATAAATGAGGTAGTTGAAGCCTAGAGAGTTAAGTGATATGTCCAAGACCACACAGCTATTACTATGTGACAGAGTCATGGTTGGAGCTTAGGTCTATCAATTCCTAGGCCAGTGCTGTTTTCACACCACATCTTTCTTACTTAGTTTAGCCATGTCCAAAGGGAGTCCAAGCTTCTACCCCTGTATTACTACTCATGACTGTCAGTGATCACAGGTAAAAAGCAGGCCACCTGGGATAATCAAACTGCCTCTACAGAATTTTTCTCAGAATCTTTAACATCTTAAGCATGGTGTGAAAAATTCACAGTGAAAAACAAAATACCAAGATGCACTTTGTTTGGCATTTATTTTATTATATCTCTATGTGCCATCTTTAAATATAGTGATGTTGCTCTGTTTAGCAGTTTTTAAAACATTATGTTATCAAGTTTAAACAGCAGTATCTGGCAATACATAGTTACATTGTCTGTTTCAAGTAACCACACTTAAGTTGTGCAACGATGGCAGTACTACCACTTGGTGATACCTTATCTTAATTGCAAGTTTGTCTCTTTGACGGATGAATAAACCTTTGGAAGAGTGAAGGTACAACCTAAACCTAGTAGAATGTCAGTAGAGTTATTAACATTAGTCTTAGAAATCTGATCAAAAGTTATAACCCAGGTAGTATGCGCAATCAAAAAACCTGCTTTTGTAACCTTAGAAGTTACTGAACATTAGTCTTCTTAAATAACATGTCTTTTAAGGAATGCACCTGTTCCAAAAGAAAGACAACAACCTTAACAGACCTTACCAAACAAAGCAGAGTTAATAAAGTAGTCAAAAGAGTAATTGAAAACAAACGAATATCATTGACAAGCTAAAGGAACATATTGGTAACATGAAGCAGGAATAAAAAGTTACAAAGAAGATGCATTCTAAAATATAAGCTATGAAAAATATGAGTTAAAATAAAGAATTTGACATACAATATTATATTAGTTTCAGGTGTACAACATAGCAATTAGAGATTTATGTAATTTACAAAGTGATCATCCTGATAAGTCTGGTACCCATCTGACATCATACATATTTATTACAATATTATTGACTATAGTCCCTATGCTGTACTCTACATCCCCATGACTATTTTTATAACTGCCAATTTGTACTTCTTAATCCCCTCACCTTTTTCACCCATTCCCCCAACCTGCTCCCATCTGGCAGTCATTAATCTGTTCTCTGTTTCTATGAGTTTGTTTCTGTTTTGTTTATTCATCTAATATAATATTGTATGTCAACTGTAATTGAAAATAAAAAATTTGTATATTAAAAATGAAGAAATAAAAATAAAGAACTTGATGGAGGGAGGCAAAAAACAAGATAGATATGGATGAAGAACGAATTAATGAGCTGAAATACCAGGCTGAATAACTTTCCCAGAAAGCATCAGAAAGGGATAAATCGTGGGGGAAAATATTTTTTTAAAAAATATAGAGACATAGAGAATGGAAGGATTAGTGTCAAGTCAGTATAATGAGAGCCCAAGAAGAAGAGAAAAAAAGTTAGTGGAAGGGAGCTAAGTGTTTGAAGAAATAAACACTTCCCCAGTCTTAGTGGAATATGGATGACTTCAGTTTAAGAGGATTTAGAGTTTGCCTAACAGAATATATAAGATAAAACCTATATCTAGAAACAGTAGTAAAAATAAAAAATATCAAAGATAAAGAGTAGCCTTCTCAGCAAGAAAAAGCAGATCACCTACAAAGGAACAAAATTATATTGATGTCCCAGTACTCAAAATACCAGAAGATAGTGGCATGCTAATTTTCAAAGTACTGAGAGGGGGAAAAACTTAGAACCTAGAATTTTATACCCAGCTAAATATAATTTAAATGTAAGATTGAAATATTCTCAGTCATTCAAGGCCTCAGAAATTTTACCACAGAAAGACTCTTTGAAATTAGTCCAATAAAACAGTATATGCAATGAATAAAAATGGATGGACTTCCCCAGAAGCCTCTCACAAATATTCCTTTAATTTCTCAGACCCATCAACCCTCCTCTTACTTTGGTAGCATCTCCAGGATTGAGATATTTGGAGGAAGCCAGTGTGTGGAGTTCGTATGCTATTTTGTAGGAACCTTGAGCGGCTCATTTCTGCTTTTGTTACAGTCTTATTTTTCCTGTTAAACTTATAAACTATCTGGGGACACAGTATTATTCATTTCTCTGTTCCCAATAGTATCTGTCACAGGGCTTTCTGTATGAGATAGGTATTCATTAAATGTCTATGACAGGAAGGGAGAGAGAGAGGGAGGAAATTTCAAGGCTGGAACATGAAGCTATGATTGCTTCAATTCAAGAAAATAGCTGTTCTTGCCTGTTTTTGTGACATCCTAGTGTGTGTCAATATTTTGCACTGCAGAGGACCACGTTTTCCATGTTAAGTCAGACTATAAGTGACTTGAAGGTAACTGAGCATTATTCATTTAACTAACAAAATATTAAAGGCAACCTGCTTATTTTGACTCCTCTTGATCATTTACTTGATTTTCCATTACCCTCAACCTCCCTGAGTAATTAATGATGAAGCGTGATATACTCACATACCAGTAAACATTCCCAAGTCAGGAATAAGAAGGGAAAGTAATCCATAGCATTTTATTTTGTCTGGAAATTGTCAATACATCTCGACAGTGCTGGTGAAAATCTCTCCCCCTACTTCAGCGAGGCAGTTCTTTTTGATCATGTGTGACTGTATGAGTGCCACTCAGGCAATATGGGTAATGCACACCTGTTGGCGTCCAAACCCTAAGAACTCAGTCTTGAAACAAACACTTTTGCCTTTCAGGGAAGAATTACATGGGTGGGTAGTGTTTCACACTTTTCTTTCCCTTGGCATTATTTGTTGGTGTTTGGAGGTGGGAAGAGCAAGAGACACCAGAGCTGAAAGAGGTGTCAGAGTTATTCCTTTATACACTTCCTGTAGTCAAATGTCATCTTTTCCACCTATCTAAAAAGCATTGGGTATGTGTAAAATGTTTACCTGCAAACTTGCTTTCTATAGTTGTCATTTTGTTGCAAATGCCAAAGAAAAGGAGCTGGACAGAACAGAGAATGACAGTAGCAGGCCCCCAAAACACATATATGACACATACACGTCTCAGAGGCCACCATTATCAGCAGCAGCAAATGTCAGCAGAGTTCCTTACCATCATTCTATGCTCTATGCTTTCTCACCCCTGATTCAGTTCTTGGCCATGTGTTTTTAACATTGAGTTGAGGTTGTTAACAGAAACTCTGGCATCTGGAATTAATTGAGTTATTGCTCAGGTACTTGAAATTCTTCCTACATTTTTTAGAAAATCATGTAACTTTTGGACACTACATGGATTTAATTCAGTTACTAGACATGGAGCACCTGCTCATTGCAGGCTCAGCTCTGGGCAGTGCCCAGGTACACTTACCAGTGTGAAGGAACCTTGGGGAGGAGTACAAATAAACTGGAAGTTTGAGGCAGGGATAGAACGTATCCTGGTGGAACAAAAGGAAAGACTTCTTGAGAAGGTGGCTTTAGGGACTGGACTTAAATGATGGGTAGAATTTCTACAAGCAGAGTCATTCCAGGGAGCAAGAACAGCTTGAGTAAAAGTAACAAGGTGAGCAATCATAGTATCCACTTAGGGCTAGTAATAGTCCTCATGTATTTAGTCATTACTCTATACTCATGTACTGAGTACACAGTAATGACTCAATACATATTCATGTATTGAGTATACAGTAATGACTCATGTATTGACTCGTTACTATGCCATGCATAGTGCTAAGGGTTTTCCATGTATTCTCTTATTTCATTGTCACCCACAACAATCTCCATGGTTATAGGCAGCAGCATCCCTACTGTACAATTCAGGAGACTAAGGCTCACAGCAATTAAGTAAACTTGGTTACCTGCTAAGACATGGCTGAACAGGGATTCAAACAGCAATTTGGGTTCCAAAGCCACTATTCTTTCCTCTCCTCTCCTCTCCTCTCCTCTCCTCTCCTCTCCTCTCCTCTCCTCTCCTCTCCTCTCCTCTCCTCTCCTCTCTTCTCCTTTCTCTCACTCTCTCTCTTTCTTCCAGTTTTATTGAGATATAATTGACATGCAATGCTGTATTAGTTTAAGGTGTATAATACAATGACTTTGAATAAGTATGTATATATTGTGCAATAATTACAACAATAAGTTTAGTGAACATCCTCCACCTCACCACTAAGCTCTATGCTTCAGAAATAAACATATGACTGGAAAGAAATGTTAGGACCATGATATGGAGAGTTTTAGGTGTTAAGTAAAGGATCCTCAATTTAAGGTAGTAGACTGTAATGTTAAAGGGAAAGGGATTTTCCTGTAACAGGAAATGAATGGTCAGTAAGGGATCAGCAGATTAGAGACCAATAAATAGTTCCAGAATGCTCTTCTTTCTTCATTTGTTCTGCCCCTTCCTAGGAGAAGAATGGGCTATATAGGAAAGAAACCTCCTTGTTCCTCTAAGGACTCTTGTGGAGAACTTCCTTTTTTTTTTTCTTTGACTGGAGAATAGGATTACTTAAATTTTTGGTTCCTATTGTGTTATCTTGGATAACTGAAGCCCCTTTTGTTTTTTTAAATTAATTTTTAAGGTTAAAGGAGATCTTTTATGTAGCTTCTCCTCAGTCATACAAAGAGGATTCATTAATTGCCCATGGCTATTATCTTCCTTTTCAATCTTATCCAGACTGGAAGGTTCTCTTGCCTTCACTTGTAAGTTAGCCACCTGTTTACCAGCCTTGGTTTGGGGTCCTGAAGAGCAAGTTCTTGGGGTCTTTAGATTCTCCAAGCTGCAATACAGTTTTTGACCTTCCACATAAAAGATAACCCGAGGAGCCCTTAATGAATTTGGTGTCAGTTCAAGCAGAAACATTTTAAAAGATTTTATTTTTTAAAAAATTTTAGACTTGCAAAAATGGTACATTGAATTCACTTCATCCAGCTTCCCCAAATGTTAACACCTCACATAATCATAGTAAAACTACAAAACCAGGATATTAACATGGATACAATATTATTAACTAATTTACAAATCTTACTCAACTTTCTCCAGTTGTTCTACTAATGTCCTTTTTTGTTTTGGGATCTAATCCACGCTCCCACTATAATCTGGAACAGTTCATCAATCTCTTTGTCTTTCATGCCCTTGGCACTTTTGAAGAGTACTCATCAGTTATTTTGTAGAATATTCTTCAATTTGGGTTTGTCTGATGTTTTCTTATGATTATATTGAGTTTATGCTTTTCTGGCAAGAATATCACAGAATTACGTGTGCTCTTCTTAGTGCATCATCATATCTGGGAGGGTGCATGGTATTGATGTGTCTCATTATTTGTGATGTTAACTTTGATCATTTGGTTAAGGGGGTGTCTCTCAGGTTTCTCCACTATATAGTTACTGTTTTTTCCTTTGTAATTAATAAGAATCTTGTGGAGAGATAGTCAGTTTCAGACTATGCAAATATCCTATTTATCATAATACTTTTGCCCACTAATTTTTGCATTTCTTTATCTATCTTAAAAACCATGAGTTTATTCTGATGCCTTTTATTCTAACCTAACCGCCCAGGGGTAATTCAACCCTTCCTTCTTTCCTTATTTTTAACTCCTCTCTCTAACAGTAAGAAAGCTGACACTTATTATCTAAAATACATTCACATACTTGATCAACCCTAATATACAATGTTCTTGCCTCTCTTCTTTTCACCCTGTTCCTGACTACCCCCTGCAGGTAAGCAAGCTCATTCGTTTCTGATTTATCATTTCTGTATTTCTTGTTGCACAAACAAGCAGATGCATGTAAATTTTTCTTACCATGTTTCCCCCAAAATAAGACCTAACCGGAAAATAAGCCCTAGCATGATTTTTCAGGATGACATCCCCTGAATATAAGCCCTAATGCGTCTTTTGGAGCAAAAATTAATATAAGACCTGGTCTTATTTTTGGGAAAACACGGTATATCCCTTTTTTTTTTTTCGTACATGAAGGATAGCATACTATAGAAATTCTTTTGCAATTTGCTTTTTCTCACTTAACAGTATATCCTGGAAACCACTCCATGTCAATCCATAGAGATCTTCCTTATTCTTTTATTACAGCTGCATTAGAACTCCATTGTGTGGATATATCATAGCTTATTCAGTCGTCTATGTATGGGCATTAGGGTTTTCCAATATTTTGAAATGACAAACAATGCTGTAATAAAAAACCTGGTACATGTGTATTTCCGTATTGTCAGAGGTGTATCTTCGTGGTTAATTCTTAGAAGTAGGACTGCTGTGTCAAACGGTAAGTGCATGTTGGTTTTGTTAGCTATTGAGAAATTCTCCATGAAAATTATACCAATGTGTATTCCCACCAGCAATGTTTGAATGTGCTAGTTTCTCTGCAGTCTCATAAATAAAATGTGTTCTCATACTTTTAAATTTTCATCAATCTGATAGGTGAGAAGTGGTACCTTGGTGTTGTTTTAATTTGCCTTTCTCTAATTTTGAGTGAATTGGGACATCTTTGTGTGTGTGTGTGTGTGTGTGTGTGTGTGTGTGTGTGTGTAATGTATTTGTGTGTATGTATATGTGAATTATCTGTTCATGCCACTCACTTTTTTCTTCTAGGTTTCTGGTCCTTTGTTCCAAAATTTTTGAGCATTCTTCATGCTTTAGGAAAGTAGCCTTTTGTAATATATGCTACAAATATGTTCTCCCAGTTTATCAATTGTGCTTTTACTCCATTTTTAGAGGGTTTTTTTGTTGTTCTTCTTCTTCTTCAGTGATTATGTGCTTTTACGTACCTGTTAGAATGGCTAAAATAAAAAATAGTGGTAACACCAAATTTTGTGAGGATTGGAGAAATTAAAACTTTCATACATTGCTTGTGGGAATGTAAAATGGTAGTCACTCTGGAAAGAAATATGACAATTTCTTATAAAACTAAATGTGCAATCACTATATAACCTAGCAATTGCACTTTTGGGAAGTTATCCCAAATAAATAAAAACTCATGTTCCCGTAAAAATTGTGCACACCAATGTTCATAGTATAGCAGATCCTTGAATAACGTCTTTTTATTCAATGTCATTTTGCTATAACGTTGATGAGATGCCATAGGAACTTAACTCGTGTTTGTATCAATTAGCCTGTGGTAAAATTGGTTTTATTATGTGTTACTTTGCTTAAAGTTACAGAACCTATCAATGATGTTAAGTGAGGACTTACTGTAGCTTTATTTATAATAACCCCAAACTGGAAACAACCCAAATGTCCTTCATTTGGTGATAGGTAAACAAACTCTGGTATATCCATCCCATGGAATACTACCCAGGAAGAAGAGAACGAAGTATTGATATACACAAAATCCTGGATGGGTGTTCATGACTTGATACTTAGTGAAAAAAGCCAACCTCAAAAGGTCAGTACGGTATGATACCGATTATATAACCTTCTTGAAATGACAAAATATATAGATAGAGAATAGATGAGTGGTTGCTAGGGGACACAGACGGGGGGAGGAGTTGATATGACCATAAAGGAATAGCATGAGGAAATACCTTTGTGTTGATGTAATAGTCTTTTATCTTGATTGTGATTACTATTGCATGGATTTTATTACACGTGTAATTTTATTACACGTGTAATAAAATTACATAGAGCTATAATCCTCTCACACATATGTGAGCGCATATAAAAACTGATAAAAATTGAATAAGCTTTGTAGTCTAATTAACTGTATTTTGCTATAATCATATAAGATGTCACCATTGGGGAAAGCTGGGGGAAGCAGCCAATGCACTCTGCGAACTATTTTGCAATCTCCTGTTAGTCTATAATTATCTCAAAAGAAAAAGTTTAAAAAGCAATGCCAGAGTTTTAATTGGAATGACATTAAATTACACATTAATTGAGGGTGGGGGCAAAGTGCAAAGTCCTGTGGTCAGCTGACATTAGGGAGATAGGATGAGAATGGCCTTGTGATAGTTCCTCACCAAGCTGCTTATTTTCCTTGCTCCAGAAGGAATTTCAGGGTGTTCTCCCAAGACCCGGGTCAGATTATGGTCAAGCCTTGACTTAAGTGGCCCATATGGAGACAAAAGAGGTCATTGCGTTTCTGTGTGATGGAGCTATTCTCTTACACATTTAGAAGTTCTTGTAGTTCAGGTCTGTTGGCAAAAATATTTTAACTTTTGTTTTACCTGAAAGTGTCTTTGTTTTGCCTTCATTCTTGAAGAATATATTTGCTGAGTATAGAATTCTGGGTTGGCATTTTTTCCTCACTTTAAAGATGTTGATCTTCTCTCTTTTGGCCTCCATTGTTTCTGATGTCAGCCATGTTTGAAACATTGCCCTACCACCACCACTCATGTATAAGGTGTTGTTTTTCTCTGGCTGTTTTTGTTTTCTAATTATATTTGGTTTTCAAAAGTTTGACTGTGAGATTCCCAGAGTTTTGTTTTCTATCGTCTTGGGGTTTGCTGAACTTCTTGAATCTTTAAATTTATGTGTTTCTTTAAATTTGGGGAAATTAAAGCTATTGCACATTCAATACTTACTTCTACCCCATTCCTTCCCTCCTACCCTTTAGAACTCTAATTTCATGTATGTTAGACCTTTGGGTATTGTCCTATATGTCCCTGAGGCTCTGTTCATGTTTTTGTTTCCTAAAATATTTTTCTCTCTGTTTCTCATATTGGATATGTCTATTGTTTTACCTTAAGTTTACTGAAACTTTTCCTCTTTCATTTCCACTCTGCTGTTGAGCCTATCCAGTGATTTTCTTTTTAAATTTCAGATATTTTTCCAATTCCGGAATTTTTATCTGGTTCTTTTCTTTTTTAATGGTTCCTATTTCTCTGATGTGATTTTCTATCTTTTCATTCATTGTGAGCATATTTTCTTTCCCTCCCTTGAGCATATAGTAATTGCTTTAAATTTCTTGTCTGCTGATTCCAACATCTGGGTCATTTCAGGTTCTCTGTTGATTTTTTTTAAAAAAGATTTTATTGGGGAAGGGGAACAGGCCTTTATTGGGGAACAGTGTGTACTTCCAGGACTTTTTTCCAAGTCAAGTTGTTGTCCTTTCAATCTTACTTGTGGAGGGTGCCGTTCAGCTTCAAGTTGTTGTCCTTTCAGTCTTAGTTGTGGAGGGCGCAGCTCAGCTCCAGGTCCAGTTGCCGTTGCTAGTTGCAGGGGGCACAGCCCACTATCCCTTGCGGGAGTCAAACCGGCAACCTTGTGGTTGAGAGGACGCACTCCAACCAACTGAGCCATCTGGGAGCTCAGCGGCAGCTCAGCTCAAGGTGCTGTGTTCAATCTTAGTTGCAGGGGGCACTGCCCACCATCCCTTGCGGGACTCGAGGAGTTGAACTGGCAACCTTTTGGTTGAGAGACCACTGGTCCATGTGGGAATCGAACTGGCAGCCTTTGGAGTTAGGAACATGGAGCTCCAACTGCCTGAGCCATCGGGCCGGCCCCTCTGTTGATTTTTTTTAGCTCTTGCAAATAGATTGCAATTTCTTAATTCTTCATAAGTTGAATAACTTTGGATTGTATCCTGGATATTTTGAATGTTATCTTATGGAGACTCTGGATTCTGATTTACTCCTCTGAAAAATATTGATTTTATTGTTTTTGCAGATAGTTAATGTGGCGAGATTCAAACTCTAAACTCTGCCCTTTGGGTGGTAGTTGAAATATTAGTTCAACTAATATTGATGTCTGTCCCACGTAGGTGTGGTTTAGAAGTCAGTTGAGATTGGTATAGCCTATAGACAGGAATTGGGGCTCCCTCTGGCTCTCTCCTTTCCAGGATCCTCCCCCCTTTACTTTTTAATGGCTGTGCTTTTCCCGGGCTCTATCCTATACTCTTCATTACCAGGAAGATTGTGGGTTTACTATTGGTGTCTTACTCTTGGTGTCTTAGCCACTTGGCAGCTTTAGTTTGCCCTCAGTCTAAAAGGTGTAAAAATGAGTAACTCATCTTGTGCCAACTCCTCTTCAGACTATGCCTGCTTCTGTTTACTTCCCAATTTCTTTATATTGTTGTTTCTTTATTTTTTTCCCAGTTTATATTTGCTCTTTACGGGAGGATCAGGTTTAATAGTTTACTCAGCAATATCAGAAACAAAAGAAACTATCCTGTTCACTTTTGATTTCAGTCTCACCAATTTGTCTTTAATGTGGGATTCTGTCCTAGAGGGAAGACTTGGCAGGTCAGCTTTTAGAGTTCATTGGAGCTAGATTTCTCTAGCCTCTTTAGTCCCTCTTGCCACAGGTTCCTTGCACTCACTTGGTATTACAGAGTGTACCAGTTTAAGCTGCTATTCTCAACTGTCCCACCATGCTTTCAAGTGAATACCCTTTGTGAGTTCCTGTTCCACCAGAGTTATTGGCTATCTTGGATTGTAATGTATAACTGTGGGCAGAAACTAAACCTTAAGTCTTTGCTGGTGCGCCCCAGTGAGTTTGATAGGGGAAGATATGCCTCCGGAGAGAAAACCTCTAATGTTTCAAATGGTAACTAAGTCTTGGCATTGCTTTCCTTCAAGAGAAACTTCTCCCAGTTGTAGTTTTCTAGCTTTTGGGGTAATGGTGTGTGGATGCAGGTAGGATAAAACTCTTAAGTGCCAGCAAATCCACATGCACCTGTTACTTAGCACCCATCATCCCAGCCAGCCCTGAATTCTACCCCGAAGTTACCAAGACAACCCTGGTAGGCACTGGTTTACCACTTATATGCTTCCCAGTGGTAAAGGGGCAGAAAGTGGTCTTCTCAGGGCAATGATAAGGAGAGAAAAAGAAGCATGTTTTTAAAAATTTCCCCTTAACTCCTGTACATTGTTCTTGTCCTTCTTTGGCGGGGAGGCTGTCTTTCCCTGAGTCCCACACCACTCAGCTCCCTGATCCATCTGCGTTTTGTTTTCCCAGAGGTTTTCTCACTGCTTTTATGCTGTTTTGATAGAACCATCTATCTCTGGATTCTGTGACATGTCCAAGGTTGGCTTCTGGAGAGAGGTCCAGTTTGTAATTTTGCAATTTGATAAGAACTAGGATAAATACCTCTTTATATAAAAAATGAAAATAACTAAAATTCTTCAGGTACATATTTCAGGACATTGAAACTTATCAACAAGGGATTCCTTCTGAACCCTAGAAGACCCTTGAGAATTTCAATCAATAAAGAATAATTGATCATCAGCTTCAGGTGCTTTCTCAGTTAATGACATAGACAGAATATTACCACCTGGGGTATAAATGTAAAATGAACCTTTATAGAAATATATTCTAACAGTACAGGAAACAATTTTTATTTTTATAAAATGTCTCATCAATAGTCTGGAAAGTAATGAATGACTTTTCCTGTGACATTATTGACCAGACATAGGGCTGTGGTTGCAATATTTGTTATCTAATAAAACTAACAATATCTGATTAATTATCTTTTCCTTTGCTTGTGGGCTTTGTTTATAGTCTGATGAGGTAAGTTATAATTTATAGCTTCTAAAGAGATTGGGATGACAGAAACTTTGAATGAAAAAAAGCCATATAAAATCCCTCTAGTTCTTAATTTTGTCTGACCTATTACAACCCAATTAAACACAGACCAAATTCCTGTTTGTTAGAAGTCTTACAAATGAGTGCTAACATAGTTATGGGAGTCCATTGCTTTCTGTTCCATACAATCTTCTGCAAAAAGGCATTGCGTCATTTTAATAACAAGTGTGTGTTCCATGAATATACTCATTCACATTGAGAAAACAGCCCTAACCATTTACAATCCAGTAATTCCAACTGTTCAAGCAAATGAGTGCATGAGCCATTAGCCAGCTTCTTTCCTTCTTACATCTTCTCTCTCATTAGTATTCCATCCCCACCCCCATGCCTGTGGAATCACTATTCATGGCCGCCAGGACCTGCTCAAAGAGTATCAAGCCCAGACCCTCCTCCACAAAACAGAATTGATTGCTTCCTTCTTTATTCTTCTCTTTCTCTAACACCGAGCCTAGAATCTGGCCTGTAGTAAATGTTAGGTGAATGCAGCAAGAGTAAAACCAACTGTGAAATGTTATCATTTTTGGAGATTGGCCACAAAGATGGTGCTTTCAAAAAGGCCTTTCTTCTTTACTGCCAAGACCCAAGCCAGCATGCTAAGACAGACTGCTTGTCTAAGACTTACTGTGTCTATTTATATCGGGAACAGAAGGAACCAAGAAGCATGGCATTTACTGAGCTGGTGGATGCCGGCATTAGTTTGCTTGGGCTAAGGGGAGTAGGGCAAGGTACTCCTGATTTGTGTTCTTGGCCAGGTCTTGCCATGGGCATGGAAACACTCCTCTTCCGTCAGTCACATGCTTCTGCAGCCACCGTTGCCCAACAGCAGAGAGGTGGATAACAAATGTGTTTTGGTGATATTTTCAAGGGGGGAAAAGAGTGTTATTAGAATCTAAGGTGTTAACTTTCTTTCCTGTTTCATCGGAAACCCTTCAAATTTTGAGACCTTCTAAATTAGAAGTATCAGAGATGCCTTTTTAGTTACATTGATGAATGAGTTATTCACCTCTACTCCCTCCCCATTATGTTCTTCATTTGAGGCAAATAAAATGCTCATTTAACTTTTGCATTCTCAGATTAACTGCAAGTGGAACAACCTAATGCGTCTCCCCAGTGTTGGAACTTAAATTCTGAGGACATCATGTTTCGTTTTCAAATGACGCTGACTTCACGAAAGAACAGCAGACCAAGCAGCAATGCTGGCCTTCTGTTTTGCGAAGCATCACTTGCAAGAAAAGAGCTTGTGGAATTTGGCTGCATTTCCCACAGCCATGGGATAAGGGTCGCCTGTAAATAATAATATCCTGTGCTACTTGGGCCTCATTTAACTATCTTTGTTGCTTTAGACGGAATTGCCAAGTGGGGTGTTTCTCAGCGCTCATGCTTGACATTCCAGAAATACTGTAGGGTCTACTTCAAAGATGGTACTCACACCGCCAAGCTTGTGATTGTTGGCACACTCTCGATCATCACCCGGCTTCACGTAGACACATTCTTTCAAATCACATGGGAAGTGCACCCTCCGTGAAGAATGAATCTAGTACTCCGAGGGCAGGCCTGTCATCGCGGGAGGCCTTTGCACTTATCACTTGGGTGTTTCCTGGAAAGTTGTGGTAGCGCTGAGCCTAGGATGACTATGTTTGCTGAACTAGAAACAGTGAGGTGATTTTTGCAAGGTAAACTGTTGTGTGGTTGATAGAACACTAAGCTGGGAGTCAGGAGACTTGGACTGTACTCTCCAGCTAACTAGCTCTTTGAACTTGTGAAATGTTCTTGGTTTCTCTGGCCTCGGTTTTCCAATTTTGAAATAATGGGATTATACTGCGGAATCTAAGTTCTTTCCCAGCCCTAAATTTGATCAGGTGACATAAAGCAGTAAACTTGAAACAGGGAGTCAGTGAACACAAGTTCCCAGTCCAGGCTCTGCTGCTCATTAACTGTGATTTGGGACAAGTCACTTAGCCCCCAGCCTCAAGTCTCCATCTCTGGGGAGACCAGTGTCTTCTCTACCTGCCTTACCTGGTGGTTGTACTGAGCCGGTAAGGAAACATTTTTCTCACTCAGCACTTACTGAGCAACTGCTTTGGGGGCACCAGCTGCACAGATGGCGAAGAGGTAGAGGCTATTGGATTATCTTTGACTACGTCTAATACTAGCTGCAATATAGTGAGCTTTTCCTATCACCAAGTACTTAGGTAGAATATCCCATTTCGTCTTCATTTTATGGATGAGGACATTGAAGTTCAAGAAGGTTGAATAACTTGCTCAAGACATGCAGCTAGACAGAGCTGACACTGAGATTTGTACCAGGGTTCTGTTCTTTAGTTTAAAAACGAGAAATGTCTCACCTTCTGCCAAGGAGCTCATGTTACTATTATTATTCCTCTGCTGGGTCACAGTACCCAAACCCCATGACCTGGAAGCTGTGTGCACGTGGGAGGAGACTGGCCTTGCTGGGGCAAAGGAGAGGTTCTCTTTGCACACACTGCCTGAGGCAGCACAGGTAGTGAAAAGACCTGAGGGGCAGCCCAAATCCACAAGCCAGAGGAAGTCCAAGTGCATTGCCCAGACTGAGGGACCAAATGCAGCAGGCATTAGGTGGTGGTGGCGGAGTTTGTAGAACAGAGCAGTAAAGATGAGAGCAAGCTCTGTGAGTCACAGGCCAGGAGGGAGTGCTTTGGGCCAATTGCCGAGACGAGGTGTCCTTTGAGTCTAGTTTTGGAGTGCTGCTCATGGCCGGGCATGTGAATAGGCCAGTTCCACGTACAGAGCCAGGCAGAGGGCAAAACAAGCCCTCTGTTTGCTCACTTGTAGAAGAAAGGCAGTGGGCGAAATGAGCTCTGAGGGCACCACGTGTCAGGCATTCCCCGAGTCAGCAGGTCTGCAGAGCTGGGCTCGTCCGGGGCTCTGAGCAGCAAACAAGTGCTCTTGCTAGGCCATTGTTCTCTATTAGAATGTGACACTGAGTCTCTGAGATGCTGGGGTTCTGTTTTTGTTATGTCAGGAGCTGTACTGGCAGAATCCCTGTCTGCAACGAAGCAAATAAACCAGTTGCCTTTCTGCTCTCTTTGCAAACTCTTCGCAGGGTGGCTCTACCATCAGGGAAAGTGGTGTTTCCAGCCTTTGGAAAGTTGTCCAACCACACCTAGTTCCCAGGGACATGGCCCAGCTTTTTGTGCCTCAGCTTTACTCCTCCAAGCCTGCTGCTTTTCTGAATCATATGGGTGTTTTCCCCACTTCCACTCACTGTAGGGACCGCCCAGCCCAAGAGAGAACAGTCCGCTTCCTCAAACTTTGGTTGTTAGAAGTGGGTGTTTGTCTGAACATGGGACTGGTGCACCTGGAATTCTGGGCTCAATGGCAGAAGCAGGCTAGGCAGTGTGGAGAGGGAACTGAGCCCTGGTACTAAGTAGAGCCACTGGGCCAGGACACCTGCTTGGGGAAGTGGTCTTGTTATAGGCAGAGGCAAGCAAGTGTGTGAGGGCAATGGTCTCCGAGCCCAGGTGCCACAATGACATTCTCGGAAATGGTCAATACTGAGGAGTCCAGGATAACAAACTCAATAATGATAACAATGGCAACAACAGACACTTACATGGGCACTCTGCCAAGCACTTAACAGAGATTCACTTTTGATCTTCACAGCAATCCTGTGAATTGCTGTGGAGGAGGAGGCAATGCTATTTTTCCACTTTAGACATAAGGCAACCGAGACAAAGAAAGGCTCAGTAACCTGCTCAAGGTCACACAGCTAAGGGGTGGGTATGTGGGTGTTGCTTGGATCTTCAGCTAACTGGGTAATCAACATCAAGAAGACCCGTCCCTAGTGGCCAAACCCATCATTGGGTCAAGGTGCCAGTTCCAGAGAGAAGGGGGGACAAGTACAAGGCAAGGCTGTAAGGCTCATCCACCCAGCAGGCAGGCATCGAGGGCCATCTTCTGGGCCTGGGGTGGAGGAACAGACAAGTAAGGTAGTGCCTCATTCAGGCCAGGGCTCCAGTTCTAACAGAGGCTGAGCTAGTAAGCAGGACTTAGGGGCGAGAATCAAGGCAGAAGGCCAGATGTTAAGACAGCATGGTGTGAGAGATAGGCTGAGGAAGAATTTGGGTCTGGGAGCATCACAGCCTCTCAGGCAGCTGTTCTCAGGGTACCAGATCCGGGAGGCAACCTATTCCTAATTCCCCGGGCCCAGGGCTGAGACCAGACAATTACCCGGGCCTGTGGATGGGTGGGTCTCGGAACTGGACTAGGCCTGAGCCTCTAGGTGGAAGGATCGGTGGGTCCAGCTGTGGGGATGTGAGTAGAGCAGTGGAATTGAATGGGGACTGATGGAACAGAATCCAGCAATGATACCCCAGCTCCCGTGGAGCCTGTGTTCCTTCTACTACCATGTTTCCCCGAAAATAAGACCTAGCCTGACCATCAGCTCTAACGCGTCGTTTGGAGCAAACATTAACATAAGACCCGGTACTATATTATATTATACTATACCTGGTATTATATTATATTATATTGTATTATATTGTACACAGTATTATATTATGTTATACCTGGTATTATATTATGTTATGTTGTTATATAAGACCCGGTCTTATATTAAAACAAGACCCAGTATTATATTATATTATATTATATTATATTATATTATATTATATTATATTATATTATATTATATAGAGCCGGTCTTATAGTAAAATAAGACCGGGTCTTATATTAATTTTTGCTCCAAAAGCCACATTAGAGCTGATGGTCCTGCTAGGTCTTATTTTCGGGGCAACACGGTATTGCTCTGGAAGCATTGGCCCCAGCGGTGGTACAAAGGGAAATGAATTTGGAGCCAGGAGATCTGGGCTCCATATGTTAGTAGAAACTGTGATGTCTGGACATTCCTGTTGGGATAGGTAAAATTCTGAGTAGAAATTCCAGGAAGACCAGAGGACATCTGGGAGATATATGTGGATTACGGTAGAGAAAACTACTTAATCTTCTGGGGGAAATCTCCAGGATCAAGAACCAGCTTTTTTTTTTTTTTTTTTTTTTTTTAAGTATTTTCTCCAAAGTGATATGTTAAGTAATGTATGTGAAAAGCTTTGTCAACTGTAGGTCTGGACCCCTGTGCAAGGCCTTGTTACATCTTCATTGTTACAGATGAGAAGACTGGCAACCTCAGCAGTTCACAGGAGGAGCTTGAGGTGTCGCCCCTCCCCACCCCAGCACATTCTGTCTGAAACCCGGAAGAATCATTGGTAGCATATTCTTAGTTCTCAGCTGTGCTCACTACTCTCCTGTACAGCCGTCAGCCAGGGCCACTGCCACCTGCAGGCAAGGCTACAATGGGTACGGGAAGAGGAGGGCAGAGCCCCTTGCCCTGGCAAGCTTAGCCCATCTCAGGAAGACCCTGAGACTTACCCGTAGTAAAGTGTAGAGGGTTAGAGCTCTGCCTGGTGGAGGGGAGGGGCAGGCTGCCAGAGTTCAAACCCTGGCTCTGTGACCTTAAGTCCAGTAAGTTACTTAACATCTCTGGGGAATGTCTACAAAACGGGGAGCTTAATATGAATATCTGCCTCATAGGATGGTTGTGAGGGTTACCTGACTGCCTGGAACGCACTCAGCCCAGCACCTGGCCCTCAGGCAGCATTTGGTAAATGTTGACGGCCACTATTCTCCTTTCCCCTTCCTTCTCCCCTGCTCTCTGTCATCCTTCTCCTTCTCTTCCTCCTCTCCCTCCTTCCTCCCCTTCCATCTTCAGAGGGCTTTCTGGAGCCTCAAGCTAGTGGCTTGGCAGACTCAGGACCCAGTCGGCCTGGCTGGCTGTCAGTACTTTGACCTGGTGGCCCAGTTTGGGTAACTAGATGTGGGTCTCTGAACCCCTGCATTCAGAGCATGAGCCCTATAGGGTTGGGACTTTGCCTGGCCCTTGCCTCTTCCCCTCCCACCCCTGTGACTGAGGCTCTGTGCCCTGCTCTCAGAGCTCCCTGAGGCCAGTCACTAGCTATCCCAACATACTTGTTGGCTATTCCTTCTCTTTGGGGAATAGTGGCCCACACAGCACACATCCTCACCTGCCACCCTACAAAGTGACCTCTAATGAGTCTAGTCCTCATTTCAGTGAACCTTCCCAACAACGCTGTGAGGTTGTGTAGTTCATGTATTCATTCAGCAAACGCCCATTGAGCACCTGCTCTGTGCCCCTGGAGATGCCACCAAGAATAAGGAGTCTTGGAAGAGACATTCAGGCTGTATGACAGAGCGGGTAAAACCTGAACTCCTGAGTCTCACAAACCCTGCTACTCACAGCAGTGTGGCCTTGGGCAAATCACCTCACCTCCCTTACCTCAGTTTCCTTGTACATATAATGGGCATATGAATAGACCCTGTGTCACAGGACGTCCTATAAGCCTAATTTCCTGCTCTGCACTCTCGTATACATTCCTTTTCTTTCTAGTTCTTTCTGGTTCATACAGTGTAATCCCATCTGCCTTCCAAGCTATATTCTAAGCTCCCATGGGGAGGAAACACTTGTTTATGTTTGTATCTCTGGTACCTCCCACAGTGTTTGGCCCAAAATATGCATTCAATAGGTGGTTGCTGAAATGTTAACATCATGTTGTTCTTTTCCTAGGTCTGTCTTCCTCAGTAAGCTGTGAGGTTCTAGAACACAGATATTTTGTCCCAGGGTCTGCAAACAAAACATGGGTTTGGCTTGGAGCAGGGACCTAGTAAATGGCCGTTAAATGAGTGGCTGGGTGAGTAGATGAGTCGGGAAGAAATGAAGGAACAGATGGAGGCTGAGGATTGAGGCAGTTTCTTACAGGTTCACTGTTATTAGCGAGGCCATTGTCAGCTTGAAATTAATTTGGATACATAGTAAGAATGTGGGGTGTGGGATAGTTCCATTTTCTGAGGTCTCCTCCTTCTCAGTCTTGTTCTAGGATTTAACACTGTGGACTACCCTTTCCTTGAAGTTCTTTCCTTCTTTAGCCTCCATGAGACCGAACTAGTTTGGATTTCCTTATGCTTTTCTGACTCCTTTCTTGTTCCTTGTTTTGTTTTGTTGTTGTTCAGTCTTTTTTCCCCTTTGCTTCCTCACCACCCCCTCTTCCACCTCCACTACCAACACCCTGCTGTGATGTAAATATTCCTAGAGTTTGGACCTGACCTACCTGTCTTCTTTCCCAGTGAAATCAATCCAATCCCAAGGCTTTGCTCTTTAGAGGTAACTGTGTGAATGACTCCCCAATCTCCAGCTCTCACTTTTCTTCTGAGTTTCAAGTCTGAATCTTCAAGCTCCTCTATGTCTAGAGGTTTTAATTAGATTCAGATTGAAATTTGGGGGTAAGAATGCTTCATAACCAGTGCTGTGTGTTTTCTATCCCATCACCTCATGAGGCAAGTGATGTCTGGTTGCCCCACTTTTAGTGATACCAAGATTGATGAATATATTCAAATGGTGTCACCTGCAGCCCTCCACCTAATGGTTTCCATAGTCATTGGCAATTCCTGATGAGGTCCATTATTTCATTGAGTTGCAAAATGGAATTTTTCTAGTTCTGTCATTCCTTCTGCATTCATTAATTGGGATTTTTCTATAAAGAAGATTTTTATTCATCAACCATTTAATTACCTCAAATTACAGTCTATACAAAAAAAAAAGTTAGGATAGACCTTTGATACCTTCCCTTTAAAAACATCAGTTTTCAGAATGAGTTGGTATCCTAGCAACCTCCCATGGTGACTAATCAAATCTCTTAAGTTATAAACTCATGGATTTTTATATATTTAATGTGTTTCGATCTAGTGTAGCCATCTTAGGCCAGTGGAGGTCCTTTCAGGCTGGCTTCTGTTTCCTTTTGTCATGATAGATTTCTTGATTTTTGGTTTGATGAGACATTTCAAGCTCATCATGTGTGTTGCCAAACCAAGACCTGGAGTCAACCATTTCTCCAAGTAGCTTTAGTCTTCTTGATGGTAAATGGTATTAGGACAGTACAGTCCAAGGGCTGTTTCCTCACTGCTACTAGGTTGTCAGGTCTTTTCTTTTAGTGAAAGAGATAGAAAATGCATACTTTTAAAAAAAGAAAAAATAGTAAGTTCCTACTGACATTTTAAAGTTGAATTTAGGAGTGCAAGACTTTTACTTAACATCTTGGATTTTGTAACTGTTTTCTCTCCTAAAGTCTTGGTTCCCAGTGATATTAACATAATTATTTGCATAACCATTTCAGAAGACCAATTTCAATGTCATTACTAAGAACACCAAATACAGTTTAAGATGCCTTGATTCTTCCTTTTGCCCTTAGAATAAGTTCTGCTAAGGAAGTAGTCCAAGTATTGTTTTAGAGTCACTTCTTTGAAGTAATTTCTTTCTCTGTGTGGTTACGTTACCAACTTGATACACGGTTTGATTCATTTGCTTCACTTTTTTCTCACTTTTATGGATTATTTCCTTTCCCTTTTTAAATTTAATTTTACATTTAATTTATGTAAAGCATTTACATGGTTCCAAAGTCAAAACCACATAGCAGGAGATATTCTAAAAATCTTGCCCGCTTCTCTCCCCATTCTTGCCCCCTCCTCTTCCTATCCCCCCCCCCCATAGTAATCGTGTTTATTAGGTCTTGGTTTATCTGTCCATTGTGGGTTTGAATATTAAATAAGTGAGAATAAGTAATTATGTTTCACCCCATTGCTTTGTTATTTTTCTGTTTTTTTCCATTTGAACAATTTTAAAATATTTATTTATTTTAACTGAGGTATAATTGTATATTATAGGAGGTTCCATATCACAGTACATTAGTTTCAGGGGTACCGCATAATGATTTCATATTTATATTCATTGCAAAATGATCACCACAATAAGTCTAGCTAACATCCCTCACCTTACAAAGTTACAAAAAAGTATTTTTTTTCTTGTGAGGAGAACTTTTAAGATCTATTCTCTTTTTTTTTTTTTAATTTTATTTTATTAAATTTATTGGGGTGACAATTGTTAGTAAAATTACATAGATTTCAGGTGTACAATTCTGTATTACATCATCTATAAATCCCATTGTGTGTTCATCACCCAGAGTCAGTTCTCCTTCCATCACCATATATTCGATCCCCCTTACCCTCATCTCCCACCCCCCACCCCCCACCCCCCTTACCCTCTGGCAACCACCAAACCATTGTCTGTGTCTATGAGTTTCTGTTTCTCATTTGTTTGTCTTGTTCTTTTGTTGGTTTTGGTTTATATACCACATATCAGTGAAATCACATGGTTCTCTGCTTTTTCTGTCTGACTTGTTTCGCTCAGCATTACTCTCTCAAGATCCATCCATGTTGTCACAAATGTTCCTATATCATCTTTTCTTACTGCCGAATAGTATTCCATTGTGGAGGACATACAAATGGCAAATAGACATATGAAAAAATGCTCAACATCACTAATCATCAGAGAAATGCAAATAAAAACCACAATGAGATATCACCTCACCCCAGTCAGAATGGCTATCATCAACAAGACAAATAATAACAAATGTTGGAGAGGCTGTGGAGAAAAAGGAACCCTCATACACTGTTGGTGGGAATGCAGACTGGTACAGCCGTTATGGAAGGCAGTGTGGAGGTTTCTCAAAGAATTACGAATAGAATTGCCATATGACCCAGCAATCCCTCTCCTGGGTATCTACCCAAAAAATCTGAAAACATTTAGAGATAAAGACACATGTGCTCCAATGTTCATTGCAGCTTTGTTTACGGTGGCCAAGACATGGAAACAACCAAAATGTCCTTCGATAGATGAATGGATAAAGAAGTTGTGGTATATATACACAAGATCTATTCTCTTATTAGCAAGTTTCAAATATGCAGTACAACATTATTAACTATAGTCACCGTGCTGTACATTATATCCCCATGACTTATTTATTCTGTAACTGGAAGTTTGTACCTTTTGACCCTTTATTCATTTCTCCCAGTCTTGCACCCCGACCCCTGGCAAACATCAATCTGTTCTCTGTACCTATGAACTCTTTTTTTATTTTTTATATGTTTTTTTAGAGTCCACAAAAAAGTGAGATCATACAGTATTTGGTTTTCTCTGTCAGGCTTATTTCACTTAGCATAGCGCTCCCAAAGTCCATCCATGTTGTCACAAATGGCAGGATTTTCTTCTTATAGTATTCCATGGAGTGTTTTACACACACACACACACACACTGTGGAATACTGAATAGTATTTTTTGTCAGATTAAAAAAAATTCTTTATCCACTCACAAATTGATGGACACAGGTTGTTTCCATGTGTAAACATGGGGGTGCAGTTATCTCTTCTAGATATTGATTTTGTTTCTTTTGGACATATACCCAGAAGTGGAATTGCTGAATCATATGATAATTCTATTTTTAATTTTTTTTTAGGAATCTCCATACTGTTTTCCATAGTGGCTGCACCAATTTGCATTCCCAGCAACAGTTAACAAACGTTCCCTTTTCTCCACCTCCTTGCCAATACTTGTTCTTTCTTGTCTTTTTGATGATACCCATTCTAACAGGTATGAAGTGATATCTCATTGTGATTTTGATTTACATTTGCCTGATGATTAGTGATGTTGAGCATCTTTTCATGTACCTGTTAACCATCTGTATGTATTCTTTGGGAAAATGTCTATTGAGATCTTCTGCCCATTTTTTAATTGGGTTATTTGTTTTTTTGCTGTTGAGTTATATGAGTTCTTTGTATATTTTGGATATTAACCCCTTATCAGATATATGATTTGCAAATATTTTCTCCTATTCCATAGGTTGCCTTTTCATTCTGTAGATGTTTTCCTTTGCTGTGCAAAGCTTTTTGGTGTGGTGTAGTCCCCCTTGTTTATTTGTGTTTTTGTTGCTTTTGCTTTTGGTGTCGTATTTAAACACCACCACCAAGGCCCATGTCAAGGGGCTTACTACCTGTGTTTTCTTCTAGGAGTTTTATGATTTCAGGTCTTACGTTCAAGTACTTAATCCATTTTGAGTTCATTTTTGTGGAGGGTATAAGATACTGGTCCAGTTTCATTCTTTTGTATGTGGCTGTCCAGTATTTCCAACACCGTATGTTGAAGAGACTGTCCTTTCCCCATTGTATGTTCTTGGCTCCTTTGTCGTATATTATTTGACTGTATATGTGTGGCTTTGTTTCTGGGCTCTTTATTCCATTCTGTTGATCTGTGTGTCTGTTTTAATGCCAGTACCATAGGATGTTTTGATTACTTGACCCTCATTTCTTACACCAATGTAGCATGTACCATCAACACTGCTCTGCTCCCCTTTCTTCATTGAACATCCCATGTCATTGTATGGAGATCGTCCTTGCTTCTCTTTTATAACTGTATAGTATGCCATCCTGAAGAAACACTGTATTTGTTCAACCAGTCAGTACTTGTTGACAGATGTTTGGGTTGGTTCCAGTCTTTTTCTATTAAAAAAATGCCACCATAAGTTGTGGAGGTGTCTGTCTCATGGTTCTTCTGGCTCCAAGTCTCAGTGGCATTCTCAGTTCTCTCTTTGCCTTCTTATGTACATCTAATCACTTCTGAACCCTAATGATCCTTTGTACTCTTCTCTGTTCCTGTCTTTCTATCCCTATTGCTCTCATTCAATTTCAGGCACTAGTTATTTTGGCCTGTATCATAGCAATAGCAATGGAATCCCTACCTGTTTTTATCTCCAGTCCAGTCTGTGCTGCACACTACAGCCAGATTCATCTCCTAAAAGAGTGCTTTCATCACGATCTCTTGTCACCCTACACCAAAATCGTCAGTGATAGCATAAAATTCAAATTCCTTAGTTTGGTATTCAAGGGCCTCCATGAACGGACCTAAATCTCCTTTCCAGCTATTCATTCCCTCTCTTTTGGTCCATTGCTCTGCATATGTGATTTCCCGAGCATCATGTTAATTATTACTTTTTTATACCTTATCTTTCCTCAAAGTGCCGCTCAGATTCCAGATCTTTGAAAACCCTACTGGAAACTTCAGCTCAGGTTCTCTCTCTCTCTCTCTCTCTCTCTCTCTCTCTCTCTCTCTCTCTCTCTCTCTCCTCTCTCCTCCCTCCCTCCCTCCCTCCCTCGCTCCCTCCCTTCCTCCCTCCCTTTCTCCTCCCTGTCCCTCCCCTGAGCTCCTATGCTTTGTGATATCAATTTGAAACTGAGCATAGACTTAGTCCCCAGCCAAATGGAAAGATCTCATTGAGTCCATCTGGTCTGAGAAATTAATTGATACAATCATCAAGCATTAACTGAACATCAAAACAGCATCAAAAAGTGAGGGAAGTAGACCCTTGGATTGGTTAGGGCTCTTGCTGATAGTGACCGAGAAGCTGTGGGACTCTGTCTGTCAGGTGGCACCGCTAAGACGATGTTCCAAGGTGGCAGTACTTGACTGAGAGCTATCGGAGTAGACTGTGTGTCCTTTCCAAAGGTAGATTTAATTCCAGTTCAAGGAGAAGAAGTTGCACTTTTATCTGAGTAGGGGCTTGTCCAATGGGTATTGAGTCAAAAGTTACCAAATCGGGAGAAAGCACTGCTTTTTCCACCTTTTGTTAGGACTCATATGAGCCTGACTTTATCTTGGCCCACCCATGTGACAGGGCGGTTGGTGAATCACACATTACGGAACCCTGCATTGTATACTGCTTTCTTTCTGTACTTTTGTTGTTTGGGTTGCATTAACCTTAGTTTCTTAAAGTTCCTTTTAAAACTTCGCCATCTGAGGCTAGAATTATTTTCAGTTTATTTCTTTACAATTTATTATTTTCTCTCTATTTCCAAAAGGATTTGCAGAAGCTTACAAGTTTAAACATAATGCAAAGTAAGACATAGAGCACAATTGTCTATTTCAAGAAGGAGTAGATATTTCTAGATACCTCGGGTGAGTGCAATGGTATGGTTGTTGAGTGCTGGCTTTGACTCTGAATTTTTTGGTAATTAAGAATAAGGGTTACAGTGGTATATACAGGGGGTGCCAACAAAATGTATACACATGACTTGTATTCATCTTTTGTTATCAGTATATAATGAGTATTACAATTAATAGTTTTTTCCTTTCTTAAAACGTATATACATTTTTTGACACCCTCTGTATAATCTAAGACCCAGAAAGCAGATCTGCTCCCCCCTGACATGAAACTTAGTAGGGATTTGTCCCAGGACCCTTGTATCAGCGTATTAGGTAGTGCACTGACCCATGTCTTTAACTTTAATTTTTACAAATTAAACACAGAATATAACACAGGAATACCAATTAAATAACTGCTTATATGAATTGAACGGTTTTGTTTTTCTTGTTATTGTTTGTTTGAAAAGTTAATTCAACTAGCACAGTGCTAGCTGAAGGATAAACTGATACAAACACTTCAGGATGCTGTTTGTCAGTATCTAGTAAAGCTAAACAAATGTCTACCCTATGTCCCAGTGATTGCACTGCATTTGTTCACCAAAAGCCATATGCAGAAATATCCAGTAGAGCATTATTTAGTACAAATAATAGAAATGATCCAAATGCCCATTGACAGTGAATAGATGAATAAATCGTGGTATGTTTATACAATGGAATACTCTATAGTAATGAAAATGAAAAATTAGAGCTACACGCAAGAACATGGAAGACTCTTACAAACATATTGTTCAAAATAATTCAGATTCTAAAGAATACACACTGTCTAATTCAATTTCTATAAAATTTGAAAACGACAAAACTAAACTAGAATGTTGAAAATCAGGATAGTAGTTAACTTTCAGGAGGAAGGGGAGGAAAATGATGAGGGCCTGATGGGACTTCTAGAGACTGGTAGTGTTCTATTTTGGGGCCCAGTGGTGGTTAGTAGGGTATGTTCAATTTATGCTAATTCATTGATTTGTCCCAATATGAACTACACACTTTTCTATAGTTATGTTATATTTAAGCAAAAGTTTAAATATTAATACATGCACATGGTAAGATTTCAAACTATAAAGAAGAGCACACAATGAAAATTTAATTACCCTCCTACTCCTACCCTCTAAACTCCCATTCCCTGTCATCATAGTCTTTCACTGTTGCCAGTTTCTTGTATATTCTTCTAGAAATATCCTGTAATAAAAGCGCAGTGGTATGTATTTATCTGTAGGACTCTCTCTATTCCTTTTGTTATTTACAAAAATGGAAGGACACCATATACATTGCTGTGCCACATGCCTTTTTCATGTAACACTATGCGTTGGACATCTCCTATCAGTGAATGAGAACTATCTAGCTGCTTCTTTGGAACGGCTCCATAAAGTATTCCACTCTGGGGATTCACCATGTTTAACCAATCGTCTATTAGTGAACATTTAGGAGTTTCCCAGTATTTAAGATACTATAATGAGACATTAAACTTTAAGCATCGTTTTACATAATGTCCTTGCACACATGTATGGGGTACAGTGGACTTGAGCATCTTTTGTTAGATTATTTAACCAGCACATGAGGTGAAAATCCCATAGAGTCAAAACCACCCTTAAGATTCCCTTTGGAAGGCTCACATACCGTGTCTTCATTCTTCCAGCGGAGCCTGTTTGCCTCTGTCCCCCAGTTGAAATCCATTGCTGAATCTTTGGCTCAGCACCAGATGAACGGTGAGCTTGTGGTCATCAGCCATGCTGAAGACACACGTGTGTCTTCAAACACCAGAATCACAGTGAGATGCTGACTCTGTGAGAGGCGCATGGGGAATGAGACTTACTGAGGAGATAACAGAACCACCATTTCCACCTTACAGTCTCTCTAAGGCACAGCGGGGTCCTTGAGCAGAATTGTAGGCACGACGTGCTCCACCATTTCAATTATCGTCTCCTGTCTCAACTCTCTATCTTTCTGCTGATGTTTCTGTCTCTGTCCTCCTCTGTCTCCCCTCCCTCCTCTCTGCTCCCTCTGTATTCTGAGTGCCTGTGTTTGAATTTGTATGACTCATATATGTCTATGGTGTCATTCCACTACATATCCATAGGATCAATTCCAAGACGTGGGATTTTGGCACATACATGCATGCATGTGTGTATGTATATGTTTTCGATAGATACATCTTTCTATTATGAAAAATTTCAAATGTATACAAAAGCAGATAGAATTAATTATATAATGAGATCCCTGTATCAATTACCCAGCATCAAAAATTATTGACCCATGGCCACTCTTCTTTCACCAATACCACATCCACTGTCCCTTTTTCTGTAATATTTTGAAGCAAACCACAGACATCATAACATTTCATTTGTAAATAATTTATTATGTGTTTCTAAAGGATTAAGACTCTTTAAATAATCCACAATACAATTACCACCCCTCAAAATGAACAAAACTTCATTAAAATCAACAAATATCCAGTCAATGCTCCAGTTTCCAATTATCTTATAATTAGGATAAGTGGATTTTTGCTTGTTTGAATAAAGCTCTAAATAAGGGCTAGATACTATAATTGACTGGCATAGCCTTTTAGTCTCTTTCAATCTTGCAGTTTATTTCTTGGGGGAAAAAATGGATGGCTTTCTCTGTAGCATTTCCCACATTCTGGATTTCGCTGATTGCATTCCTATTGTTAAGTTTAATACTTAGATACTCTAACTATCCTCAGACTTCTGTGTTTTCTCTAAATTAGTAGTTGATTTTAGAGGCTTAATCAGACTAAAGTTTAAGGATGGTTTTTTTTGTTTGTTTGATTTTTGTTTTTTTGCTTTGTTTTTGGTGAGACTACTTCATACATGGTTTCGTGTTTTCCATGAAGAGACACATACAGTCTGGTTGTCTCTGTTTTGTGTTAGCAGCCACTGATGATTAAGTCTAGGTTTCATTCATTCATTAAGGGTTGCAAAATGTTGACATTCTTTTTTCATTCCTTCCTTATTTTTTTTTTTTGACGATTTTTTTTTTTTTTGTAATTAAATTTATTGGGGTGACAATTGTTAGTAAAATTACATAGATTTCAGGTGTACAATTCTGTATTACATCATCTGTAAATCCCATTGTGTGTTCATCACCCAGAGTCAGTTCTCCTTCCATCACCATATATTCGATCCCCCTTACCCTCATCTCCCACCCCCCACCCCCCGCCCCCGTTTTCTGTACATTTATTACTTGCTTGTCCAAGGGTACAGTTTATATAAGAAGACAAGCTAAATGCCGATTCAGAATAATGAGCTAGTTCACTGGCACGTGCTAATAAAGTCAATGAGTGATTATTTTTAAAGCATAATGATGAATTTGTGGATTTAAGTGTATTTTATGGGCTTTAATTAATTGTTCTTATTCATATGGAGGTTTGCGTTGGCCATTGGGGGCCCCTTTCACTTGTCTCCTTGAATCCTTTTTACATGAGTCTAGTCGTCTTTGGAAACGTCCTTGCTGGATACTATGATAAGGTAGTCCGAGAGCATCAGATACATTCCCTGCTCCAGACCCGAAGAACCCTATTGTTTGATAGCAACAGAGTGTGTACTATAGTGGAAAGAACAGTTTTTGGAGTCAGAGAGATGAGGATTAAATCCTGGCTCTACTTCACACTGCCTGTCTGGCCGTGGACAACCTACTTACTTACCATGTATCCATTCACATTTCTTCTTTTGTTAAATGAGCTAGTAAAACCAATCTGCCATGCTTTTTAGAATTAAAGTTTCATATATATATATATATATATATATATATATATATATATATATATAACTATATATTACATATACGTACTCGTATATGCATACATACATATGTCTATGTGTGTTTGTGTGTGTGTGTGTGTATATATATATATATATATGAGCTAGTTCACTGGCAGGTGAATGGCATATATATATATATATATATATATATATATATATATATATACAGAGAGAGAGAGAGAAAACCTAGCCTAGAGCGCCGCACATAGTAGATACTCAGAAATTCAAGTTTCCTCCCCATTTCCAGTGATCTTCTTACTCAAGTGACAGCATCACATCTTCGATGATTACTTAGGTTTCTATGTCTATAATGGGGAATGTTCTCTTTCATGTCTGGTTGATATTTAATACATATGTACAAATTGACTGAGGATTAGATGCCATGAAATACATGATGCCCGCATGTGAAAGTAGGCATTGTCTCAATGCAGTTGTTTTTAAGAAACATTTTTCCTCTACTTTTCAGAGTACCCGTTCACAAATATTAGTAAATAGATCCCTTCTCACCATCTCTGCCACACTGCCCAGAATTGAGGTGATGCCAGCTTTCAGTTGTGTTAAAGAAAGAAAAGAAGCATGGATAATGCAAAAGGAGAGTTCAAGGCAGTGAGTCACTCCAAAGCCACTCACTCCAGTTTGAAAGATGTGTTACTTGATATATGTATAGCAGATTTCCCTTCTTAAATTAGCTTTACGTACACTCTTATTAAAATGGCTATTTATTCCTCGAGGTCACAAGCGCTAGGGAGGGTAATACATCCCAAATGTACTAAACAGAAGCCAACTTGAGATAAGGTGTTTACCCTAGATATTCTGCGCTCAGACTCAAATGTTGCTCTGATGCTGTCCTCACCTTAGGATCAGGATTAGGAAATCGTCAGGCAGCCTCAGTGTTCCAGACCTAGCAGCCAGGGGAGCAGCAGCTGCTGCAAAGAGCACAGCTTTTTTTTTTTTTTTTTTTTTTTTTAATTAAATTTATTGGGGTGACAATTGTTAGTAAAATTACATAGATTTCAGGTGTACAATTCTGTATTACAACATCTATAAATCCCATTGTGTGTTCATCACCCAGAGTCAGTTCTTCCATCACCATATATTCGATCCCCCTTACCCTCACCTCCCCCCACTGATATGTGGTATATAAACCCAAAACAACAAAAGAACAAGACAAACAAATGAGAAACAGAAACTCATAGACACGGACAATAGTTTAGTGGTTGCCAGAGGGTAAGGGAGCACAGCTTTTTGACAATTAACTAAAAGATACTGGATGAAGGTGGAAACAGTGATGAAGGCAAAAGTCACCTCAACTAAACAGTATCCAGTGATGGCCTTCAGCTTAGCATCTATTTCAGTGTGAACTGGGATTTTTGCAAGAGTGCACTGGACAATTCTTTTCCCTGGTGGCTGCTTCCCCCAAAATACCCAGTGCTGCTTTCTGACCAGGGAAAGCTGTTTGACCACCTAGCTTCAAGCTGTTTGTCCGGTGGTGGGATGGAGGCAGCTGGCTGAGGTCCCTGGAGAGCCCACTTGTGTTTCCTGAGAGTTAAGCTCTGTGGCTATGTCCTGTCAGGGGATGGCTACCCAGTATCCCTTTTCCCATAAGTCCCAGGGGTAGACCCCTAATAAACATAAGAGTTTACTCTGTACCAGAGCCTTCTGAGGCCCTTTGCATGCATTCTGTCATTGAATCTTCATATCCGAGGTGGCAAGGTGGGTATTAAATACACATCTGATAGACCAAGGAATTAAAGATTCAGAGAGACTCAGTGACATGTCACAAGTGCTTTTCTTCCCTTGCTTTGCCCTGGCTGCTCTTACCCCAGTTCCACTTCCTGGCTGACACTTCTTGCATTTCAGAAACTTCACTGCGAATCAGCCCTTAATGGGAAGTAGGCAAGGAAGAGCAAGGATGACCCAGGTCTGGAATCCTCACACAGTTGTTTTTTACCCCATTTACTGCCCATCCCATCTCTTCTGGCAGGATCTGAAGTCTTCTAGCCTTGACATTCAATGGCTAGAGCCATAATCTGACAAGAACAAATGTATTTGGGGCCTGGTCAATGAAGCCAACCAGTGGAAGTGGCCTGTCCCAGAAAATTTGGTGTTCTTGTTTAACCGGGCTTGGAGTCCTCACTAACTTCGTTCCTGCTCTCCTGTCATTTACTCCAGTAGCCTCCCAGGAAAGATGACATGTTCCCCCGGGGCTCGGGGCTTCAGGATGGTTGGGCTGCTTGCTGAACCCTGCACAGACTGCATCTGTAGTTCACCTTCCAATATCCAACTGAGCCACAGTACATCAGGACTGATTATGGGACAAAAAGATGTGTCTTTATGTAAGCTTGTGGTCAAATAGAGAAGGAAACAAAATTGGGGCATGAAATATTTAACCTGAGAAGCAACGAGCTAATTAGACCCTTGGAAACACTATGTCAATGCCAAGTAACTGTCAGGAGTAGAAATTATTTGAACCCATGCTCGGTATATTTAGTACTTTTCTTTTTTGTTTTATTTTGTGGTTAAGAATTGCAAATGAATGAAAAAAAGTGAGAAGGAAGCGTATGACTGAGGTTTTACCTCGTCTCAGAAGATTATTTTCATCACAGGGCATCTTTAAAATAGGTAACAACCAGTATTAAATAGAAAAAAATGTTGAGAAAAGAACCCAGTTAGGAAACATTTTCTTTGGAAATAACATTAAACATTATATTTCAAAAATGCTCTTTTCCTACTCTCAGGTTACTGTCTCATGTTTCCTATCTGTCAATACTAAACAGTTATAATAAATCATGCTCTCTTAACAGAATTATCCTTTTTATTCTGTCATTTTTTTCCTAACCACTTTAGTTTATAATACTGTGCTCCTCTGTGTGTATATATGTGTATGTTTTAGCATAATGACCAACGATTCTGAAATTAGATTTAATTCATTGTCTTTGAAACCTGAAAGCTCCACAGCTCTGAGTGTTTCTATAGATAGCCCCTACCTTGCCAGAAGGGCATAATGAAATGCCAGGGGGTGGCTGTTCATCTTTCCGTTTCTGGGCTTTTTGTCTTTCACATTCTTTTTTTTTTTTTTTTTTTTTTCTATATGAAAGTCTAGCCTTTTATTTTTTTTTTAAGAATTTTTTTTTTTAATTTATTGGGGTGACAATTGTTGGTAAAATTACATAGATTTCAGGTGTACAATTCTGTATTACATCATCTATAAATCCCATTGTGTGTTCACCACCCAGAGTCAGTTCTCCTTCCATCACCATATGTTTGATCCCCCTTACCTTCATCTCCCACCCCCCCACCCCCTTACCCTCTGGTAACCACTAAACTATTGTCTGTGTCTATGAGTTTTTGTTTCTCATTTGTTTGTCTTGTTCTTTTGTTGTTTTTGGTTTATATACCACATATCAGTGAAATCATACAGTTCTCTGCTTTTTCTGTCTGACTTATTTCGCTTAGCATCATACTCTCAAGATCCATCCATGTTGTCACAATGTTCCTATATCATCTTTTCTTATCACTGAATAGTATTCCATTGTGTGTATATACCACAACTTCTTTATCCATTCATCTATCGAAGGACATTTTGGTTGTTTCCATGTCTTGGCCACCGTAAACAAAGCTGCAATGAACATTGGAGCACACGTGTCTTTATGTATAAATGTTTTCAGATTTTTTTGGGTAGATACCCAGGAGAGAGGAGAGGGATTGATGGGTCATATGGCAATTCTATTCGTAATTTTTTGAGGAACCTCCACACTGCCTTCCATAACGGCTGCACCAGTCTGCATTCCCACCAACAGTGTATGAGGGTTCCTTTTTCTCCACAGCCTCTCCAACACTTGTTACTATTTGTCTTGTTGATGATAGCCATTCTGACTGGGGTGAGGTGATATCTCATTGTGGCTTTTATTTACATTTCTCTGATGATGAGTGATGTTGAGCATTTTTTCATATGTCTATTTGCCATTTGTATGTCCTCTTTGGAGAAATGTCTCTTCAGGTCCTCTGCCCATTTTTCAATTGGGTTGTTTGTTTTTTTGTTGTTGAGTTGCACGAGTTCCTTGTATATTTTGGATATAAGCCCCTTATCAGAGGCACTGTTAGCAAAAACCTTCTCCCATTCAGTTGGTGGCCTCTTTATTTTGTCGATGGTTTCTTTTGCTGTGCAGAAACTTTTAAGTTTCATCTAGTCCCATTTGTTTATTTTAGCTTTTGCTTCCATTGCCTTTGGAGTCAAATTCATAAAATGCTCTTTGAACCCAAGGTCCATAAGTTTAGTACCTATGTTTTTTCTATGCAGTTTATTGCGTCAGGTCTTATGCTTAAGTCTTTGATCCATTTTGAATTAATTTTGGTACATGGTGACAGATAGCAGTCCAATTTCATTCTTTTGTATGTGGCTATCCAATTCTCCCAGCACCATTTATTGAAGAGGCTGTTTTTCCTCCATTGTATGTTTTTGCTTCTTTGTCAAAAATTATCTGTCCGTATTTATGTGGTTTTATTTCTGGGTTCTCAATTCTATTCCATTGGTCTATGTGTCTGTTTTTCTGCCAAGACCATGCTGTTTTGATTATTGTTGCCCTGTAGTACAAGCTAAAGTCAGGGAGTATGATACCTCCAGTATTGTTCTTTTTGCTTAAGATTGCTTTGGCTATTCAGGGTCTTTTGTGGTTCCAAACAAATCTGATGATTTTTGTTCTATTTCTTTTAAAAATGCCATTGGGATTTTGATGGGGATTGCATTAAATCTGTATATTGCTTTGGGTAATATGGCCATTTTAACTATGTTGATTCTTCCAATCCATGAGCACAGAATGTCTTTCCATTTCTTTGTGTCTTCTTCAATTTCTTTCAAAAATGTTATAGTTTTCAGCATATAGGTCCTTCACATCCTTGGTTAAGTTTATTCCTAGGTATTTTATTCTTTTTCCTGCAATTGCAAAAGGAATAGTTTTTTGTATTTCTTTTTCTGAGATTTCATTGTTAGTATATAGAAATGCAATGGACTTTTGTACGTTGATTTTGTAGCCAGCAACTTGACTGTATTCGTTGATTGTTTCTAATAGCATTTTGGTGGAGTCTTTAGGGTTTTCTATATAAAGCATCATGTCATCTGCAAAGAGTGATAATTTAACTTCTTCATTCCCAATTTGGATGCCTTTTATTTCTTTCTCTTGCCTGATTGCTCTGGCAAGGACTTCCAGCACTATGTTGAAAAGCAGAGGTGATAGGGGACAGTCCTGTCGTGTTCCTGAACGTAGATCAAAGGGTTTCAGTTTTTCACCATTAATTATGAGATTAGCTGAGGGCTTGTCATATATGGCCTTTATTATGTTAAGGTATTTTCCTTCAATACCTATTTTATTAAGTGTTTTAATCATAAGTGGATGTTGTATCTTGTCAAATGCTTTTTCTGCATCAATTGCTATAATCATATGATTTTTGTCCTTTATTTTGTTCATGTGATGTATCACATTGATGGATTTGTGGATGTTGAACCATCCTTGTGCCTCGGAGATGAACTCCACTTGGTCGTGATGAATAATCTTTTTAATGCATTGTGTTCGATTTGCTAGAATTTTGTTTAGGATTTTTGCATCTGTATTCATCAGAGATATTGGTCTGTAGTTTTTTTGTGTGTGTGTTGTCCTTACCAGATTTTGGTATCAGGGTAATGTTGGCCTCATAAAACGAATTAGGTAGTACTGTCTCTTCTTCAATTGTTCGGACGAGTTTGAGCAGGATTGGTATTAGATCCTCTTTGAAGGTTTGTTAGAATTCACTAGTGAAGCCATCTGGTCCCGGACTTTTGCTTTTGGGAATGTTTTGAATGACTGATTCAATTTCGCTACTGGTGATCAGTCTGTTTAGATTTTCCAGTTCTTCATGGTTCAGCCTTGGAAGGCTATATGTTTCTAAGAATTTGTCCATTTCTTCTAGGTTATTGAATTTGGTGGCATGTAGTCCTTCATAGTATTCTTGGATGAGCCTTTGTATTTCTGTGGCATCCGTGATAACTTCCTCTTTTTCATTTCTGATTTTGTTAATTAGTGTCTTTTCTCTTTCTATCTTAGTGAGTCTAGCCAAGGGTTTGTCAATTTTGTTAATCTTTTCAAAGAACCAGCTCTTTGTCACATTAATTTTTTCTATTGTCTTTTTGTTCTCTATTTCATTTAGTTCTGCTCTGATTTTTGTTATTTCCTTCTACTGACCTTGGGTTTCACTTTTTCTTCTTTTTCTAGTTCTTTAAGGTGTAACATGAGGTTATTTATTTGGTATTTTTCTTGTTTCTTGATATAGGCCTGTAATGATATAAATTTCCCTCTTAAAACTGCTTTCGCTGCATCCCAGAAATTTTGGTAGGATGTACTTTCATTGTCATTTGTTTCTATGTATCTTTTGATCTCTCCTCTAATTTCTTCTTTGACCCAGTCGTTCTTTAAAAGTCTGTTGTTTAATCTCCATGTATTTGTGTGTTTTTCCTGCTTTCTTTTTACAGTTGATATCCAATTTCAAAGCCTTGTGATCAGAGAATATGCATGGTATGATTTCAATCTTCTTAAATTTGTTGAGACTGATTTTATTTCCCAATATATGGTCTATCCTTGAGAATGTTCCATGTACACTAGAGAAGAATGTATAGTCTGATGTTTTAGGATGAAGTGCTCTATAAATGTCAATTATGTCCATTTCATCTAATGTGTCATTTAGGGCTACTATTTCATTATTTATTTTCTGTTTGGATGATCTATCTATAGCTGTCAATGATGCATTTAAGTCCCCTAGTAGAATTGTGTTTTGGTCAATTTCTCCCTTTAGTTCTGTTAGTAGTTGCTTGGTGTATTTCGGTGCTCCTTGATTGGGGGCATAAATATTGATGTCTATTATGTCTTCTTGTTGTATAGTCCCCATTACCATTATGAAATGTCCATCTTTGTCTCTTGTTATCTTTTTCACCCTGAAGTCTGTTTCATCTGCTATCATTATGGCTACACCTGATTTTCTCTGGGTACCATTTGCTTGGTGTGTCAATTTCCACCCTTTCACTTTGAGTCTATGCTTTTCCTTGTAGCAGAGATGTGTCTCTTGGAGACAGCATATGGTTGGTTTTAGTTTTTTGATCCAATCTGCTACACTGTGCCTTTTTATTGGTGAGTTCAGTCCATTTACATTTAGGGTGTTTATTGATATGTGAGGATTTCCTGTCATTCTATCTTTAGTTTTCTGGTAAGGCTGTGTTTCCATTGTTTCTTTGCCTTTTTGTTGTTGTCTATTATTTCTGTGTGGTGGTATTCTGTGATGTTTCCCTTGGTTTCTTCTTTTATTACAGTATATATTTCAGTTCTGGATTTGTTTTTGAGTGGTTACCCTTAAGTTTATATACAAGAAAGTTTGATATTTAGAGTATTCCATTTTCTTCAGAACGCTTACTTTCTCCATTCCTATATTATGGTTCAGACCTTTACTCTCCCCTTTTTTATGTTTTGGTTGCCACAAATTGTCCCTGTGGATGGTGGTCGAATAGCCTCCTTTAGTATTTCTTGTAGTGCAGGTCGTGTATTAGAAAATTCCCTCAGCTTCTGTATGTCTGGAAAGGTCTTTATTCCTCCTTCATATCTAAAGGATATCTTTGCTGGATATATTAATCTTGGCTCATGATTTCTCTCTTTCAATAGTTTGAATATTTGGTTCCACTCCCTCCTGGCTTGTAGAGTTTCTGCTGAAAAATCTGATAATAATCTAATGGGCTTTCCTTTGTAGGTTACCGTCTTCTTTTCCCTGGCTGCC
Source organism: Rhinolophus sinicus (assembly GCF_057876585.1). Taxonomy (NCBI): domain Eukaryota; kingdom Metazoa; phylum Chordata; class Mammalia; order Chiroptera; family Rhinolophidae; genus Rhinolophus; species Rhinolophus sinicus. Next base: position 108,189,321 of record NC_142518.1, read on the forward strand.
TTGAGGATTCTTTCTTTGTTGTTGATTTTAGACAGCTTCAATACAATGTGCCTTGGAGAAGGCCTGTCGGGATTGAGATAATTAGGTGTTCTACTTGCTTCTTGGATTCGAGGATCCAGTTCTGTCCACCAGTTTGGGAAGTTCTCATCAAAAATTTGTTTGGATATATTCTCTGTTCCCTTCTCTCTTTCTTCTCCTTCTGGTATGCCCATTATTCTTATATTGCTCTTTCTGATGGAGTCAGAAAGTTCTTGTAGAGTTCTTTCATTTCTTTTACGTCTCGAGTCTCTTTCTTCTTCCATCTGTGTAATTTCCAGGTTTCTATCTTCGATGTCACTGATTCTTTCCTCCATCTGGTCAACTCTACTACCTAAGCTGGCTATTTCATTCGTAATTTCTTCTACTGAGTTCTTAATCTCCAGAAATTCTATTTGGTTCTTTTTTATAATATCAATCTCTTTCATAAAATCTCATGTTGCTCTTTGATTGTGTTTCAGAGTTCATTAAACTGCCTTTCTGTGTGTTCTTGCATCTCGTTGAGTTTTTTCAGAACTGCAATCTTGAATTCTCTGTCATTTAAGTCACATATTTCCATATCTTTAAATTCCTTTCCTGGCGACTTTTCACTTTCTTTCTGAGCTGTCTTGTTGCCTTGGTTATTCATGGCAATTAATGATTTATTATTTCTCTTCCTAGACATCTACAGGAGTGGGTTCTGCAACAGGTTGATAGGAAGAGGTCTTTCTTTTGTTTTCCAGTACTTGTTGATAGAATGTTTTATTTTCTCTCCGACTCCAGCCTTTTTTTTCTCTCTCACATGGTAGTTCTGTGTTTCCTCTGCACTATTCCAGATTCTCACACAATGGGGGGATTCCCTGGGAGACGGGTTTCTCCTCTGTTAATAGTTCACCTTCATCACAGGGCTTAGTGTCCGTGTGCATATGCGGAGAGCTTTTGAAGTTCCAAAGCTCTTCCTGCACCAGATTCAGAGCTCGTATTATTTCAGCAGTTCTGTTTACTCCTGCAGTGATCCGCCCAGATAGGTGGGGTCAGAGGCAGAGTGAGTTGTGAGAGGTGGCCCAGAGCAATGGTAGTGACCACCACCACAGCCGGTCCTGCTTCCACACCTCCCTCCCCTTTCCCGGAACTAGTTGGGCTGCGAATCTGTGTCTGCGGTCCCCAGTTCTCAGAACAGCAAATATTCTGTTCTTTTGATCTGACACTTCTACTGTTCTGTTTCTAGCACCAGGCAGGTGGGGGCAGGGCGAGCTCCAGGAGGGTAGGGAGGGGGCGGCTAGTCTCAGTGCTTAAGGCTTCCGTTCTCTGCTCCACAGTGAGGGCTTAGACCACCGTTTTCAGCCTTCTTCCCTCAGTCTTTTCTCCGAGGTCTCTGCCGTGAGAGTTGTGTTCAGCCTTGTTATATGCTGCCCCCTCAGCCCTGTGGGCCATAAACGGAGCCCTAGCAGTCCGAGTTCTTCCCTCTCCCACAGCTGCGGTAGTTCCGGGATGCAGCGAGCTCAGAGCAGAGAGCTAGGTCTGGGTCCTGTGCCCGCGCGGCTCTGTCTCCGCACTTCTCCCTTCCCTCCTCCCCCACTCACGTGATTTGGCCACCTTTAGGTGAATTCAGTAGTGGGCCTCTTCGTCTTGCCTGTCTGCTGTGCAGGGAGTGCTTTGTGGAGTTATTGTTGTTCGAATATTTGTAAATTCCACGGGAGCTTTACAGAGGCTCACCTCCCACCGTCATTTTTTCAAATCTTGTCTTTCACATTTTTCATGCTGCTTGATCATCCTCTGCTTGGGCAGATCTAACATAAGGAACTATTGGTATTCTTTCTTCATTTCAGAAGATCTCGCCATCATGAGTTCTTCTCCAATACTGTTGCCCAGTGGGGGACATGCTCATATCTTCTACTCCGACTACATGAGATGCATCTCACGTTCATGAACCTGAGCTAACACAAAATCATCTCTTACAGCTATGATCTGCAGTATGGGTTGGCATACTATAGCCCACCAACCAAATCTGCCCCCACCCCAACCCCCACTTTTGTAAAGTTTTATTGGCACAAAGCCACAGTCATTTGTTTACATGTTTTCTATGATTGCTTTTGTGCTGCAACAGCAGAGTTGCGTTGTCACCAGACCAAATGTCTTGCAAGAGCTAAAATATTTACTATATTGTACTTTGTGGAAAATGTGTGCTGACCCCTGCTCCAGAGAACAGATCTCCACCCCTACATGTACCCAAAACATCTTGGACTCTGTTTGCAAATATTTTAGAGGTGAGAGCAAAAGACTATGAGGAAGATAATAGCAAGAGTTCTCAGGTGAGGGGATCCAGTCCTTGCTCTGGTGCTATTTGCATCAACTTGGGAAGATCCCATTCCTGGTCCAAGTTTGCCTAGAAGGTAAAATGAAGGAATTGGTGGTCTAGAGCAGCTCTTCCAACTCTGGGATTCTGTGGTTCCAATGTTTAACCTATTAAGATTTTTTTTTATAATACAGAGGTGTATATCTACAGTTAAGACTAAAGTATGCTCCAATTTTCAAAACCCTTTGATTTTGAGATAATTTTAGATTTACAGAAAAGTTGAAAACGCACAACAGGGAACTGTCACACACGCTTCAGTCAGCTTCCCCCACATTGACATGTTACGTAACCATTGTATAGTCCTTAAAATTAAGGAATTAACCTTGGTATAATATTATGAATTAAACTACGGACTTTCCTTAGATTTTACCAGTTTTTTCACTAATGTATTTAGTCATCATATCTCCTCAGTCTTCTCCAGTCTATGACAGTTCAGCAGTCTTTCCTTGTCTTTTATGACTGACACTTGGAAGAACACCAATCAGTTATTTTGTAGAATGCCCCTCTGTTTAGTTTTGTCTCAATTTTTCTTGTGATTACTTTGAGATTGTGCATTTTGTGAAAGGCTACCATAGCGGTGAAGTGCCATTATCAGTCCATAATATCAGGGGGGACATGGTATCAATACCATGACCTTGATTACCTGGCCAAAGTGGTCTCTGACAGGATTCTCCACCATAAAGTTATCATTTCCTTTTCACACTCCTGTACTTACTAAATATTTTGAGGGAAATACCTGGAGGTTATACAGACATACTGTTTCTGCTTAAACTTTTTTCCCCACTCATGACAGCATCCTTTGGTGGATCCCACCTGCAGCATCACTGTGGTACCCTAATGGTGATTTTCTATTTCCCGCATTCCTTCTGTCTATTAATTGGAATTTTCCCATTAGGAAGCATATACCTTCTCTCACATTTATTGATTGATATCAGTATGAATTCATGGATTTTATTTTATGCTCATAGCTCATGGGTGTTTTTTGCTCGTTGCTCAAGTTGCTTCAACTTTGGCCATTGGTAACTCTTTCAGGTTGGCTTCTGTGCCCCTTCAATATGCTCCTTTTATGTTTTTTGAGGCTTCCTACCTTATATATAAAAAGGAATGGTCTCTGGGTTGCTACAGTATTGAAAGTTTGGTTCTTAAGTGGGGTGATTTTGCTACCCCACCTCCACCCTTGGGGACATTTGGCAATGTCTGGACACATTTTTGGTTGTCACAACTGCCAAACATCCTACAGTGCACAGCACAGCTCCCCACATCCAAGAATTTTCCAAAATGTCAATAGTTCTGAAGTTGAGAAACTGGTCTAGATCATTTTTTTCTTGATGGCCCGATAATGACACCAAAAATAAAAAAATAAATACTGTTAGGGACAAAAATAATGGTTTCCTTAAAATATGTTTTTAAAATTATTAAACATTTTGTGCTTATGAAATATAAAAATTAATATAATATGAAACTTCCTCTCCCAGCCATGATGGAATGCTAGGACTGATTATGGTCCATCTTAAAAAACTAGAAAACCAAACAGAATATATAAAATAATGGCTTTCAGGCACTGTATTACCTGTTGAGGTAGTACAAAAGTACAAAATGATAACTCCCAAAAGAGGGATAAAAAGTAAGATGAGTAAACAGAAATAGTCTCAGAGATGTAGAGGAAAAACTGATGGTTGCTAGATGGGAAGAGGGTGGGGATGAGGGAGAAGGGGAAGGGATTAGACAGCATAAATTGGTAACTACAATATTGCCACAGGGATATGAAAGACAGTTTGGGGAATATAAGCAATGTCTTATTAGGAAGACCACTTCATGGACGGTGTAGATGATTGACCACTGCACTGTACACCTGAAGCTGAAGCTGAATAAGACTGAATGTCAACTATATATATATAGTCATGGGGTATGGAGTACAGCATGGGGAATAGAGTCAATAGAATTGTAACAGCTATATACGATGTCACAGGAGCAATAGATTGGGGGAGGTGGGTTATCACTTTGTGAGGGGTGAAATGTCTAACTATTACATAGTTTTGTACATCTGAAACTAAGAATAAAAAAAAAGTAAGGTGAGCCCTATGATTGTTATAGCTTATTGCCTGGAATCATTATCTAGGCTTCAGCAAAGAAGAGGGAAACCAAAACAATCCTAGGGATCTTGCTCAATAAAAGAGACAAAGATAAGAGTTCATGGAATCCAAGGAGGCTGGAAATTATGAGGAACAATACTAGAGAAGTAAGATCTGTACACATAGAGAGATCTTCAGAGATATGCAGAGGGCCCCCTTGATTCTTTGACTGAATTCTGATCTGCATATGAATGAAAAAAGACTACCCTGGGTAAATGAAAGAACTACCAGAAACAAGTAGACTGAACAACTACCAGAGCTCACATAGGGTTGGGAATAGTTCATGTTCCCACCAACCAGTGTGGAAAAACCTGCAATACCTAGGATATTAGGTAGAGTCCTCAAAAAGATATTGTCCTAGTAATAGGCCTAAATTATCCCTAGACTAAGGAATCAAACTGATTCCAAGTAATTTGTCTCTATCCTGTAATAAAAATCAACAATATTTAAAGGAATACAATAAAATCCAATACCCAACAATGCAAAATACACAATTTTCAGTGTCCAAATAATATTGACCTATAAAGAAGCAGGAAAATATGATTCATAATGAGGAGACATACCAATCAAAAGAAAAACACTCTTAGAAATGATGAAATTAGCAGACAAGAATGTTAACATAGCTATTATAAATACACTTCATAATATATGAAATAAAACATATACTGGATTCAGAATTAACAGAATAGAAACTGCAGTAGATTAGATAACTTGAAGTCTTAGCTATAGAAACTAATCAAAGCAAAGTACAGAGAGAAAAGACTGGGGGAAAAGGAACATAGCATGAGTGACCTACGGATAATATAAAGTGATCAAACATATGCACAATTGAAATGTCAGGAAGGGAGAGCAGAAAAATATTTGAACAAACAGGCTGGAGAAATTTTACACTTTATGAAAAATTAAGTATCCAGTTATCCAAGAATCTCAACAAACTCCAACAGAATAAATGTAAAAAAAGAATGGCATCATGACACATCATAATCAAATTGCTGGAAAACATTTAAAAAGAGAAACATTAAAAGCAATCAAAAAAAGCAACCAGAGGAAAAGAGACATATTACATGAGAAAAGAAGATATAGATTACATTAGACTTCTTGATTGAAACCATGTAAGCTACAAGACAGTGTAGTGGCACCTTAAATGTACTAAAGGAAAAAAAAAGTCATCCAGAAAGCTAAATGCAGTGAAAATATCTTTCAAAAATTAAAAGACTTTTTAGTAATGTTTTTCTGATCTATTTCATTTATTTCTGATCTAATCTTTGTTATTTCCTTTCTCCTTGTAATTTCAGGGTTTGTTTAGTCTTTTTCTACTTCCTTGAGGCGTAAAGTTGGGTTGTTTGTTTGAGATCTTTCTTTTTTCTTAATGTAGGCATTTATTGCTATGAACTTCCCTCTTAGAACTGCTTTTGCTGCATCCCATAAGTTTTGGTATGTTGTGTTTCTATTTTCCTTTGTCTCAAGATGTTTTGTTTTTAGTTCCCCTTTGATTTTTTCCTTGGCCTACTGGCTATTCAGGAATGTGTTATTTAATTTGCAAATATTTGTGGATTTTCTAATTTTCATCTTGTTATCCATTTCTAGTCCCATACCATTGCAGTCAGAAAAGATATCTAATGTGATTTCAGTCTTCTTAAATTTGTTAAGACTTGTTTTATGACTTAACATATAATCTATTCTGGAGAATGTGCACTTGAACGTATGTGCTGCTGCTGTTGTATGGAATTTTCTGTATATATGTCTGTTAGGTCCATTCGATCTACAGTGTTAATCAAGTCGTCTGTTTCTTAATTGATTTTCTATCTGGATGATCTATCTATTGTTGACAGTGGGGTATTGAAATCACCTACTATTACTGTATTGATGTTCATTTCTCTCTTCAGTTCTTTCAATGTTTGCTTTATATAATTAGGTGCTCCAATGTTCGGTACATATATATTTATAACTGTTATATCCTCTTGGTGAATTGACCCCTCTGTCATTATATAATGACCTTGTATGTCTCTTGTTAGAGTTTTTGACTTAAGGTCTATTTTGTCTGATATAAGTATAGCTACCTCTGATATCTTTTGATTACCATTTGCAATGAATATCGTTTTCTATCTCTTCACTTTTAGCCTATGTATTTCCTTAAAGATAAAGTGAGTCTCTTGGAGGCAGTGTATAGTTGTACCTTATCATTTTTTTTAGGTATTAGAGCATTTATTATGCTTCTGGAGTCCCCAAGGTGGGCTAGTTGTATCTTATATATTTTATCTATTCAGACACTCTACGTATTTTGCTTGGAGAATTTAATCTGTTTATAGTTAAAGTAATTATTGATAAGTAAGGACTTATTGCTCTTTGTTAATTTTTTCTGTTTTGTAGTTCCTTTGTTTCTTTATTCCTTTCTTGATGTCTTTTGTGATTTTTTAATACATTTCAGACAAAAGCTGAGAGAATTCATAGCCGACAAACATGTACTACAAAGAAATGTTAAAGAAAGTTCTTCATACAAAAGGAAAATGATAGCAAATGAAAATTTGGATCAAACAAAGGGCATGAAGAGCACTGGAACTTCTAAACATGTGAGTATATATAAAAGACATTTTTTTAATTTTCTCCTTAAATGAAAATTAACTGTTTAAATGAAAAATAATAACAGTATATTGGAGTATTTATAATATATAGAAATAAAATGCATGGTAACAATAGCACAAAGAACAGGAAAGGGAGAAGGGAAGTATGCTGTTTTAAGTTCTTAGAGCATATGTGAAGTGGTATAATATTGCTTGAAGTTAGATTGTGCTAAATTAAACACTTTCTTGAAAGCCCTAGAATAACCAATAAAAATGAGACAAAGAGAGCCATTAAAGCCAATACTGGAGATTAAAAGGAATCATAAAAATAACTAATTAAAAAGAAGGCAGGAAAAGAGAAGAAAAAATAAGACCAAGATGAAACAAATAAAAATCAGATAGCAAGGTTGTAAATTAAAACCCCACAAAATCAATAACTTAATATAAATGGTCTAAACACCCCAATTAAAAAATAAAGATTGTCATTTTGAGTAAAAAAGCAAGACTTAACTATATGCTGTCTATAAGAATCCTGCTTTAAATCTAAAGACACATACAGCTTAAAAGAAAAAATAAGCACAAGCAAACACTAATGAAAAGAACGTTAGAGTAACTATATTAACACCAGGCAAAGTAGATTTTGGTACAAGGAATATTACTAGGGATAAAGGGAATAGTTCGTGATAATAAAGAGATCCATTCATCAGGAGGATATAACAGCCTTAAATGTATATGCATCTAATAGGGGAGCTTCAAATATGTGAAGTAAAAACTGAAAGAAGTATAAGGAGAAATAAGCAATTTCACAATTATAGTTGGAGATTTCTTTTTTTTAAAATTTTATTTTATTAAATTTATTGGGGTGACAATTGTTAGTAAAATTACATAGATTTCAGGTGTACAATACTCCTCTTTCAGTCATTGATAGAACAAATAGAAAGAAAATCAGTAAAGATACAGAAAACCTGAGTTGTGGTTTCATCCAAATTTATCTAATTCACTTTTATAGAATATTCCATCCAACTAGAGAAGAATATATATCATTTTCAAGTGCACACAGAACATTCACAAGGACCATATTCTGGGCCATAAAAAAAGTCTCCATAAATTTAAGAGAATTTAAATCATGTAAAGGATGTTCTCTAGCTGCCAAGCAATCAAACGAGAAATTAGTAACATATAGAAATCTGGAAAATTCCCAATACATGGTTTTTAACAGCTTTTTAAAGATATAATTCACGTATCATGCAATTCACTCATTTAAAGTATACAGTTTAATGGGTTTTAACATTTTCAAAGATATGTGCAACCATCACCACAGTCAATTTTAAAACATTTTCGTCACCTCAATAAGAAACTGTATCCTGTAGCTATCATCTCTCTACCTCCCCAAATATACCTAAGCCACCAATAATCTACTTTCTGTCTCTATAGATTTCTCTGTTCTTAACTTTCATATGAATGGAATCATATAGCATATAGTCTTTGGTGACTGGTTTCTTTCACTTGGCATAATGTTTTCAAGGTTCATCTACATTGCAGCATATATCAGGACTTATTTCTTTTTTATGGCTAAATAATGTTCATTATATAGCTGTACCAGATTTTATCTATTCATTCATCCATTGATGGTTATTTGAATTGTTTTCACCTTTGGGGTATAATGCTGATATAATTACTCATGTACAAGTTTCTGTATGGACATATATTCACATTTTTATTGAGTATATAAAAGGAATGGAATTAGCTGGGTTGCATTGTAACTCTTTATTTGTTTGAGGAACTTCCAGATTGCTTTTCCAAAGCAGCTGCACCATTTTACATTCCCACCAACATCGTCTGAGGGTCTGGTTTCTCCACATCCTCCCTAACACATGTTGTTATCTGACTTTTTGATTCTAGCCCTCCTAGTAGGTGTGAAATGATATCTCATTGGGGTTTTGATTTACATTTTCCTGATGACTAATGTAGAACAGCATTTCATGTGCTTATCGGTCATTTGTATATCTTCTTTTAAGCAATATCTGTTCAGATCCTTTGCCCATCTTTAATATGTTTATTTTTATTGCTGAGATGTAAGAGCTTTTCATATGTTCTAGATACAAGTCCCTTGTCAGGTATATGATTTGCAAATATTTTCTATTCTGTGGGTCATCTTTTTATTTCCTTGCTGACATCAATATATGGATATTAAACTGCACTTTTCTAAGTAACATATGGGTCAATGAACAAATTTCAAGAGTAATTAGAAAATGTTTTGAACCAAATAAAACTGAAAACACAACATTACAAAATTTGTAGGGTGCAGCTAAAACGATACTTATAAAGAAATATTTAGTATTCAGTGCTTAATTTAGAAAAGTCTAAAGCGAACTATCTAAGCTTCACTTGAAGCAATTGTTTAAACATTTATATACTAGACATTGTCAGATCGGTCTCCAAAGTGTTTATGCCAGTTTGTGCTTCCAGCAACAGTGCATGTTCCTATCATCAACATTCCTGATATTGTTAGACTTTACTATTTGGCCAAATGGATGTGAAATGTGTTTCCTTGCTTTAGTTTATATTCCCTGATCACTGCAGAGTTGACCAACTTTTCATATATTTAATGGCCTTTCAGTTCTCATCCTCTGTGTAGTTCCCGTTAACATTTTTGCCCATTTAATTGGGTTGTCTGTCTTAACTTTTCGATTGGAGGAAGTCTTAAGATATTAAGTGAGTGCTTTCCAGTGATATCTGTTGAAAATGTCTTCTCCCAGTCTGTAGCTATCTTTGAACTTCGTGTTGCCTTTGTTGTATAACTGTTTTAATTAGAAGAAGTCCAATTTATTAGTACTTTTAAAGTATGGTTTGTGTGTGTTTTTCTCTTAAGGAATCCTATCTTATCATAAATATACTGTATTTCCCCGAAAATAAGACCTAACTGGACAATCAACTCTAATGTGTCTTTTGGAGCAAAAATTAATATAAGAGCCGGTCTTATATAAGACCGGGTCTTATAGTAAAATAAGACCTGGTATTGTATTGTATTGTATTGTATTGTATTATATTATATTATATTATATTATATTATATTATATTATATTATATAAGACCCAGCCTTTCATTATAGTAAAATAAGACCGGGTCTTATATTAATTTTTGCTCCAAAAGACGCATTAGAGCTGATTGTCCGGCTAGGTCTTATTTTCAGGGAAACATGGTAGTCTCCTATATGTTCTTTTTAAATTTTTTAATGTTTTTATTTTACATATTGCTTTATAATTCACCTTGAACTTATTTTTTTGTATAGGATTTACTTTTTTTCACAGGGCTATTGAATGATCTATGCACCATTTATTAAATAGTGTTTCCTTTCCCTACCTCTCTGCTATGCTACCATTGTCGTGTATCAAGTTTCCCTACATCTGTGGGTTACTTTCTGAGCTTGCTGTTCTGTTTCCCTGGTCTGTTTTATTTTGTCCTTAAGCTTATACCACATAGTTCTATTACTGTAAGCTTGTAATAAATATTGCTGTCTGGTAGCATGAACCACCACCACCCCTCATCCCCCACCCCCCGACCCCCACCCCCGCTCATTCTCTCATTCTTCTTCATGAGTGTTGTAACTATCCTTGGTCCTTTGTTCTTCCATATAAATTTTATGGTCAGCTTGTCAAGTTTGGCAAAAAATAATCTGTTAGAAGTCTATTGGAATTGAAATGAATTTATGGATTAGTTATGAAAGAATTGCCATTTCTGTAATACCAAGTCTTCTATTTAATGAAAAGAACGTTTTTGTCTTGTTTTGTTTTGTTGAGGGATCTCTGCAGCTACCTAAAAGTGGTAGGCATCCCACCTCCGGACATCCAGCTCACCGAAGGCCAGAGCTAATAATACTTCTGGTGAAGGACCTTGAACTATGTGTAGAATTTAGTCTGAGTGCTCTCTTCCCTAATTGTCAGTTGTGCATATAAGACCAACCCAGTGGTGTTTGTCTTCTTCGTTCCTTTGTGTTTTTCTTGCCATTCCTGTTTGGTTGCTCCAGGTTCTAGGAATTCAAGGAGTCAGCACAAAAACCTAGGCTGGGAAGAACACTAAGAGCCTAAAGAGTTCCACTTGGTAAATACCTACATCCCCTGCCTTTAGTGGGAAAATCATAGGAACTAATGGTCTAGATTGAAAGGGAACATTTTGAAGTGTTTTGACGACCGTAGAATGACAACTATCCTGTGAGTTTCTGGTTTGTTTTGCTTCTTCCATTTCATATGGTTCTGCGGCTATTGTTTAGATATACAGCATATCACAGAAGACTGACCTGCATGATGCCTGGATAGGGCTATTCCTAAGTATTGAGATACATGACCAAATTGTTTGGTGATCATTAACATGAGTCAGTGCAGACTTTTAGCCAGGGTTTCAGAGTATACCCGGCATTTGCCTTTTTGTCTGTTACGAAACAGAAGTTTTCCAGCTCTCTACTGCTTCCTTCTATATCTGGACTCTTAGGCCTCTTCTTTTTGTTTTGTTTTTTTTTAATTACTAGACTTTATTTTTTAAGAGCAGTTTTAGATTTACAGAGTTCCCATATACTCCCTCAGTTTTCCCTATTATTAATATCTCGTATTGGTGTAGTACATTTGGTACAACCATGAACCAATGTTGATGAATTATCATTAATTTAAGTCCATAGTTCCCCCTTTGTGTTGTATATTCTGTGGTTTTTGACAAATGCATAATGTCATGTATCTATCATTTCAGAATCATACAGAATAGTTTCACTGCCCTAAACTCACCTCTTCATCACTCCCCCACTCTCCTCAAATTCCTGGCAATCACTGATCTTTGTATTATCTCTATAGTTTTGCCTTTTCTGGAATATCATATAAACTAAACTATACACTAGTATGGAGCTTTTTCAGACCGACTTCTTTCGCTGAGTAATATGCATTCAAGGTTTCTCCATGACTTGGTAGCTTATTTCTTTTTATTGTTGGATAGTATTCCATTGTCTGGATGTACCACTAAGGTCTATTCTTAACCTCTTGCTCTTTGATGATTTGACTGTGACAGCCCCCAATTCTAAATCGCAAAGCCCTCCATGCCAACGATAGTCAAGGACCTATTTGAACAACCAGTCCATTTAGACTCATTTCCTGGCCAATGCAAACTGCTGATCATTTGGGTAAGGAAAGGAATTAGCCAAATTAGTGGTCACTGACTTGACCTGACAGCTCCATCAAGGTGGTCAAACTGGCTGGATCTGGGGGTCTAACCTCAGAGGCAGGTGACATGGTCCAGTGGAAGGAGCCTGGGCCCAGGAGTCAAGGGCTCTGGGTTGTACTAACAGCTTTACCATCAACCTGTGCTTAGCTACTCCCCTGTGGACCCCATTCTTTGAAGGCCTTGCCTGCTTTGCTGAACACAAATGCCAGAAGAGCTGTGAGTACTCTCTTATGATCAGCCTCTCATCTGTAGCGTGGAATGCCACTTACGTGCCAAAGCATTGTCTACTAGGACAGCAGGACCGAGGACTCACAGATACATCCTTTGCCATGTGGGCATCTTTCTGAGACTTAACTGCTTGCCGGGGCATGGGGCTCATGCTGCATGCCCCTGAGGGCTTTGCAGAACTTTCACGTGAAAGGACTCATGGTGCATACTCATCCTGGGGCCTGTTGGAGCTAGGCAAAGGGTGACATTCTGAAAATAGTATTTTCCTTGGCCCTGAGAAGGCCTTTTCTTCCTGTATTATTAGGCCAACACTGATGCAGAGCCATTGATGATTAATGCTGCTAGATGGAGCTGGGTCACTTTAGATGAGCCTCCTTCCCTTATGCACAACTGTGTAAATCACTGCAAGCTATTGTACTTCCTAAGTTTAAACTCTTCTTTGCTATCAGGAACTGGCTTCCCTGAGTGTTTCTGCAGTTTGGGATTTAAATATTACCTGCTTTTCACACTGAAGTCTCCCCACTCTTCGTTGCCTGTATCTTTTGAGGGGCAGAGTCTACAGTGTTAAACCAGAAGCTTAGTGGGGCATCTGGTTAGCTCAGTTGCTTAGAGTGCGGTGCTCTTAACAACAAGGTTGCTGGTTCAATCCCCACATGGGCCACTGTGAGCTGCACCCTCCACAACTAGATTGAAACAACTACTTGACTTGGAGCTAATGGGTCCTGGAAAAACACACTTACAATAAATAAAAGTTAAAAAAAAAAAAAAAGCCCAGAAGCTTCACATTCGTTTCTTCTGAAAATTAATTTGGTTCACCTTTCCCAAGAGACTCTTCCCTCTATGCTGGGCCCTTGGGATGAGCTTGGCAGTGGGCTCCATGGAGGGAATGGAAGTTCCTGTGACTTTGGGGAGCACACATTTTCAGATCTTGGCCAGGAGGCCCACTATATCCCTAGCTGCTCAGGTAGAAACTCTTCCCTCTCCCTTGGCTGCCACTCACCATTTGACTTCTGGGGTGTCAACTACTTATGTCTCCCATTGGTGCTGGCAGAAACCCCCTTCCCTGCCCCCCTTGCTCCAGGTTATCCCCTACACTGCCCCTAGTGGGAGAGAGATTCTTCCCATTATGAAGTCACGCCTTCCACTCAGGACGCTAGCATCTCCACTGGCTTCCAGATTAAGTTGCAATTTAGGCTTGGTGTGCAGGGCCCTCCTCACCCCAGCATTCTACTTCCTGTTCAGCTCTCCAAGATCTCGGCCACCCCCTTCCCAAAATCCTTGTGCTTCAACCATCCCAGACCTGCTTCTGTCCCCACCATTGCGTGTACCTTCACATTGCTCTACCTTGTTCGTGCTGTCCCCGTTGTCTGCAATTCTTCTCCCCTTCCCCACATTCCTTTCCTAGGCATTCTTCAAGCTGCAGCTCGAACATCACCAACTGTATAAAGCCTTCTGCAATCCCTGGAGAGTTCATTTCCTCTTAGGTTAGGGCAGAGTGAGACCAGAACTGGATTCTCAAGGCCTTCACCCCATGCTGTTTGGTGCAGAGAACTTGCACTGAGTATTTCCCAGAGTGACCAGGAGTCTCCAGGAGCATGGGCTACCCAGGCTCTTTGCTAGCTTCTTGTGCAGCAGGTGGCTAGAGCTGCTACACCCTCTTCCATGAGGAAGGATGCCCTCTTCGACTGGCAGAACGTCTAGGGATGAAGGTGCCAGCAAGTAGGCTTCCCAGACTTGTCTTGAGAGGAATGGGGCAGCCAGCTTCCCAGGCTAATACCTTTCCCTGGACAAGGTCACTTCAGGAACTCTAGACTGACCATCCACTGGACACCAGGCGCTGGACTGGTTGGTGCTGGACTCCTGCCCTCGAGGAGTTCACAGTCAAGTAGGGAAGATAGAGTTCTCTATATGGGTATATTCATTTGCTAGGATTGCTGTAACAAAAGACCACAGACTGGGGGGCTTGAACAACAGAAATGTATTGCCTCCCAGTTCTGGAGGCTGGAAATCCAAACTCAAGGTGTTGACAGGGTTGTTTCCTTCTGAGGAAACAGGGAGGCAGCTCGGCATCCCTAGCTCTGGGGCCCAAATGGTGGCAGGACGCCTGGAACAGAGCAGAAACGCCATAGCCCCAGGGTCTGGCAGCCAAGTCCGGGCCACAGCTTTGCCCTGCCTGGCTCTTGGTTTTGCACAAATCCCTGCCCCTCTCTGGGCCTTGGTTCCTTTAGCATCAGACTGAGGACGTTGACCCATGCCATCCATGAGCTCCCTTCTCACTCTAAATCTCCCTGCCTCCAGGCCGATATTGAGCCCTGAGATCAGGGAACTGAAAGGCCTTTCAGTCAGGCTAGGAATTGTTCTTCTGCCAGCCCAGTGGAGGGTTTCCTGTGGGTCCTGCCTGTGCCTGCCTCATGCCTACTGCTGATCAACCATCCCCTCAGTCCAGAACAGACACACATTCATTGTCCATAGAGACAAACTCCAGGTGGGAAAAGTATCATGCTTTTAAGGAGCCAAGCAGCAACTAGGCTCCAACCTGTTTCTTCACAAAGTGTTTCTACCCCTTGGCCCATCTGCTTCTTAGTAACCTGAAGTACAACAAAGACAGTATGTGGCCCAGCCATGGATTGGGCCACTAAGCCTGCCTTAAAAATCCGCATCACGCCTAGCTTTCCCCCTCAGCAATAGCTCGTCCTAAATGACCCTAACTCTGTCCCACAGATACTTGGCCCAGTGAAAGCAAACATTTCAAGAGTTAACTCTCTCACTCCAGTCCTTCTCTAGTCATGTTAAATCCCAATTTAGAAGGGAAAAAAAATATTTATCACATTCTTCCATGGCCATTCTACACCACATTGAGTGGGTGACAGGCAAGGAAACTGGAAAGGAAATGCCTGTAATATTTAGTTAATGTGGTCATCATATTTGATTTGGCTGCATGTCCCCAAATGCAAATACAAACATCCCACTGTATTTGCATGTGAATCTTTTCTTCCCCAGAGGGCAGGGTGGAGATGCTGGAGCACAGAGAGGCTTAGCTGAGGCAGAACAGTTGTGCTGGGCCCCAGGTGGCTGGTGGTGTAGTCTCTAGGAAACTGCTAAGGAGACAAACTGAGGGCAGCTTGGAAAATACCACAATTCAGTTTTGCAGGAAACCATTTCCCCGGTGCCTCTCACAGAAAAGGCCGGGGGAGTGGAAAGAGCCCTGGGCTGGGAATAGAATCACTCAATTCAAATTTGACTTCTACCACTTGATCTCGGGTGAGTTTCTTAGCTTCGTGGAGCCTCAGTTTTCTCCTTGGTAAAAATGGGCTTAAAATTCCCTGCTCTGCTGACCCCATAGGGCTGTTGTGAACATTCTTGGGAAAAATGCACATGCAAGCTGTTGTCAAATAATTTAGGAACGTGATATATTACTATGACTGTGATTGTTAATAGGTGAGGAAGCTAGAGAAAGTCTATAGAGCAAAATCAGGCAACAGTTCTGGTTTTAGGTGATCTGGACTCAAAACAACTCATCCAAAAGAAGTGTTTTGGAACATGTAGAATTGTTCTTAAGAACTTATTAACCCTGGGCTTTAGGCCAGAGAGCAGCTTAACACACTCTGTAATCTAGGAAGGGAGTGCTACTGCCCTCCCTGCCCCGTCTCACTTTCCCCATCCCCGTGTGGGGCTGGCCTAGCTGCTCTCTCCGGCCCCTGGGAGTCTAAGGCAGCCTAGCCTGCTGGATGGTACCGACTGAACACATTTTCACTGGGCCTTTGCAGGTAGGAATTTCCACGTTTCTGTAGGCCTAGCCTTTTGAACAGCAGGTTCATTTGCAGCTCTGATCTACTTGAGCCTAATATTTACTAGAGAACAGGCCAGCGTTGTGGGCGAATACCATGAGATCTGGAGGGAGAGCCATGATCCTATTCAACAGTCCTGTAAGCCTCAGCCGTCTTGACCCCAGGAGGCACAAACAAATGCAAGGGGCCTCTGCCTGGCTCAATTCTAGAAGCAGTCTACCTGGCCTAATCAGCCCTGAGATCAAAGAGACACAAGACCACAGGCTCAGGACAGTTTTCCAAAGAGCCTCCCAAGCAGAAGAATCAAGGCATTTGGATGAAAATTGACATATTTCCAACAGGGCTGATTTAATTATGTAGCAAATTCATTACTGATCATTGCAAATCATGTCTTAAGGGCTTATGTTTTTCTTCCATTTGGCTGCTACCAGACCACGCTAGAAACAGTCAGTTCTGCAGAAATTTTACCTTGGGACTCCTCTTAGCCTTGCTGTGAGGCTTGGCTTCCTAGAGACTCCTGTTACTCACTTCCCCCTGGTCTTCATAAAACCCAGAATCCAACATGCTGCCCAAGTTGAAGCCATTTTGATAGTGCAGTTAGAATAGTTGCCACTGCTAAAAGCTGGCAGTTTCCCCATTCTCAGATTTCACTCTTTCAACCTACTGCCCTGCTTTAGATCACCTCCCAGGAGCAGGACCTCCCCTACCTGCCATTCTATACCTTCCCTCATTCATCCCGTCAGGGTAGAACAGTGGGGAAGATGGTTGGCTTTAGATGCCAGCAGATCCGAGTTTGAATGTCAGCTTTATCTCATACATGACCTTAGACAATCACTATGCTTTTCTTTCCAAGCCCCTATGTGTTCATCTTCAAAGGGAGATAATAACGCCTCGTGGAGCTGTTGCGAGGATTGAAGAGATAATAATAAATGCAGAGCATCCGGCCCGTGGTGGTTGCTCAGTTGTCAGTGGCCGTGAACACTGCAATTCTATCATGCACAGTCTGGCCCCGACCTCCCCTCCAACATTTCATCTTCTCTTCCCCGCACATCCTGTGCTCCAGCCAGATGGAGACTTTGCTGTTACGCTAAGACTGTCCGACAGGCCTTTGCTTTGACGTCAGGCCTTTGCTTACGCTCATCCCTTTTCCCTTCTATTCACCTGTCTCAAGTAAGGTCTGTATTTCAAGTCATGGCTCAGAGAAAGTCCATCTGGACCCCCAGCCTGAGGTGACCATTTTTCCTCTGAGTCCCTGTCGCCCTTCAGCCCTCCTTGGTGGTGCTCATCATGATTCCGGCCCAAACCACTGCTCCATCTCAAGCCCTGTACTTGGTGCTGCAGTGTATCCTGAAGTGATTCCGACTCAGTAACTACCTTCGAGGAGCTCAGTCTGCTGAGCAACCAGAGAAACCGGGCCACTAAGATACACTTAGCGGCGTATCTCTGTTTGGATCCTACGTAGCTGCCTCCTGCTTGCCTACCCACAGACAGACCCACAGGTTATTCTTTTGGGGAAAGCCAGAAGCTCCCAGGGATACCCTTTGCCCATTTCCCACATCTTAAATCATCACAGACTCCATCTTCCTGTGTTGCTTTAAGCGTCTGGTTCGGACAAACTGAGCCAGCCCAAAGACAATGTGGCAATGAGAGCTAAGACACTGGGGTCAGAGAGAGGTGACTCTTCCCCCTTACTAGCTGTGTGACCTTAGGCAAGTCACTTCAGCCTTCTGTCAAGTGTTTCTGAGGAGTAAATGGGAAGGACCAGGTATGGGGTGGGTAGGGCACATGGTGGATACTCAATGAAGGGTCATTACTGGGCTAGTGGTATTTACCCTGCCGCCATCAAGGGGACTTCAGCATAGATGGGCTTCTCTTGGGTCCCATTCAAAGGAACGTATATCCGGAAGTGCCCAAGGACTTTTTCACAATGAAGCCTTTCCCATGAGGCTACCCTGAGACCTGGGCCCTGAAGGGAGTAGTTCAGAGAGGCTCCCATTGCTGGAAACGGTGGCTATTACTGAGGACGCATTGATATGGTGTCAGTTCGTGATGATTTCATTCAGTAGTATGGTGACAGCTGTCCACTCAGATGTCAGTGGTGTGGAAGGAAAAGTGTGTCTTTCAGGAAGAGCTGCTATTGACCAATGTGATCGAGTGGTGATGGGAGGCGATGAGGAGGATTTGTGGCAGGTGCCCCATTAAATCTGACATAAGGACGATCTCGGCAGAGCTTCCATTTAATGCTTAGTGCTTTGTCCTCTGTGGGTTGGGGGGTCCAGTTTCCAGTCCCTTGGCAGCATTCTGGATGGGCTGAGCTGTGGGCTGAGCTGTGTCCTTAGCAGGTTGGCCTGGTGGAGATGAGGAGGCAGCTGGGGCTATAGAGACAGGTCCCTTTAAGAGCTACTGAGAAGCCCAGGCGTTATCAAAAGTGATGAGCCAACGTGGGTGTGGTTTGTGCAGGTGCTGGTATCTGAGGCAGGGCTCATCTTTTTGAGTCAGTGTGGCAATGGGAGCTTGGAGACGCTGGAAGTCTAGAGCTTGGAGACACATTGTCAGGCGCTGAACCATTTGCAGCAAAAGCCTGCTAGCAGCTGCTGGGGAGAGGGGGACTGTCATCACTTCTGGTGGAAGGGCCAGACAAAAGTGGGTCACGGAGACAGGACCTGATCCAAATATACTGGGGCTTAGGGCCAGGCTTCAGGTCTTCAGCAGAGAAACCGAGGCAGAAGCCCATGTATGTGGCCTTGGTCAATATGGCTGTGGTGGGGACAGGCTGTGCTTCTGTAAGCACAGGAGAATGGGGCTCCCCCAGCCTCCCTGACTGCCTGCTTTTCACAGCAAGACAGAAGAGGCTGACTGGGTCCTACTGGGGTGGGGTCAGGTCAGGGCTGGGACCGTGAGGAGAGGCTCTGAGCCTGGCTGTGAGGGGCAGGGACCGGCAGGGACCAAGACACTGGCTGACCCAATGCTCTTTTAGTTATTTGCTAATTTTCACTTGGGGGCCGTATTAGAGTTTACTTGGCTACATTTTTCTTCATTTTTCCAACCAGTATTTATTTCCTGGGCAACCTGCTCCAGTCAGCCCCTCTGCTCTATTCTAAACAGACTAGTGACACTGAGACCGTGGCTCTCTCCTCAAAGACCTCCCACCGTCTCCTGGTGTTGGCAGATGAGGAAACAGACACTTAGAGCATGTGCTTCTGGCCATGATGCAGTAGCCACGTTGGTCGCTACCTCTGCAGAGTCTTCTCAAACAGAACTTTAAGGTGGCAGGGGGCGTGGCAAAACAAAGTGCAGGAGATTCTCAGCTCCTCCCCAGGACTGATTTGATTGAATTCTCACAGTTGGGACCAGGAAGTAAGCCCAAACACTCAGAAAGGTAACTGATGATGAAAAAGCAATCTCTGTATGGACTAGCTCTGACACAGCGCAGAAACTAGCAGGATGGGAAAGAACCTTGGAGGGAAAAAGGCAGAAATAGTCAACTTCACTTGGGGCCCAGGAATTTTCTCAAAGTTGGCAGCAAAGCCTTATGGGAAAATAAAGCTCCCAAGGAGGCTCACGCCCCTTTTCCCTCTGGATGTTGTTCCTGTGGAGAAGGATATATGAAGGCCCTAGGTCCTCCTGGGAAAAAAGGTTTCCGTTCTAATGATCCAGGGACTAGGATTTTATTCTGAAGTGGGATGGCGAATGGTAAGCATGGCTGGCTGGGGACTGAAAAACACAGGGCCCCAGAAATTCAGGAAAGGACAGTAACCCCCTGTAGCCGAGGCCCTTGTGGGAGAAGAACATCACTAGAACTGCTCAGCACCCCAGGAAAGGCACTGGCATCTCCTCCCACAGAAGAGGGTTGCAGTGCAGGGAAATTCACCAAAGGCAATAATAGAGGTCACTAGTATGAATGGCTGCTTTCCTTTTAAAAATGGTTCGACAAGTATTGGGAGGAAAATTATACTGCGTCAGAACCCAGGGCTTGCAAAAGAGGAGGCAGCTCTCCGTGGGCTTTCTGGCCTCTTTCCATCCTAAAATGCCCTATTTTTCTACATAGAATAAGAAAATTCACTTGTCCCCCTCCCTCTCGCCTCCCGCCCTTTCTCACTTTGTTCCAGTTACATAAAGCCATTGTGAGGAACAGCCTGGGTACAGCCTCAAGAATCGCATGCACGCCTCTGTGGCCATCTTCTCTTTAGTATCTTCTGCTAGTGATCCATCCAGGCCCATTTACTTGGCTTGCAAGA
Source organism: Rhinolophus sinicus (assembly GCF_057876585.1). Taxonomy (NCBI): domain Eukaryota; kingdom Metazoa; phylum Chordata; class Mammalia; order Chiroptera; family Rhinolophidae; genus Rhinolophus; species Rhinolophus sinicus. The sequence continues at coordinate 108,209,844 of NC_142518.1, forward strand.
CTCTGAGAGCCACCTCCTTCCTGGACCAGTGCTATCATTTGTAGAACAGCTCAAAGGTACCCCTGTGCACCCCCACTGGACAACACTTCCAATCGCTAATCCTAGGAAAGACCAGGATTCACAAAACCCCTCTGAGACTAGCCCTCTATCTTCTGTTATCACTGTGTCCGTTTTACAGATCGAAAGAGGAAGCCTAGGGCCTTAAAGGCTACGATACCTGAAAGGCCAGTGGCAGCAGACTGCACCGGATCTCAATATTTGTACACTCCGTTGTTGACTACAAAGCAAAGTTCTGGGTTCAGCTTGGAACACACAGCAGGCAGATCCCTGTTTTCCCCAAGTTCAGACTAGGAATAAGGACAAAGTAGACAGTCAGGAAATTATTTTGAACATGTAAGAGATACCTCTAAAGTAATGTGACTCGTTTGTGTTCATCCTGGAGTGGTAGAAAGATTGATACGTTTGGAGGGAGAAGGTCTGTGTTCAACTTTCCTCTTTGCCAGGGACTAGCTATGTGACCTTGGGAAAGCTAGCCACCCTCCCATTAGTAAAGGGATGGTAAAGCATCTAGCCACAGGCTTGTTGATGACAAAATGAGGTAAGAGGTGTGGCAGTACTGGGAAATGGCAGCAGGCTCACCGTCCTCAAGCACCCCATGTGGATCTTTAGGTGGGTGCTTGGTGCTCATACCATCTGTGGGACTTGTTTTAGGCATCTGCCTTCAGAGCTGGCCAGCCATTCCTGAAATAGTTCTTTATCGTTTGAGGGTGGGTATGATTGTCAGTAGCCCAAAAGTCTTCTGAGAGAATATGGAGAAGGTGGCTGGTGAAACCAGGGAAGGCTGGATTTGGCTACAGAGGGTGGGGTGACCCATAAACTGTCTCCAACGACCTCTGCAGCCCCATGGTGTTTGAGCAACAGCAGCTGTGCGAACATGCGTAAACCTCTTAAGCAGAAGACTTTGAAGGAAGCCATTTCCTTGATGGTGTAAATTCTGTGCTTAAAAACAGATTCTTTATCATGACCTCCTGTATAAAAGAGCATCCATGTCGATGCCTAGCCTGACATGGGCCTCCATTTTTCAATTGACTAAGGCTGATGGGGACTGGATGCTCTTCAGGGTTGCTTCCAGTTCTTATGTGTTCCAGTTGAGCTTCTGCTTCTGGGTGGGCTGATATGAGCTTGCCTCAGGAGTGATCACGGCAGCATGCTGGGAATAATAACAAACACGTATAGAGCTGTACTCTTCCAACCAGGTAGGCACTATGATCATTCCTATTTTACGGATGAGGAAACTGAGGAAGAGAGGTGAAATGATTCGCTTCGGGTCACACAGCAACTAGAAGCGGTAGAGCCAGGATGTGAACTCAGGGAGCCTGGCTCCAGAGTTCATGCTTTGCTCTATTGAAGGGGGTACTGTGAGCTGAATCTTCCAGAATGCTCTTATCTAATAAAAGCGATGAGAGCAATGATTGCCCAGACCGTAATCTCCCTTTCAGTGCTTCCACTTCGTTCTTGGAAACACAACTGCTCTGGGTGGAGGGGGGGAGGAAGGAGGGGAGTATAGTGCTTTGAGTGGTGTCCCCCCAAAGATAGATCCCCTCAGGACCTGTGGACGTGATCTTATTTGGAGAAAGGGTCTTTACAGATGTAATTAAGTTAAGGATCTCGAGATGACATCATCCTGGATGTAGGGTGGGCCCTACATCTAATGACAAGTATCTTTATGAGAGACAGAAGAAAAGACACGGGGAGAAGAAGGCCATGTAAAAAATGGAGGCAGAAATTAGACCCATATGGCTACAAGCCAAGGAATGCCAAGGATTGCTGGTAGTCGCCAGAAGCTAATAGAGAGCCATGGAACAGAGTCTACCCCAGAGCCTTTGGGAGGAGTGTGGCCTGGCTGACACCTTGCATTTGGACTTCTGGCCTCCACTGACAGAGTCCACTTCTGTTGTTTTAAGGCACCCAGTTAGTAGCAACTTATATGACCGTCCCAGGAAACAGATACGGGGAGTGAGCCCCCAAGAAGAGTCTTGATGCACCATTGCTCCTCAAAGACATTGGAGGGTCAGTCTGGGGATGGGTATCAGTACTACCAATGCTTCAGAAGTGTCTGGGAGAGTGCTGGAGGTTGGCATTGGCTCCTTCAGGCCCAAAGTCCCCTCTACTCAGAGGCTTCTTGCCCAGTGCTCAGAGGTCATCATGAGTGGCAGAGCCATCTGCCAGATGAGCTGCTCAAGAGGGGCCTTGGTTCCCGGTGGTATCCAGGAAACCCCAAGAGTGGCCAATCGTAACGGCCCTCAACAGGGCTCCTGCATTCAGTTAATTTACCTCTCAGCTCGCTTGACCTGTATTTCATCCCTTTTGGCACATTTTGTTTTGTAATTGATACAAGGGAAGGAGAGCGAGGCAGGACGAGAGAGGAGAATATTTGTTTGCTTGACATTTCCACGTTATTGGCATTGGCATCGTTCTTGCCTGGGCACATATTGAAAGCAATGGTCTTTTGATGTTCTCAAGACTTGAAGGTCACCTAGTAAGTTCGGCCCTCCTTCCCAGGCTCCATGGTTCCCACTCAAAGGCTGCGCCGATGGGAGCTGCCGTGTGATTGGAAATAACAAAAGGATGGCAGAGAGGCCAGGGACTTGAATCCCAGACATCTGGGACTGGACATGCCTGCAGGGCTCGTGAGGCCCAAAGCTCTTAGCTCACACTGGAGGAAACAGGCCCAGAGGGAAACAGGGACTCATCCCAGGCTGCACGCTTTGCTCACTACCAAGCTGGGACTGGGAAACAGGACTCTTTCTGACGTGTGTTGCCAGGTGAGCTTAAATCCCCTTCCTGGTCACCATGAGAAGCCAGGGCTGGGGCAGGCCTCCAAAATTCTTTTTCTTGCTGCAAGTCCCCTATTCTCCTTGCAGCCTCCAGCCTGGTGCTCTGCTGTTCCTGGGGCACTGTGACTGCATTCCACGTGATTATTTAGGTCCCTGCCTTGTCCCCTCTGCTGGACCACAAGGCTCAAGGTCAGGGCCTAAGCCTGCTGTGCACCTGTGTTCTCCCAGTTCCTGCCAGGGTGCAGCCAGGGCCTGGCATGGAATCAGAGCTCAGCACATGTTTATTGAATGCATGAATGAATGAATGAATGAATGAATGAATGAATGAATGAATGAAATGGATATGTAACAGTAAGTCTTTTGTGCTAAGGTGCATACTGAGAGTGAATTAGAATGGACACATTTTTATATTAAATTACATTAGAAATACATTAGCATTTCAGATTTTAGTGGAGAAGAAATTAGAGACAAATCCATGCATTCTCATTCCTCAGGGATGGCTGACCCCCAAAGATTTAAAGGAGAAACAGTAACCTAATGTCATTATGTTTTTCTCTCCTTCTCTTTTGCTGCTTGACAGCTGTGATACTATGCATGTTTTGAAATGCATTTTCTATCATTTCAGGACTCTTACATGAGTTCATAAAATTAACTCCCAATCTTACTTGTCTTTTCTTCTTTGCTCTGGCATTGTGTGGTTAACACACCCTTTTACCGTATTGAAAAGCCAAGGTCATTAAATGGCAGGAGCCCCACATGTGGCTCTGTAGCTTCATGGGTGCATGTGCTTGGCTAGCTCTGCGGGGTACAGGGTGAGCAGGGCCCAGGGTGGACCTGGGCTCGTGGGCCTGGCAGTCCTGGGTGTGGCAGGTTGGGTGTGGGAAAGCCCTCAGTGTGGCCTGGTGGCTCACCTCATGAAAGGGCCTCTCTCAGGTAGGACAAGCAGGGGAGGGGCCCCCCATCCAGAAAGCCCCACTTGGGTGGAACCAGAGGAGGCCACATCCTGGGACTCGTGCTTGAGTTTCCTGCGTTACCACTGTCTGTGGGAAAGTCATTTCACAGCCAAGGCTGCTGTTCAAGAGGCAATAGCGGGGAGCAGTGCAGCAGAAGCACTTAGGAGGGGGGATCCTGAACTCCCACATTTCCTAGGCAAGGGATGTGGGGCATCTTACTCCGTGTCTCCGAGCCTCTGTTCCCTCTTCTGTAAGTTGGAGGTCATAGCACCAGCCAGCAGGAGTTTAATCTCCGTGTGCACTTGGCACAGATCCTCGTCCGTGAGAGGCATCCTGTATGTGCGTCCTGTGGTGGGGACGGTGGTATGTGGTGGCGGTGGTCACCATAGTGTGGTAACACCAGCTGCGAATTGAGTGCTTTCTGGGTGGTGGGCAGTAGTGCTGCCCTCCTCTACCCCTTGACAAAACAGTCTCTGCAAGGGGAGGGGACTTGCTCGGGGTCACACAGCCCCCTCCCAGGGCTTTCTCAAGGGTCCAGTGAAGTAACAAAGGCTGTGAAAGCCATGTCATCCACGCTGCCTTCTTTGCTCCTGCGTCATCCAGGCCATTTAGAGGAGCAGATTCACCTGAATTTGTATCTCCCTGGGGCTTGAGGAAAGGTTTCCTGAGAAAGGACGCTCCACAGGCTGTCAGTGAACGATGTGGACCGTCAGCCAGCAAGATGTCAGGGCTCGAAGTGTAAATCGTATTTGCTTGAAGAAGGGAAAAATTATACCTCGCAGACCTTCAATGTCAGGTTGACTTCACACAGCAAAGCAGCTGGCTTGCGGTGTTCTTGCCCCGCACTGGCTTTCCTAGGCAAGGGCTTTGGAAGCATTTTCTAGGTGAGAAGAAACCAGACGGGGTCTACGGAAGGGAGGGATGACATGCAGCCATTGGGTAAGGGACACTGGGGATTTGTGACTTCCAGATCTCAATTAGGGTGTGTACTTATCTTCCAGAACCACACAGATGTGTCTGGTATTTAAGGTGGGGTTCTTTTGAGAAGCTAAATCAGGGCAGGTTGAAAGTTAGGAAGGAAGGCCTAGCAGGAGGGAGGCTGAGCTGTCAGCCCAACGCGAGAGACTTAGCTGCTCCCAGGCCTCTCTGTCTCTCATGTGCCATGATCTTATGGGCTGTTTAGTGAGCCGGGGCCAGTCACAGTCTGAACAAGCTAGTGTACTCCTCCTGACTCTGGAATGTTCTCTAACCTCCCTGCCTCGGTCTCCTCATCTGCAAAGTAGGCTCAATCAAGTGCGTATGGTTGTTAATCAGGCTTGTTTTAGGGCAACTCTACAGGGATGGGGAGACAGAAGGAAGGCCCTTGCCTCTGGGTGACCAGACTCGGCTTTGAAATTAACTTGGGGGACAGGCAGTGTCACTGGTTGGTAACCCAGACATGTTGAAAGGAGAGGGAAACAGGGCCACGGCCAGTCTATGGCTTGTTCTACTGGGGTGCCACCTTAAAGCACCCTTGTCCTAGCCACAATAAAGCCCCTCTGCCCTTGGTGTGTACCTCTGCTCCCAGAATGCAGCACTGCGGAGATGAATCCATTTGTCACGGTGCCACAGCCTGTTTAGGCAAATCTGTTAACCTTTACTTTTCATTCCGTGGAGCGCTGATGAATTGTTTGGGGTGATATCCGTGGACACACTTCAGACTTCATGGATTCTGTGTGTTCTCTCTGATGTTGCATTTGTCAGGGAGCTGAGAAGAATTGGTCCTTGGACTGACACTAATTTCCTTCTCTATTTCAAGTCCAGACAGAGAAGAGCACTGATTGACTGGAACTTTACAAGCCCGTCAGTTCCAAACCGCTCAGCCCTGTGCAGGAATCCCCTCTCCAGAATTAGGTTTCTATTGGATTACCTCTAAGCACATGCTTCTCTCTGCTTCCTAAGGCAGCCTGTTCCAGGTTCAAACAGTGCCAATTCTCTGGAACGTTTTCCTAGGAGCCGAAATCTATCTCTCTGAAACATCTACCCACCGCCCTGGTCCTGTTCTCTGTGTGCACCTGCCCATGACCACTCTGGATGTAGGTAGAGACGGCAGCCATGGACCCCTCATCTTCTTTTCTCCAGCCTTATCAGTCCTTCCTCTTATGTCATGATTTCAAGACCCTTCACCAGCCTGTTCTCCCTTCCGTTTTCTTCTGGTTTCTCCCCATATATATAATTCCATAACCCATCTGGAATAAATTGGATTATTCAAGGAGAGGTAAAGATTTCAGTGGATTTCCCTCATGTTCATATCCAGGTTCCCCCAGAACACTTCCGATATAACCTTCAACTTTCTTGAGCTTTTCTTTCACCAGGTTGGGTGCCATTTCTGAAATATATTTCATACCTGGCTTTATATTTCCTTGTTTCACTCCGACTCTGTATTAGTTTCATAGGCTGCTGTAACAAAGTACCACAAATTTAGTGGCTTAAAACAACACACATTTATTATCTTACAGTTTCAGAGGCCAGAAGTCCAAAATGGGTCTCACTGGGCTAAACTCAAGGGGTTGGCAGAGCTGCATTCCTTTGGAAGGTTCCAGGGGAGGGACTGCTTTCTTGGCACTTTCCAGCTTTTAGAGACCACCCCTATTCCCTGGCTCATGGCCCTTTCCTCCATCTTTAAGGCCAGCAACATAGCATCTTCAAATTTCAATCTCCCGGACACCTCTCTCTGTCTGACTCCACTTCCGTAATGCCATGTTACTCTGACCCACTCTTCTGCCTCACTCTTTCACTTACTGGGACCCCAGTGAGTACATTGAATCCACCTAGATAATCCAGAATAACCTCCCCATCCCAAGATCTGTAATAGATTACCTCTGCAAAGTACCTTTCTCCACGTAGGGTAACATAGTCACAGGTTCCAGGGATTAGGATGTGGACATCTTTGGGGGGCTATTATTCTGTCTTCCACAGACTCCTTCTGCCGGCAAGGCCGTAGTGTTAGCAGCATGAGCTTGGCTGACCATGGATAGATTCATCTGCAGACCCCGCCCCCTGTGCCCGCCCAGGGAGGTGCTGCACTACCTGGGGGCGGGGGCGATGAACTATGAGCAACTCCAGGGCCCAGAATCAGCCCCACATGTGGTATTTGAAGCATCTAGTTCCCAGAAGCTCTTCTTTTAGGTCCATGATGGGCCTGGCTGGAGTAAGAGTTTAGTGAATGAGTGACTGGCTGACTGGCTGACTGAGTCACCTGTTGCCACATCCGTCATATTCATATGACCTTCATACATCACCCATCAGCCCATGTGAGTTTTCTCTTCAGAAATAGTCGGTGGCATCCCTCAGTGCTCAGATTCAATCCCAGACTCCTCCGCCTGGCCTCTGCGACCCCAGCTTACTGGTCCAGCTTCACCTCTCACTGCATCGCCCTCCTCGAGCCCCGCCTCTGGGCTCACTGGACTGAGTAGGAATAATAGTAGCTTGTCAAGCACGTACAGAGAGCTTGCCAAGTCCCAGGCCCTGTGCTGAGGGCTTTACCTGTATTAACTCATGTAGTCCTTGCAACAACCCTGTAGGTAAGTACGATGACTGTCTCCATCCATTTGACAAATAAGTAAACAGGCTTGGAGCAGTGCAGTAACTTACCCAGCTTCGTGGCCAGTTAGCAGTGAGCAGAGCCAGGATTCCAACTTGGGTGGTTTAGTTTCGGAGCACATGGTTTTAACCATTCGAACCATTGCACCACCTCTTAAAATATCCTTTGCTGCTGTGTCCTATGTCCCGTGTCCTTTTGTCCTTGCTGCTCTGACCTGTGGGGAGCCAGTGTCTCTTTCAAGGTACAGTCAGCTCTGCCCTGACTGTCTCTGCCCTCACCACACCCCCACCCCCACTGTTCTCTCCTCTGGTCCTCACCGTCACTGCAGTTTTGGGTCATTCTGCACTGCAGTGTGGGCTGCTCCCATGTCTGGGGCTCTGGGGCTCAGCTCGGGGGCCTCAGGAATGTCCGGGTTCTGACATCTCAGAGCCCCATGACCTGCTGGGCTGGTTCAGTGCAGGCCCCATGTGAGAGGAGGTAGCTGGTTCTCAACTCAGCTCCATGCACTTCCCAGCTGAGAGAGAGAACTCTCTAGTTCGGAGGTTCTTAACCTTTGCTGGGCCATGGAACCTCTTCAAGACTCCCATGAAAGCCACAGGAGCTTCTCCCCAGAAAAACACTCATGCACGCACACTGTACACAATCTCTGAGGGTTCCAGGCACTCCTGAAGCCCATCTGGGACCCCTGGTTAAGAAGCCTTCCCCGTGGAAGGAAAGCTGGCATTTATAGAGCCCCTTGTGGGCACCAGTCACATTGCCAAGGCCTTGCAAATGCATTGTCTCATTGACCCCTCTCAGGCACACGGGAAGTAGTGACCCCGGCTATCTCCTCAGCATTCTGGGAAGGAATCTGGGGAGCAACTCTTGTTGTTGGCCAGGACGCTGGGGACCCTGAGCTTTGGCACAAGGGTAGAGCAGCTGGGGGATGGGCTGGCAGCAAGCCTGTCAGAACACAAGAGCCCGGATGCTGGGAGGAAGCAGATAATGGCCAGAATGGGATTTCCTGAGGTGCCTGCAAGGTCAGCGGGGAGGGCCTAAAGCCAGAGCGGAACCTGGTGTTTCACTGGGGAACAGCTCTGCTTCTCTTCCAGCTCTGTACCAGCACACAGCAGCCAGGCCAGAGCTTTGGCGCTGTCCGCTGGGGCCCTTGTGGGCTCTGGCATTGCTGGTCAGAGGACAGGACAGGGTACAGAATCACCCAAGGTCAAGAGGCATGAGGTCTGGATCAGGTCAGGCTCGATCCCTGGCGTGTTGGGTGACTTTGGGCCATTCCTCCCTGTCACTAGGCTGCAGGCCCCCATCTGTCCAATAACTACACCGTCTCCAAGAGTCTCTCCATAGTAATGATATCTTTACTTCTAGGATCTCTGTCCCCACCTCAGTCAGGGACCTGGGACAATCCTCCCTTACCTGAGCCGCCAAGGATGTCATCTGTGACAGAGCAAGAGTACATCATTATCAGTTCAGCGTGCATTTACTGAGGTAGCCTGTGGGCAGCCACTGGGCTGGGGGTGAGGCTCCAAGGAGGAGGCTCGCCCTGCCTCTGTCTTGGGGGGCTCCCCACAGGGTAGGGACACCTGGCATGTGAAACCAACCTCAAAAGCTGCACGTGCACCTTGGACGCTGACAGTCATCCCTATATGTGCCCAGGAGCTAGTGTTCCTGGTCCAAGTGCAGAAACGGCCTGTACTCGCACATTCATTGGACATAGGCATAGACAAACACCACGAGGAAGCAGGGTGACAGGGGAGCCACATGAATGTCGTTCTGCTGGAGGATCTTAGGCTGGGAGTCTGGAGTGAGAAGCAGCATTGGAACAATGCACCTTGCGAGGCTGTTGTGGGGCTGGAATGAGAGAATTCCTTTACATAGCCAGAGCCTGGACAAAGCACATGCTCCACAAATGATGACTTTTATTGGCTCCATTTTCCAGACAAGACAATAGAGGACCAGTAAGGTTGCAGTTACTTGTCTAAGATCAGAAAGGAACTTCATGGCAGAACTGAGATTCTCACCCAGGTTGGACCAGCTTCTGACCCCATGCACGTGTCCTCGTACCACTGGGCTCTATATTACTTTAGGCTGATTCTGAAATTTAAAAAATCTGTCATTCAGATTTTAAAGCTGTGCCAGCATCATTAGTTTGCACAAGTATGTCTGGATCCTGAGGACACTTCCCCTCAGAGAAGCTTATCTTTGCTGACCCTTGCCTCTGAAAGCCCTTGTCTGTGCCCACCTTGAAGCTGGTGCCAGGCTTCTGGGTAGCATGGACTTCCCCTGCATGTGCATACACACACACACACACACACACACCACCCTGCTCCCTACCTTCTCTCCTTGGCAGAAAGTGAAATCTTATCAGCCGCAGTGCTCTGCCCACAGCAGAGGTGGTGGCTTGGGACACATGTGCAATTCTCATCTGGCTTCTTCCTCTCTGCCCTCGGTGGCACCTGAGGCCCACAGGCTCCCTCAGTCGTGGGGGAGATCACTGACAATCCTAGGCCCAGCCACACTTGTCGGACAGCCACAGGTGAGAGTTGGGAGAAGCCACCGCAGGGAGTGGGGGGGGGGCAGCCCGCAGCCCCAGCTTTATCACCAACTCCTGGCCTGGCACTAGGCAGGGCCTTTTCTCTATTCTGGGTCTTGGGGTGTGGTTGTGTAAAATCAAGGGGCTTGAAGCAGAGCAGTGGGATCCGAACCATATTGTCTCACATTCTCAGAGCAGTACCTTGGGGGAGCAAGGATGAGGCCGAGGTGTGGCTTCTCCAAAGAAAATGGTTCTCCTGTGGGAGATGGAATGTCACTGGGCCCTCTCTATGTCTGACATCCCATCATTTGTGTTTGTGTGTGAAGAGGGAGAGAGTGTGATTTATTTTGGCATGTTCGTACATTACCTGTGTGCTGGGGATGTGCGAGTGTATTAATGCTGTGTCACCTTCCCTGCACCTCAGTAACGTTATGGACGCCCAGTCCCCTACAGTCGCCATCACAACATTACCCTGGATTTTGTCATCATAACACTTACTATGGAATTATTATTCAGAACACTTCTTATGAAATCATTATGTATTCGTTGACTTCTTGTTCTCTCCTCCCCAAGTTCAATGTCTGTTCTCAGAGAGCAGGGATTGTGTCTGTCTTGGCCATCACGTTGCCCCTAGCACATAGCCCAGTGGCTGGTATTCAGTGAGTGTGAGAGTCAGGCGTGGCTCTGTGTTTGGGAGGGATGGGGGTATACTGGGTAAAGGGGTAGTCAGAGGACTCCTCTGAACCTAGCAAGCCTGGACTTGACCTTGGTCTAAATCTTGAGCCAATCCCTCATCCTGGCTGTTGCCTGGTCCCTCAGGGGGAAGGTTCGACTGCTAGGAAAGCACCAGGCAGGGATAGCGATGAGAAAGGCAAAGGAGGGAGGTGAAGGGGTTAAACTTCACCCATGTACTCTGCCACCTTTACTTAGTTCGGAGTCCTTCATTGGACTTTTCTTCTGTGCTCTGCATTAGCCATTGTCAATTCTGATTCATTGGAGGGTCCTTGCCACTTCAGCTTGTGTGGAGTGGAGATGGGGTTTGTGACAAAGAAACGAGGCCGCTGATATGCTGATTCGTTGGGTCCTTGGGCTCACATCCAGCATGTCTGGGCACCAGCTCATAGGCCATTGTCCCAGGCAGGTGGTCTTCCTGGCTTCAGAACAGCTTTTATTGTACTGGCTGGCTGGCTGGCATGCGGCAAGCACTCCCAACTTGAGGTCCGATTAATGAATGCAGCGCGGACTTGTGACTTGCCGCTCTTCTGCATTCAGACCAGCGTGACCTCCACAAATAACGAATCAGACTGCTAGGCATGTGCAGGGGCCTAGGGAAGGATTCAAGGCAAGCGTGTCTCCATGATTCCTGCTGGTGGCCTTGGAAAGGGCAGGAGGACGCTGTGCTTCCAGAGTTGACCGAAAGATGGGGTCAGTGAGTGAGTGGCTACTATTTGGCCCAAGTGTATCTTGTTTGACCTTCCCCAGAATGTCTTCCTGCAGACTGAACAGTGTAGGAGAAGAAGCACTGGCTCTGCACCACCCACAGAGACCATGACGGGCACGCAAGTTCAAATCCTGGCCCTGACACTGGCCAGCTCTGTGAACTTAGGGCAACTCGCTTTGCCTCCCCAAGCCTCCGTTTTCTCATTTGATGAGTGAGAATAAGAAGACCGGCCTCTTGCGGCTGTTTGGGGGAATTGACTTCTACATATTAGATGTACGTAACCAAGCGCGGTCCGGCATTAGGCCAGAGGTAAAATGTTGGATCAATCTGATTGTGGCAACATGTCCCACACTCAGACGGCAGCTATTGTTACTGTCATGGGTTAATGAGTGTCACACGCACAAGGAAGTATCTTCAAAGAAGACTATCCCAGCCCCGTGCAGAAAACAGAATTCTACAATTTGGGGAACTTATTTGCTAACTGGGAACCACTTTGAGCACCTCTTGTCATTGCAGAAGTCAAACGTGACTTGGATTCATCTTTTGTGATCGGTACATATTGAGCATTACAATTTTAATACAGCTTTTTCCTTTCTTAAAATGTGTGTACATTTTTTTTGGCATCCTCTGTATGTGTCTATCGAGCCATTCAAGAATCACCCATCAATAAAACCATCTGAGGATTTCTAGCTCGTCTATCCCTTATTAGCTACAACTTTGCACTCTGTCTACATGACAGGACATCATTACCTGAGCATAAGAGGAGCTGGTAACAGTTTGTGTTGATGATAGAATTTTTTTTAAGAAAGCAGAGTGAGTTACTTTAGGTTTGATTATCCTAACAGCTTCACTAAGTAGTTGGCCTTCCATCTTAGCAGCCACTGGGAAGTGAACCAGAGGTCTACTCTGAGGGCAGTGGTACCAGGCAATGTGTTACAGTCCTGGGTTTGAGTCCCAGTCCTGTCATTTGATGCTCTTGTTACTGAACATGATTTCCATGTAGCTAGCACTCTCCAGGCCAGATACAGCTTTCAGTGTGTTTTTTTGTGTGTGTTTTTGACCTCGGGACAGTTTGGGGAGGCAGGCAAGACAAGGATAATTCTACTACGTATTGTTTTCCACATGAGGAAGTGGAGCTGTAGGGAGTTTAAGTGAATTCCACAAGGTCCTGCATTTGGTTGGTGGTAAGGTGGGGCAGTGGCATTTGAAGCACCGCTCTGGCGCACTCAGCAGCTTTTCATGGGCTGAAAATCTCATACTCGACTTCAAACCAAGGGCTGTCTGCCAGCAGCTGCAGGAGTAACTCCTGAAGAAGTCTGCCGAATACCTCACAGCATCTTTGCATGTGTTTGTCAGTCGTTTGGATATGCTCTCTTGTCATATGCCTGGTAAGTCATTTTCCTACCTTTTCTATTGGGTTGTTTGCCTTTTTCTTATTGATCTATGGGAGTTTTTATATAGTCTGAGATACTACTCCTTTGTTCCTTTTATGTTCTCTCAAACTGTGGTTTGGCTTTATTTTTCAAAATTTTGTTATGAAAATTTTCAAACATACAGACAAGCTGAAAGACTTTTACAGTCCACACTCTTACTCGTATATGTGCCTCCTAGATTTGACAACTAATGTTTTACTCTACATGCTTTATCATTTATCTGTCGCCCTCACTATCCATCAAGCCATCTTATTTTTGATGAGTTTCAAAGTTGCAGTCAGTATGAGTACCATTAATATTTATTTACAGTTCATTTTTTAATTCTGGCACGAAATTTGCACATATGAAATGCACGAATCATAAGTGTTTCATTTGACAAGTTTGGAAGAATACATATACCTGTATAACGAAAACTCTATGGAGAATTAGAGCGTCACCACATCCTGGCAAGTTCCCTCATGCTCTTTCCCAGTCAGTCCCTGCACCCAGATTCCATTGCCAACTAATGCTCTGATTTTTTTCACCATAGACTAGAGTGACCTATTCTAGAATGTCGTATATATAGATTCATACAGTATGTCCTTTCTTAATGTCTTTTTTCATTCAACATAATGATTTTGAAATTCAACCGTATTGTTGCATATATCAGTAATTTGTTTCTTTTTTATTGCAGCGTTGTATTCCACTGTGTGAATTTAATTTCTGAAACAAAAATTACAATTTGTTTATCCATTCTCCTATTATTGATGGACACCTGGGCAGTTCACAGGTTTTGACTTTTGTGAATAAAGCTGCTATGAATGTCCTGTCATAAAACTCTTTGTGGACATTTGTTTCCATTTCCCTTTGGTAAATACCTAGGGATGTAATTGCTTGGTCATAGGGTAGGTGCATGTTTAGGTTTATAAGAAACTGCAAGCTAGACCATATTCTGAAGTGGCTGTACCATTTATTGTTCACATCGACACTGTGTAGAGTTCTAGTTGCTCCATAACCTTGTCAACACTTGTTTTCATTCTTTTTCCTTTTAGCCATTCAAGAGGATATAATGATATCTCATCGTTGTTTTGATTTGCATTTCCCTAATGACTAATGATGTCGATCATCTTTTCACATTCTTATTGGCCACTTGTATATCTTCTGTTTAAATATTTTTATTGAGTTGTCTTTTTATTATTGAGTTTTAGAAGTTATTTTTTGTTTTGTTTTGTTTTTTTAACATCCTAGATCATAGTTTTTCATCAGATATATATTTTGCAGATACTTTCTTCCAGCCAGTGACTCATCTCTACATTTACTTAATGATGTCTTTTTAAAAATAGGCTTTTTTATTTAGATCAGTTTTAGATTTATAAAAAAAATGAGAAGATAGTACAGAGAATTCCGATATACCTCTCACCCAGTTTCCTCTATTATTAATGCCTTACATTATTATGGTACATTTGTGACAATTAATAAACCTAGATTGGTATATTATTATTAATAAAATCCATACCCATACTTCATATTTTCTTAGTTTTTACTTAATGTCCTTTTTCTGCTCCAGAGTCTTATCGAGGATATCACATATTACCCTTAGTTGTCCTGTCTCTTTAAACTCTTGGCTGTTACAGTATATCAGACTTTTCTTGTTTTTGATGATCTTGATAGTTTTGAGGAGGACTAGTCAGGTATTTTGTAGGATGCCCCCTATTGGGATTTGTCTAATGTTTTTCTCATGTTTAGACTGGACTTATGGATTTATGAAAGACCACGGAGGTCCAGGGCCATTTCATGACATCATATCAACATGTTGATGTTGACCATGACCCCTGGCGGAGCTAGTGTTTGTCAGGTTTCTCCACTATAACGTTACTCTTTCTTTCCCCCATATATCTTAATGTCATTTGAGGAGCTTGCTTACTCACAAGTCGTGAACATTTCTCAACCCGTACCCATATCATACACAAAAATGTAATTTGAGATGTTTCACAAAACTGATCATAAAAGCTAAACCCATAAAGTTTCTACAAAAGAATATAGGTATTAGGGTCATGCTGGCTTCATCAAACAAGTCGCATCCCTTCCTCCTCTATTTTCTGAAAGTATTTGTAAGATTTTTCTTTCTTCCTTAAATATCTGATAGAATACACCAGTGAAACCACTTAACATTGGAGTTTTCTGTGTGGGAATGTGTTTGATAATAAATTTGATTTCTTTAATAGATACGAAATGCATATTTTCTGTTTCATCTTCTGTCCATGTCAGTAGGTTGTTAGTTTTTTAAAGATTGTTCATTTCATCCAAGTTGTCAAATTGGTTGGCATAAAGATGTTCATGGTGTTTCATCATTATCCTTTCAATGCTATGGGATCTGTAATGATATTCCCTTTTTTACTCTTGATATTGCTAATTTGTGTTCTTTTTTTCTTGATTAACCTACCCAGAGAGTTAGCAATTTTTGTTGATCTTTTTACTCTGTTAATTTTCTTTGTTTCTATTTCATTGACCTCTGCTCTTCTTTCTATTATCTCTTAATTTGTACTTACTTTGGGTTTACTTTGCCCACCTTTTTCTTCCTTCTTAGTGAGGAAACATGTTTCTAACATAAGCCACTTTTCTAATATAAGCATTTAAAGTTATAACCTTTTCTTTAAGCACTGCTTTACCTGCTTCTCACAAATTTGAATGGTAGTGTTTTTATTTTCATACATTCAAAATGTTTTCTAATTTCCCTTATGATTTCTTTGACCCATATGTTATTTAGAAGTGCATTGTTTAATTCTCATATATTTCAGAGTTTTGGACTATGTTGTTTTTGTTGACTTCTTATTTAATTCCATTGTGGTCTGAGAACATCCACTGTATGATTTCACTTCTGTCAAATTTACTTACACATAGTATGTACCATGTATACTTGAAAAAAAATGTATTGGGGGTGGTGGTATGGTGCTTTGTAAGCATTATTTAGGTCAAAATGATCAATAGTGTTATTCAAATCATCTATGTCTTTACTAATTTTTCTCTAGTTATTTTGTCTATTACTAAGAACAGATTGTTGACTCTTTAGCTATGGTTTCTCTCTTTAATTCTGCCAATTTTCACCTTGTTTATTTTGAAGTTCTGTTATTAGGCACCATATGAATGTCTTGTCTTTCTGATAAGTTAATCTTCTTTCATTATGAAATGTCTCTCTTCACCTCTGATAAGACTCTTTTACTTGAAGTCTACTTTATCTGATATTAACTCTTTCATTGCATTCATTGATTTCAAGTTTTTTCCAAAATGTGTCCGAAATCCACAAAAACCAAAAAGTTTATATTTTGACTGCTTTATGCCTTTAATAACAATTTGAGCTGCTTTGTAAATAAATGGCATTATTTTTATGTATAAAAATTTCCTATTGTTATTTATTCTTGAAAAACACAAAAATATAGAAAAACACACATCTGCTTTCCTAAACTTCCTTTCTGGAAATTTCCATCTGCAGTCAGCAGATGGAAGTATTCGTTCGAATATATCTGACCATTGCGGCAAAAGGGCTAATACCGCCTTTGCAGCCTCCTCATACTTCATGTTTCCATAGTATAGATCCTTTTCCATCCATTTACTTTCAGTCTGTCTCTATAGTTAAAGTGCATCTTTCCCAGCAAGTGTATCATATACTGTCTTGCTCTTTTTAATCCATTCTGACATTCTGCCTTTTAATTCAAGTGTTTAGTCCATTAACATTTATTATTAGTATGCTGGGGCTGCTGTAACAGACTGGGTGGTTTAAACAATAGAAATTGATTTCTTCACAGTTCTAGAAGGTAGAAGTCAAAGGCCAAGGTGTCAGCAGGGTTGATTTCCCCTGAGGCCTCTCTCCTTGACTTGCAGACGGCCACCTTCTCCCTGTGTCCTTACATGGACTTTTCTCTGTTCAGGCGCATCCTTGGTATCTCTGTGAGCTCAAGTTTCCTCTTCTTATAAGGAAAACAGTTGGATTGGATTAAAGTACACTCTAATGACCTCATTTTAAATTTAATAATCTCTTCAAAGGCCCTGTCTCCAAATACAGTCACATTTGCAGGTACTTGGGGGTTAGGGCTTCATCATATGAGTCTGAAGGGGAGGGACACAATTTAGCCCCTAACAATATTTAGCATAATTTTTTTTTATTTAATTTTATTAAATTTATTGGGGTGACAATTGTTAGTAAAATTACATAGATTTCAGGTGTACAATTCTGTATTACATCATCTATAAATCCCATTGTGTGTGATGGAAGCATAATTTTTGATACGTTTAGATTCAGGTCATTTTTTTACTATTTGTTTTCTATGTCTCCCTTCTCTTTGCTTCTATGTTCTTCCTTTTCTGCATTCTCTTGGATTATTTGGATATATTGTAGATTTTATTTATTTGTTAACTATACCTCTTTACTGTTGTTCGAGGGATTATTATATACCTTCCTATCTTTTCAGTCTATTTAGAGATAATATTGTACCACTTCATGTCAAATGTGGAAAACTTGCAACTTTGTATCCACCCTCTCCAAATGGTTATGCTATAATTGTCAGGTTTACATCTTATTGACATTATACATTCCATAATACAGTGTTATAATTTTTGCTTTAAACAATCATAGGTATTTTTAAGAAATCAAGAGGAAAAATTACCTTTTATTTACTCACATAATTACCATTTCTAATACTCTTCATTTCTTCTGTAGATCAAGGTTTCCATCTGGTATTATTTCCTTTCAGCCCAAAGAATTTCCTTCAGCATTTCTTGTAATGCAAACCTGATGGTGATTAATTCTGTTAGTTATTGTTTATCTTAAAAAATGCCTTTATTTCACCTTCATTCCTGATTTTTGCTGCATTTAGAGTTCTTGGTTGTTTTCTTTCAGCACTTAAAACATATTGTTCCACTGTCTTTGGGCCTCCATTTTATTTCATGTGTAGTGAGTAGTCACTTGAATTGATCCCTCTGTGTGTCATTTTCCTCTAGCTTCTTTAAGATTTTATCTTTATCTTTCATTTTTAGCAGTTTGGCTGTGATGTAGTAGGTGTGATTTTATTTGTGTTCATCTTGCTTTGGATTCACTGAGCTTCTTTTTTTTTTTTTTTTTTTTTTTTTTTTTTTTTTATGTTTGCCTTGCCTATGCTTTTTTTGTTGTTGTTCAGATTTTATTGGGGAAGGGGAACAGGACTTTTTTGGGGAACATGTGTACTTCTAGGACTTTTTTCCAAGTCAAGTTGTTGTCCTTTCAATCTTAGTTGTGGAGGGTGCCATTCAGCTTCAAGTTGTTGTCCTTTCAGTCTTAGTTGTGGAGGGCGCAGCTCAGCTCCAGGTCCAGTTGCCGTTGCTAGTTGCAAGGGGCACAGCCCACCATCCCTTGCGGGAGTCGAACTGGCAACCTTGTGGTTGAGAGGACACACTCCAACCAACTGAGCCATCCGGGAGCTCAGCGGCAGCTCAGCTCAAGGTGCTGTGTTCAATCTTAGTTGCAGGGGCGCACTGCCCACCATCCCTTGCGGGACTCAAGGAATTAAACTGGCAACCTTGTGGTTGAGAGCCCACTGGCCCATGTGGGAATCAAACTGGCAGCCTTCGGAGTTAGGAGCATGGAGCTCTAACCGCCTGAGCCACCGGGCTGGCCCTCACTGAGCTTCTTGAATCCATGACTTTATGTCCTTCACAAAATTAGGGAAGTTTACTTCTATTATGTTTTCTGGTTTATTATCTCTCCTCTCCTTCTAGGTCTCCAACTATATATACTTTAGATATTTTTATAATGTTCCATAGACCTCTGAGGATCTGGGGTTATTTCTTTAATTTTGTTTTCTCGCTGTTATTCAGAATGGATCATTTCTATTCATCTATCTTCATTTTTTCTGACTCTTCTGTCATTTTCATTCCACTGTTAAGCCTGTCAACATAAGAAACATCCAAACCTGTAGAGAATTTTTATAAGCACTTATTTGAGCCAAACTGACAACATGCCAGGAAGCAAGATCTCAAATGCTCTGACAAATGACAGTTTTGTGGTCATTTTATACATTTGAAATTGAAGAGGGAATGTAAGGAAGGTTACCTGAAAGTGAGAGAAAGTAAGGAGGACACATCTCTATGAATGGATTACAGGATAGTTAGCAAGATTATGTGTCCTTTTGAGAGTGGTTACTCCTCTGAGGGGTTTGGGAAAGAAGAAAATAACTGCGGCATTTCAAAGGTGTGTTAACTTAAGCAATGAACAGGTCTTGCTTAAGGCAAGATAAACCTTTTACTAAAGAAGTTATAGGCCTGGGGCAGGACTACCCACCATGACCTGTCCAATTAGGAATTTGTGATCAGATCCCCCTGTGAGGTTAATTTCAGTCACTGGATTTGTCAGATTTATTAGAGTCCCTTTTGATTCACAAGCCTACTCAGCATATTTTTATTTCAGATATTGTATGCTTCAGTTATAAAATTTCCATTTGGTTCTTTATTATAATTTTTATTTCTTTGCTGATATTTTCTGTCTTTCCATTCATTACAAGCATATTTCCCTTTATATCTTTCAGCATAGCTATAATAGCTACTTTTCAAACCTTTGTCTGCTAATTCCAACATCTGGGTTATCTCAGTTGATTCCACTTTCTCTTGAGTTTTTCTCACATTTTTCTGGTGGTTCTTGTGTGTGGAGATTCTGCTTTTGTTCTGTTCCTATGATAAATGTTGATTTTGTTTGTTTGTTTATTTCATTTGTGTTAGCAGGCAATTAAATTGGCTGGACTCAAACTGCAAGCTATGTTTTCCCTGTTGTGGGCAGCAGCTCAAATCACAGTTCAGTTCTTTTAGTCTTAGCTGAGTATGGTATAATAAAAATAAACGTTTGGTCTTTACCCCTGGTTCCTGGTACAGAGGTCCTAAAATCCTTGAAATTCCCTGAGTGATTGGAGTGTCTTTTGCTATTCAGAATGAACTCCTTTCAACCCTATCTGAATTTATCCTGAGATGGCTTGGGATGAGGGCTGGTCCCCAGAAAGACTAAGCGGGTGATTAGAAGGTTGGGACTTTAAGCCCCACCCTTCCTCCTCCAGGAAGGGGAAGGGAGGCTGGAGATTGAGTTCAATCACCAATGGCTAATGATTTAATTAATCATTCTTACATAGAGAAACTTTGATGAAAACTCTTGAACAATGTGATTCAGTGATGGTAAACACATTGACGTGCTGTTAGGGTGGCTTACCTGGAAAGGGTATGTAAATGCTGTGTCCACACTCCCCCTTCCCTATACTTTGATCTATGCATCTCTTCCATTTGGCTGTTCCTGAATTGTATTTTTATAATAAATTGGTAATTGTAAGTAAAACACTTTTTTTTTAGTTGTGTGAGTCATTCTAGTGAATTATCAAGCCTGAAGGGGTATCATGGGAACCCTGACGTCTGTAGTCAGCTGAGCAGAAGGGGGATGGTAGCCTGGATATCCCATTTGTGGCTAGCATCTGAAGCGATGGCGGACTTGTAGGACAGAGGCCTTAAACTTGTGGAGTCTGACACTAATTCCAAGTACTGTCAGAATTGAGTTGAATTGCAGGACACCCAGTTGGTGTTGGAGAATTGGAGAATTGGTTGTCATTTAGGAAAGACACATTTGGTGTCAGAAAAAAACATACACTGGTATTATTGAAGTCTGTCCCACACATGCACGGTCTGAGGTCATCAGAGAGCTGGGTATAAGTTAAACATAGGATTTGAGGCTCTTTCTGGTGCTCTCATTTTGGGGGACTTTCTTCTTACTATTTGGCTGCTGTGGTTGCTCTGAATTCTATACTCAGGTTCTTCAATCTGGAAAGGATGCAAGTTTTCCATCCGAGTTTTAGCTGCCCTGCGTGGTGCAGACTGGGTCCTGTTCTCAAGCTAAACACCATAAAAAAGTGACCCAGTGTCATTTTCTTCTTCCAAGTGTTTACTACCCTCTAGTATCTGTCTGCTTGTGATCTCTCCCCACTGTATTCAGATAGTATGTTCTTGCTTTATTTTGTTTGTTTATTCTCTAGAGTTTTTAGTTTTTATCTGCAGTAGGATTCAATAAGAGTTTGCTTGTCCATTGCTGGAAATAGAATCTGTGGCTTTTTAAAAAAATCTTAATCGTTTTTTTTTTATTAACAGGAGCTCTTAATTTGAATGTAGTTAAATCTATCTTTTCATTTACAGTTAATTCCTTTTATATCTTATGCAAGAAAGTGTTTCCTATCCCAAGATCATTCATACATTCTCCTATATAATCTTTCATAAAATTTGCCTTGTACATTTAGTTTTTTCTTTCTTTTTTGGGGGGGTGGGATTGATAATGATTATTGAAAGATGATTAGACATGGTTGAACAGGAAAATGGAGAAAGGTCAGGAAACAGAAGTTCATTCACACAGAACTTTGTATTTCCCCACATTTTTTTTTCTTGTCTCACATTCTCAGTGATGCTTTTAGGAAATAAAAATGTTGAGGCTTACTATCTAGTTACTAAAGATAAGAAAAGGTTATGGAAAGTTTTCTTGGCTTTTTTTTAACATGCTGTACTTATGGGACTGAAATGCACAGAATATTAAAAGTGAAAATAATTAACACGTGTTGAGCGCTAAGTGCTGGAATGCATTCTCAGTTAATCCTCATAACAAGCCAATGAGGTAGGTTTTATTATAGTCTTTTCAGTCTTCTTTTAATTGATTTTTAACTTGTTTTAAAATAAACTTTTTAAAATTTTAAAATAAATTTAGATTTACAGAAGCATTATAAAAATTGTACAAAGAGTTCCCGTATACCCTGCACCACGTTTTACCTATTATTATCATCTTACATTAGTATGGTACATTTGTCACAATCAGTTAACCAATATGGATACATTGTTATTAGTTAAAATCCATACTTTATTCATATTTCCTTAGTTTCTATCTTGTTCCTTTCTGTTCCAGGATCCCATCCAGAACACCACATTGTAGTTAGTTGTTATATCTTCTTAGGCTCCTCTTGGCTATGATGGTTTCTCAACTTTCCTTGTTTTTTTATGGCCTTGACAGTTTTGAGGTGTATTGATCATGTATTTTGTAGATTATCCATTAATTTGAACTCATCTGAAGTGTTTCTGATGGAATTTATTTTTATTTTTATGTGTGTTATGAAATAAAGGTCTAATTTCATTTTTTCCATTATAAATAGGGAATTTTCCCCATTCATTGAAAAGTCCAACATGGCATGCTGTCATGCATCAGGTGTCAATGTATGTGTGCATGTATTTCTATGCTTTATATTCTGTTTCATTGGTCTATTTGTTTATTCTTAAGACGGTACTACACTGTCTTAATTATTATAGCTTTATAATCAATCTTGATGCCTGGTATAGCAAGCTCTCCAATATATTATTTTTCTTTGAGAGTATCATGGCTATTGTTGACCCAGTCCATATACATTTTAGAGGCAGCTTGTCAACCTGCACACACACACACAAAAGAAAAAAAACACAACTCTTAGGATATGGCATTGAATTAATAAATCAATGTGGAGACTATTGATATCTTTATAATATTGAATGTTACTTTTCATGAACATGGTATACATTTCTATTTATGTAGACTGCTTTCGTTAGATTTTTCCCCAACTATTTAATTTTCATATACTATCCTTTTTCCCAGTAATGCTTTGATTAATTACAGGCTGGATCAATGAATAAAATCTCTGTACTAGAGTCTGTGAGAAATACCAAGGGCAAAAGGAAGGAAGGAAGGAATGACTGTTGAGGGCCAAATACATGCCAGGTACTATTATAGATGCTTTAGTTACCTTTTTTCTTATTTAATCATTTCAACAACCATGTCAACACTCTAATAAATACCAAAATGTATAGATGAAGAAACTGAATCTCTGGGAAGTTCAGGGACTTGCCTAAGGTAAGGAAGCTAAGAAGTGGTAGAGCTGGACTTGATACTGAGTCTGCCTAATTCTAGTGTACATGGTGTCTACTATAACACTCTGTCTCCTGTTGACTCAATCATAGCTCCTCCCCTACAGGACCCTACATCTTTTGGGGGAGTGCAGGATAGAAAGTGTGTATCCAGGCAATAAGATTGAGTACTGCAGATGAAGTGATATAGGCATTCTGAGGAAACAGTCACTTTGAGCTGAGGGGCTCCCCTAAGACAGACTTCCCGCAAGAGGGAACTCTGTCACTAAGTCACACATGCCAGAGACTATTTGGGCACACAGGAGTGGAAGGCCACAAATGTCAGGGATGCTAAAAAGATCAGCTCCAGGATAATGGATGCTGAGAGTGAGTCTGATTCAGGAGCCACAAAGAGGAGGTGGAGTGACAAACTCACACGGTTGTATAAAGCCTAATGAGACTGGCTTCCTCGTTAGGTTCCCTTCTCATAGACCTGCCTCAGGGTTCATGGTACCACAGACTTTAGACCTATCTCTTTCTCTCTTGGATACAGGAGTAATTAAATGGACAAGATAGGCTTGCATCTGCAAATGGTAGTGGCTTTGCTTCCAGTGACTTCCTTGGGCACTGCAGGCAGCATCCAGCCAGGGCAAGCTGGGAGGAGCTGATAAGGGTCTCAGCACTGCTTTCCTTACAGTGAGGTGGAAAGCGGAAAAGAGCTTCTAAGAGGAAGCTCAGTTCTGCTCAGCCCCACCTGAGCTTTGGCACCTGTCCAGCTTTCCATGGCTCTTAAAGGTATCCGGCTCCTACAACGTGGTGTTCAAGGCCACAGCACCTGCTCCCAGCCCATGTGTCTGGTCTCCCATTTTTCCCTTTCACCCAACACTAAATTACCTTATGCATGGGTCGCACTCCATCATTCTGCATTTCCAGCACTCTCCCACTCATGGGCCACTTGCTCACACTGTTTCTTTGGCCAGGGATCCCTTCACTACCTCCACTCCCATGGAAGGGTTCAACAGATTCATAGTGAGTACCACGTGCCAGGCACTCTTCTGGTCCCGTGGCACCAGCCTCTACCTGGTCACCCAGACCAGATTTCTCAGCACCACCTTTAACTCCTCCCACCCCCCCAACTCCCCGCCTAATCAACCACCAAGTTCTGCCAGTTTACCTCCAAATTGTTTCTAGAGTGTATCGCCTCCTCAAAAGCACTCCCACCACTGCTCTGATTTAGGTCTTTATCATGTGTTACTCTATTTGTCCCCTCAGTGGCTCCCCCTAGATCTTCCTCTTTGCATCAGCAGGAGTGATGTACTTAAAATGCTAGTTCAACCACATCACCTCCATGCTTGAATGGCTCCCCAATCTGAAAAACCGGGAATTTGAGAGACATCCCTTCTGAAGGTGCTACAAGCTGATGTAGTGTGACCCTGCCACAGACTCCCTGGGTGAGCTCAGGGAAGTCCCTTTACTTCTTCGGGCCTCAGTCTCTTCATCTAAAATACAAGGGGCTTAGATAGCTCTGTTTCCCAACAGGTACCGTCTGGACTGCTAGTCTCATGAAATGCTTTTTCCACATGGGTCAGAGTCCAATATTTTTGGGGAATGCTGGGTTCTCTAGTCCCCATTGGAGAGTCACAATATGCCTTTGCATGTCACTGGCTCTGGGAAGTCTGGCAATCAAAAAAGCTTGCTAACTTTCCTCCACTCAGCTTTACTCAAACTTTTGTCACCACACAACCCCTTTGGAGTTGAGCATCTGTTAGATTCTTTGGAACCACCATCTGTGGAACATACTTTGGGAAATGCTGAAGTGGATGATTACCCAGGACCCACCTTGCTCTGATAGGTGGTGAGTTCTCTGAAGTTACTATTTGAGGGAAGACGACAAGTGACATCTGTCTCAGATCTGCTTCTGTCATGGTAGGTACCCCGACAGTAGACGTTAAACAGGGGGTGTAATAAAGACGGAGTGGCTCGTTTGGATGCAGACAATGGATTCTCAGCCACGAGAAGAGGGCAGATTATTCCCAGAAAGAAATGAGTAGCGGGCTTGATGGGGAGAGCATGTTAACCACTATGTGCCTGTCCGCTGGCCATGTCAGTTCAAGGCCATTCTCAACTGATAGTTCCTCTGGGAAAGTTTACCCAGGGACTCTGGGGTAGCAGGAAAATGAGCTGCCCCACTCATGTTCCTTGCATTGCATATCAGGCATTGTTGGCATTGGTAAATATTGACTCTAAGGAGCTCTGCTATTAAATCAGCTTTTTATATATATATATCTCTGGACCATGCCCGAGACAAGGCAGAAGGCTTCGTGGCACTGGGTGTGGGGCCTGGCCTGCTGTATCCCTCAGCTGGGCCTTCCATTAGCACTGATTGCTGGCAGGCAAGGCTGTCGGCCCAGGGCTGTGTTTTTCTAATCAAGGAGGCCAGTTTAGCAGTTGGGAAAGACTGGTCAGCTGGGCCACGTTACTTTTCTCTCCTAGTAGAAATAATGTCGACAGAGATGGTTTTTCAGGCAGCCTCAAGTCGCGGAGGCCCTCTCCTTGCCAGACACTTCAAGGGTGCTCACTGGAGTTCACCAACAGGCCTTCCTGTCCTGGGGCTGGTGGGAGAGACTGGGTCCTCTTCTCTGCTGCTCTCCCAGCAGCCCAGGGAAGAGGAGGGCGAAAAGCATTTCCAGATCCTGAGGCAGGAAGACTGGGGTTTTCTTTATTCTATCAGAGTCCCTCATAGGATAGTTCATTCTCTATCCTGTGTTAGTAATACAATGCCACTACGAGTAGCTGAGATTTATTGAACATTTACTTTGCTATATGCCAGGCCATGTGCTGCATGCTTTCTATGCCATTAGATCTTCATAATAACCCAACAGGAGTCAGTATTAATATTATGGTGAAACCAAGGTGTCACACATGGTGACAGGCGGGTCTCCTCTGGGGTCTCTGGTCCTGCTCCCCACATAAGAACACAGGACATGGTGAGGCCAAAACGGAAAACCCACGGAGCCATAGGTAGGGGAGTCATACTACTATAGTCTTGCTGGCGGCTGGGTTGGAGACACAGGAAGCAGGAGCCCCACTATCCGCAACCCGCCGTCCGCTTCTCTGTCAACCAACCAACCCCACTTGCTAGCAGCAATCTGCCCTGCTAGTTGCAATCTGCCGTGCTAACAGCAATCCGCTCTTGCTAGCCCAGCCACCATCTTCTTGCTAGCCCCCATTTTCTGTTAGTGTAGCCACAGCAGTTATATTAGTGGCCAATGGCTCACTGGTTACAGCTGATGGCCAACTAGCCACAGCCAATGGCCATGCAATCACAGTTGATGGCCATTTACTACCTGAGCCAGCACCTTTGCACGTGAGGCCGAGAGCCTGGAAACTGTACTCCTGGCTCTGTCCCCACACGAGGCAAAGAGAAGATCTGAATTAACTTGCTCAAGACCACACAGCAAGGACATGCGAAGCTTGGATCCCAACCCACATCACCTACGTACTCTTGACCATGAAACCACATCGCACCCCTGTTACTTGTGTATTCATTTGGCTCTACCAGAGGGGGTGGGCTCTTTGAGGGCAAGGGCTGTGTCTGGCTCGTGGCAGGACCTGGCACGTGGCGCTGAGGGGAGCCTGGTAGTCAGTGCAGGGCTGCCTTTGTCAGAACGTTGTGGTTCCTTCGTCAAGGCTGTGGGGAAAGTTCCATGGCATGTAGGCTCAAAGAAACAAGTGCATCTGCTCCTTAGTTTCCAAGCCTGGCACCCCCCAAAGATAATTACTGTGGACTTTCAGCTGTTGGAGCTCAGAGCCTATTGCACACGGCTCAGTCTGTTTCCCAAAACAAGTCTGCATTGTTTTGAAACCATGGTGCAGGGCACCCAGAGAACAAATAGAAGTTGATCCCCACACAACAGGCAGTAACTAAGGCACCAAGAGTATATGGGACAGCCTTGGGCGGGGGGTGGGGGCTGAAGGAGAAGGCTGGCTAGTATTGAGAGTATGCACATTTCAGAAAGGGTCCCACCCGTGCAGAAGGCGGCACAGTTAACTGAAGCAGGAGCTCTGGGGCTATTCCTACCCTTTAAACCAATAATTCCCCCTCCTGAGATTTTATTCCTCAGGAAGGATTTCAACAGAATTGAGAAGATACATGCATGAAGATGTTTATGACAAGACTGGCTGTAGTAAGATAACAGTGGGAACAAATGTATCACCCAACAATAAGGGGTGGTTAATTAAATTATGGCCGATCCATTCCATTGCATATTATGAGGCCATTTAACACGCTCATTCTGAAATCTACAGCAGCCTGAGGAATAAATGCACGGAACAGAAGGTTTTGTAAAGAGAAAGGCTCCATTGTATTTACATTGTGATCCTGTACCTTACACTTTCTGCACAGTAAATAACCCACGTATAAAGAGCTCTGTTAGGGTGATGGGATTTGGGTGATTTCTTTGTAAAAAAAAAAAAAAGTCTTGATCATAGTTATATTGTTTTCACATTTCCGAATGGA
Organism: Rhinolophus sinicus; assembly: GCF_057876585.1. NCBI lineage: Eukaryota > Metazoa > Chordata > Mammalia > Chiroptera > Rhinolophidae > Rhinolophus > Rhinolophus sinicus. The sequence continues at coordinate 108,237,025 of NC_142518.1, forward strand.
ATTTTGTGTCTGTGTGTGTGTGCATGTGTGTCTGTGTTGGAGGAATCAGCACATAATGTCTCCCCAAAGCTAATTCTATTTGCAGTGATTCCTACATCTTCTTGAGAATAAAAGTGTATGCTGTATTTCCCCCAAAATAAGACCTAGCCAAACAATCAGCTCTTATGCGTCTTTTGGAGCAAAAATTAATATAAGACCCGGTCTTATTTTACTATAAGACCGGTATAATATAATATAATATAATATAATATAATATAATATAATATAATATAATACGCATTAGAGCTGATTGTCCAGCTAGGTTTTATTTTCGGGGAAACATGGTATATGAGGTACAGGGACAAGAAGAAAACAGGTGCTTGCACCATTTGATGCATAATCAGGACCATGACATATTACTAAGAAGAAGCCTGGATCCTTGCATGGCACAGCTGGCTATTCATGAACCTTTGAAATGGATAAGGCATCTGGTCCATTGTTGCCATTCCTATATCGCCAGCCAGCCCTCATCTGACGTCTTTAATTTGCAAATGGTTCCTGCCTATCAGTTAACAGGGGTGAATCCAGAACCTTTCTCTCAGACGAACCACAGGAAGTGGGCACTCCTCCCCAAACAGGAGAAAGAAGCTTGCCCCAAGTCTCAAGCTTGAATGCCCATTGGTCTTGTCAGGGTACCTGTGGGCAGAGAGCTCCCCAGTCGCCACTACCGGACGGGGTCCCCTTTAGCCCAAAGGTAGCAGAGTATGTGACAGAGCAGTTTTTGGAGGCAGCAGTGGTGACCGCCATCTCAAGCACAGGCCTTTGGTGCTGATGCTCTGCTCTACCTGGCAGATATCAGCCGCGTTCCACTTCCGCCAGCCTGCCTCTCTGACACGTGGGTAATATACCTTGGGACCATGTGCAGTGATGTTAGCGGTGGTTCAAAGCCTTTGGCTTTCATACCTCTCCACTTCCCCATTTCTGCTACCCCTTTCCTAACTGGCACCTTTTAGATGCTCGGCTTGGACTAGCTAGTATGCAGGCCCTCGTATCACCATGCTAGTTCCCACTCAGCAGCAATGAAACCCGGGATGACTAGGTGGGGGAGGACCAATTGGCTGCCTTAAGTTGAGGCCTTTGCTGTTCTCGCTTCAGGACTTGACTGCGCTTGCCCTTCTTAAAGGCTGGATTTGTTTGCAGAACGATACAGACATCTAGATACATCCATTCTGTCTCTCATTGCCCCTGGTAGCCAGGGCTAGTCATAAAGAAACTAATGCTGAGAAGTGAAACGACCTGTCCGAGGTCATGTATGTCGAAGGTCATGTATTGCTGGTGCCTTAACCCAGGTCCGCGGCCTTTGGTAGGTGGCCCCTGGGGAATATGCTCTGATTTGGGCATGCCTTAACGGCAAAGCCTAATACCACCAGTGCATCCTGAAGCCTCAGGTGGGTATGCAGTGAGGCAGCAGAGGAGAAGATGCATTGTCCAGCCTGGCATGCAGCTGCCCCCAGCAAGTCCAATGATTGCCCTTGCCGCTTGCTCTGTGCAGCTCTCAACTTTCCTGGCCTCATTCCCCTGGACCAGCCCTCAGCTTGCCTGTCAGTTACCATCTTTGCTCTTCTTTTTATTTGACTGTCTTTAGTTGTAAAATATGACATCTAAACAAAAAGTTGCACAGCCAAAACTTACAGATTAACAAATTGCTATAAAGCAAATGCTCATGTAACCACCATCCGGATCAGAAAGATAGCGCTGCTAGCCCGCCACCCTGCCCCGACACCACCCACATATCCCTTTCCAGTCACTATCCCCCCACTCCCTGCTACAGGAACCCACCCACCTGGCTTTGCCAGCAATCACTTCCTTGCTCAGCTTCTTAGTTTTACCACTTAAGGTTGGATCCCTAAGCATTGTGCTTTAACTTTGCCTGCTTTTTGGACCTTAATATAAATAAAATCATGCAATATGTGTTTTTTTGTGCATAAAACTATGTGAGAAAATCTGTTGTGTGCAAGATTGATCTGTGTAATTGATACAGAACATTTCCATTACCTCCAAAAGCTCCCTCGTGCCCTTTTGAAGTCAAACCCCTCCCACCCTGGCCCCAGGCAAGTGCTGATCTGCTTGTGTCACTATTGATAAGTCTTGCCTTTTGTAGAATTTCATATACACAGAATAATACAGTGTACATATACCCTTTTGTCCTGGGCTTCATTTGCTCATCAATTTTGGGGGGCTCATTCATGTTGCTGTGTATATCACTAGTTTGTTTTTGTCCCATGCTGTGTAGCATTCCATATTGTGCATATACTACAACTTGTTTATTCGTTCTCCTGTTGATGGCATTTGGGTTGATTCCAGTTTTTGACTATTACAAATTATGCTGCTATGAACATTGGCGTGCAAATATCTGTGTGGACATATGTTTTCATTTCTCTTGGTTCATATTTAGTAATGGAAATGCTATGGTTAGTGTATGTTAAACTTTATAATAAATTGCCAAAGCGTTTTTCAAAGGGATCATGCCATTTTGCATTTCCACAGTGCAAAGTTTAAGAGATGCAGTTGCTCTGCATCCTTGCTTCCACTTGTGATTGTCCAGCTTTTTCATTTTTGCCATTCAAGTCAGTGTGAAGTGGTATCTCTTTGTGTTTTAATTTGCATTTCCCTGAGGACAAATGATGGTGAGTATATTTTCATGTGCTTCTTGGCCATTTGAATGTCTTCTTTTGTGAAGTGTGTATTTAAATTGTTTGCCCATTTTTTAATTGGGTTGTTTGACTTATATTAAATTATAAGTGTAATTTATATATTCTGGATGTAAGTCCTTTTTCACATATGTCATTTTAAAATTTATCGTTTAATTTTCTTAGTGGTTCTCTCACAAAGTAGAATTTGAAGAAATTTCATGTATCATTTTTATTTCTTATATGGTTCATCCTTTTTATGCCCTATCAAGAAAATGTTTGCCAATCCTAAATTTGGAAGTAGTTTTCCTATTTTTTCTTCTGATTTTTTCAACAGTTTTACCTTTTATGTTTCAGTGTATGATCCATTTCAAGTTAATTTTTATATATGGTATATGATAAGGGTTGAGGCTCATTTTTTCCCCATATGAATATTCAGTTGTAATCACACCATGTTTAAAAAAGTCTGTGATGTTACCCATTAAATGACCTTGGCACCCTTGTTGAAAATCAATTGGCCAAATGTGTGTGACGCTATTTCTTTTCAATTGATCTATTTACCTATCCTTGCACCAATATCACACTTTCCAAGTATTCAATCTTTATAGTGAGTCTTTAAGGCTATCAATGTAACGCCTACAGTTTTGCTCATTTAAAAAAATATTTGTAAATTGACATTTTTGTATATAGTTCTGTGAATTTTAATGTAAAGATAGATTGGTGCAAGTACCACCATAAATCAAAATATGGAACAATCTAATCTAGTGCAGTTTAGCAAGACAGAAAACTTTTAGAGAATGACTGTTTTACTTAGCCAAATATCACAAGAAAAAACTGTATATGCCTATATGTGTATATATAATTTATATATTTATATTACTATATAATGTTATCATATTACTGTATGTATAATGTAATACCTAGAGCAACCACTTAAAAAGCTATACAAGAATATGTACTCAGACACTACAGGTAAATCAAAGTGGATGTTCAATATCATTAGCCATCAGGAAATGCAAATTAAAACCACAATGAGATATAGTTACAAACTTGTCAGAATGGCTGAAATTTAAAAAAAAATGGTGACACCACCAATGCTGGGGAGGGTGCAGAGAAACTGGATCACTCATGCACTGTTGGTGGAACGTAAAATGGTACAGACATTCTGGAAAATAGTTTGGCAGTTTCTTTAAAAACTAAACACGCAAGTACCATACAACCTAGCAATTGCACTCTTGGCAGTTATCCCAGAGAAATAAAAACTTACGTCCACACAAAACCTGTACACAAATGTTATAGCAGCTTTATTCATAATAGCCTAATATTGGAACTGATCCAGATGTTCTTCAACAAGTGAGTGGTTAAACAAGCTGGTATATCCATACCATGAAATACTTTCTAAGGAAAGAGCTCTCAAGGCATGCAATAAATCTGAATGAATCTCCAGAGAATTATGCTAAGTGAAAACTGCCAATCCCGTTTATGATTGGCTTTTTATATGTATGATTTTATTTATATAGCATTCTTGAAATGACAAAATTATGGAGATAGAGAATGGATTGGTGATGTCCCGGGTTAAGGAGGGGTGACAGGAGGAGAGAAGGGGGCGTGGCTATAAAAGCACAACATGAGGGATCTGTGTAGTGATTTTTTTTAATTTATTTTATTTTTTGGCCTATGGATATCCAATTGCTCCAGCACTGTTTGTATCCTTGTTCCTTTGTAGATAATGTATATATTTTTTCTTCTGGCTTCTTTTGAAATTTTCTCTTATCTTTAATGTTCGTTCAGTGGTTTGACTATAACGTGACTAGGCACGATTTTCTTCGTATCTATTCTGCTTGAGGTTCGCTGAGCTCTTTGGTTCTATAAATCCTAATTTTTATCAAACTAGGAAAATTGTGTCCTTTATTTCTTAATCTATTTTTTCTGCCTCATTCTCACTCTCTTCTTTTGAGACTAAAGTTGTGTGCATATTACACTATTTGATGTCGTACAGATCCCTGAAGTTCTGGTTTTTGGTTTTTGTGTGTTGTTTTTTTCTCTCTGTTCTTCATATTGGATAAATTCTGTTAATTTCTCTTCAAAGCTACTGAGTCCTTCTCCTGTCTTTTTCAAAATACTATTAAGCCCACCCAGGGAATTATTCATTTCAATTATTGGCCTTTTCAGTTTTAGAGTTTCATTTGGTTCTTTTGGATAGTTTCCATTTCTCTGCTTAGACTCCCTGTCTGTTCACTCATCATTGCTATGTTTGCCTTTTATTCTTAGAATATATTTTTTCATAGTTGTTTTAACATCTTCCCAAATTGAACATCTCAGGGTTGGTTTCAATTGACGGCTTATTTCACAATTTCATGGTTCCTTGAATATGTAGTAACTTCTTAGTGTGTACCGGATATCACAGATGATATCTTGCCCTGCCTATTTATAGCCCAAATTCTGCCAAAACCTTTCAGGGAACCGCACCTGGATTTTTATGTTAAGTTGTGTTCCCTCCAGATTCACATGTTGAAGTCCTAACCACCACCAGTACTGCAGACTAATTCTGTACCATGGTTTTGTCTGTGGATCTGCTCTTCTGGCCAACAAGCCTGAATCTCTAATTATCCCAGCAATTCTGTGAGCTACCCAATATCCTTTCTATAAATTCCTTTATCTAAAGGCCCCAAATGTTGTATCTGTCTTCCTGATTCTGAGTTCCTAGAGAGCTTGCCCCCATTATCCTTATTATCTTAGATTTTTAATACTTTACAGAGACTATTTTTTATTTTTTAACTAGAATTTTTATTTCTCTTTGGTGGGATAGCTAATCTTCCATTATCAAATACGGAAGCCTCAACTTTTCAACTCTGATTTCTCCTTCATGGTCTATAGAGTTAGTCTGGTGGGAATAACTCTGTTGGCACCACTGAGCAGCAGACCTTGTAGTTTGTCCACTAATATCACCATTGAGGGCCTCTGGCACCACTGGCATGACTGCTCCCGGAAATGGGACGCTGTGGCTGATTCTCTACTTATCTTCATCATTAGCACCAACCGAAAATTTAATGGCCTAAGCCTCAGTCAGATACTGTGTCCTCGCCTCAAAAGGAAGCTAGGAGAGTAACTGATGCTTTTAGCTCCTTCAGACTTGGGCAGGGAGTGAAATGCTGGGAAGCCAAAAAGAGGTAGCTCTCCACCACAAGCCCAAGTCAGGATTGTGTGGCCATAGGCCACCTGGGAGCAGCCACTCACATCCATGCCTCCCATGCCACGCACTAAGGATCTTCCCTCTTGTGTGTGGGGAGCATGCAAAGAGGCTGTCCTCTTTAGGTTCCCTCTCCCCACCATGTCTCCTAGCACATCTCAAGGTATGTGCATCCCCTGGGATTCGGAGGCCAGCTTGCCTCGAGTCTTAATACAGAGCTCCTCACCCATCATCTGAATCCCAGCCCACATCCTTGCTCTTCTGCCTTCAGCACATGCAGTGCTTTCCGAGGGCTTGTCTCCAGTATCAAGGGCTGAAGCCAGACGCTTCTCCTACTTATAGAGCATCAAGTACTAGTCCTACGAGCAGAACAGTTGTCTTTTGTGAAGTTTTGGAGAGCTGCAGAGCAAGGCTGACAGTCAAAGTCCTCTGCCCGTTCCGTAGTAAGTGATTGCAGCCAACTCTGGGGCTTTGGTGTTTACTGTGATGTTTATGTCATTATTTGATTTCTTGGCATCCAACATCCTCATTAATATACATGTGTATCTCCCTGTGGAAATGAAGGAGCGTGTTCTGTGTGTATGTACTCACATTTCTTTATTTAGCCTGGCACCTGCCTTCTTCCCCAGCATGTTACTTTAGCATCCGTGCTGTTCCCTTGCAAATCTCTAGAGCTTACAGTTCTTAGAGGAAATGATTTATTTATCTCGAGGAAGATTTTTCTTTTTTCCCTTTAACTATCCTTTAGGGCTCAATAAAGTCTTGTGCTACAGGTGGGTGAGCTATGCCACCAACTCCAGCAGATGGGGCCACTGAGCGCCCCCCTCCCCTCAGTAGAGGGAGGTATCCTAGGCCAGAGTGACTGCTGCTTCCGTGTACCCTCTTACGTCGAGCCCAGAAAAGTTCCAAGGATGATTCACTTGCAAGGGTTCCTGTCACCTGAACTGGGTAATGGTTTATGCCGGCTGGGCTGCAGGCCAGCTCCGGGCAAGAGAGAAGCTGTGACTGGAGCACTCCTGGGTGCTTGCTGTTCACCAGGCCCCAAGAGAGCTGGCACTTGGATTTCAGCAGTTACGAAGAGGGAATGAGACTGGCTGTCAGTAGCCCTCACAGGAGCTGGGCCCTGAGCCAGGGGACTTCTGCATGGATTACTGGCCTATCAGCTGGGTGATGGACATTTGGGGCCATTCCTTACAAGCATCTGCTGGGCTGGGTTGGGCTGGGCTGGGAACAACTTGTCAGCCTGGCCACTTGTGCAAGTCTTCACCTCTGGAGGTGAGTCACGGGGGACAGCAATGGGTGATTGTCAAGCCAGGCTACAGACTCAGCCAGACCTGCAGTTGCATCCCGGCTTCACCACTTACTTGCCTTCTGGCTTTGGGCAGGTTGCCTCCCTTAAGTCAGTGTCTGTCTCTTCATCTGGAAAATGGAAGGGTTCAGGGAGAGTGTTCAGCAAGCACCTAGGGCAGTGCCTGGCTCGTGGAAGGTACTTAATCATCAAAACTCATTGTTATAAAAATAACACTGGACTTAAAGCCTGGAATTTTAGCCCCAACTGCCTCACTAAGGATGAGCAAATCACTGCTCCTGTCTTGGCTTCAATGGAAAGGAGAAATAGCCCCTGCCCTGCCTCCCTCCTTAGAACTCTGTGAGTTGAAAATGAAATAAAGAACACGAAGCGCTTTGATTCCTGTGAAGTGCTGCCCCAGTGGGAGGGAGGATTGTCCCGGGATTAAGTTAGGAAGACAATAGGAGCCAGTGGAAAGAAAGGTGCGGTCATAAAGAGCCAAAGAGACAGAAACGGTCACAACTGAAGTAGGCCGAATGCCATCCTGCTGGCTGGGAGGACACTAAGGGACAAGTGCTAAGAAGTCAAGTGGGTTTTTTCTTCCACAATGAGTCTTTCCATCTCCCAGCTAGTGCCTATTACCTCCGCATTCCCATCAGGGCGCAGGAATGTTCACCTGCTGGGCAGGCAGAAAGGAGACCGCACTCTGCCCCTCTCTTTCCAGTCACGTAGCCTTCCACCTTTCAGCGTCGTCCTTTTATTCATCTGCAAACGCTGGATAGTAGTGTCCACCACTGGATAGGGGGTTAAGCAATAGTGTGAATGTGGAAGTGCTTTGGAGTCTAGAGAGCATTTGATAGAAGGGTAGGAGTTTGTTTCTATTATGCGTCTTCATTAACATAAAATATAAAGGGAAAGTGGATTGAAATCCAGCTAATGTTTTGTACACACAGACCCTGCTGTGCCCTGCTTCTCCAAGAATACATCTCCTGTGTTGCAAGCCTCAAAAGGGGAATTTGTACCTATAGGCTGGGTGGGAGATATGTGCGTGGATGTGTGTGCACATGTGTGAGCGTGCACACAAATGTATGAGTTCTCTGGGGCTGCCGTAACAAAGTACCACAAACGGGGGGGGCTTAAACAACAGAAATGTATTGTCTCCCAGTTCTGGAGACCAGAAGTCCAAAATCAGTTGTGGGCAGGGTTGGTTCCTTCTGAGGCCGTGAGAGAGAATCTGCTCCATGCCTCCCCCCTCGTTTCTGCTGTTTTACTGGCCATCTTTGGCGTTCCTGCTTGGGGAAGCATCCCCTCCATCTCTGCCTTCATCTTCACGGGGCCGTCTTCTCCCTGTGTGCGTGTCTGTATCCAAATTTCCTCTGTTGCTAAGGACGCCAGTCGTATTGGATTTGGGACCCATTCTACTCCACTGTGACCTCATCTTAATTTGTCTAATTCCATCTACAACAACCCCATGTCCAAATAAGGTCACATTCTGAGGTATGGGATGTCAAGACTTCAACATATGAATATGTGGGGGAGGGATACAATTCAACCCATAACAGTATTGTGTGCTTTGATGAAACACTGTCTTTAAAGGGTACCCACGTGGCTGCTTTCCAAGTCATTGGGGCCTCTCCACTCTCCCAACTCTTTAGTGTTTCCTCATCCCCAGGGTCTTAGCCCTGGGACAGGTGAAACAAAGTTTGGGCTCCATCCAGGGGGCAGGCAGCTGAGAGAAGAGGCATGTGAAGAGCCAGAGAACGGTCAAGCCTTATAGCCTTGTAGCCTTATAGCCCTGCACACCTGCCTGCCTGGACCAGGACAGAGCTCCTGGCATTCTTTGAACTAACTCTGTTCTGTTCCCTACTGACGCCAATAACCCCCTTCTCTGTGTTGCTATGGCCTGATCGTGTCCTGAAGGAGAACTTTCCAGCTCCTTGACCTCTGCACGGGGCTCCCTTTCCTCCGAGCAGGCTTAGCAATGATGCGGCAACATCTCCCCATCTCGTGCCATCCTTGGTCACTTCTTGAGCCAGAAACTTTCCTATTGACAACGCTGGTCAGAATCTGGCCCCATTGTTCCTGTGCGCTGGCTGCCAAGAAGCTCAGAGCCGAGCATATTTCCATCTCAGTGATCTCACCTGTGGGTCTCAGCGAAATGACCTCTCTCCTTTCTCTAAACATTGATGACTTCTATCTCAAAGGTTTAGTTCCACTGCCCTCTTTATTCTGTGTTTTCATTGTAAGCCACCTCAGATCTTTAGAGAAGTATGTATAAAATGGTGTTTTTCTTACTACAACTTGGGCAAAAAAGGGGGGGGTTCACTGACTTTATTTATAAGTGAGGTAGGTGAGCAAGCAGGAAGCATCTTCACAGCATGTGGTCAGTCTGATGGAAAAGGCCCCGGACATAGAATCTAAAGGTCTGGGATTGATTCCCGGCTCTACCACTGACTAACTATATCAAATCAAGAAAATCCCTACATCTCCCCAAGCCTCAATTTTCTGATCTATCAAAGAGACTAATGATCTTGCTCTTCCCATTTCAGGAGGACCTTGTGGATCCTGATAAGATTTTTAAAAAGTAATAGTCAATACTTTTATAGTTTGTAGTGTATGCCAGGCACTGTTCTAAACGTGGTATACATGTTATTTCATTGAACTCACAACAACCCTAAGAGATAGTTTCTATTATCATCCTCATTGTGGAGAAGAGGAAACTGAGGCTCAGGGAGATTAAGAGACTCGCCCCAGCTCACACAATGAGTAAGTTTCCGACTCAAGGAGTCTGGTTCCTGATTAGCTGCTCTTACCCACTGCACGTCCTGCTTCTCACGGGGCAAGTGACATTTCCTCAGATGGTGAGAGGTTTTGTGAATAAGGTATGATCCTAATTCAAAGGATACTGCCTATATTTTTGTTTATTCTGGGACTCAGCTTCCCCATCCCCAAAGTGTAGAGGTCAGCCTCGAGGTCCCTCTTCCCTCTCTGACAAGCTGTCAGTCTGTGTGTGTCTTGTGGAATATCCAAAAAACAGAAACATAAATGTGTTATTTGTCATACTTCTGAAATGATCATATTTGTTACCGGGGTGAAGTGATACTCCTGTTAGAAGTTGGCATGCTGTTTTTATTTTTGGCTGCATGATTTGATCATGAGACAAAAATCACAAAATAGCTTGGCACCAACTAGAACATTCTAGATGTGTGTAAGGCCCATTCCCCAGAGACCTGTCAAAAGTTTTGGCTCTTCCAGCCCATAAGCATGTGTTGCTACCAGAGAGTAAGAGTTTGTGCCATCTCGGCATTCATGCCAAGCCTCTTGAGGATACCAGCAGGCTCGCTTCAGGAGTCCGATGCTGGCCTGCAAATACCCTCCACCCAGACAGGAGTGTGCAGGGAAACACACATCCCCAGAAGGGCCTGTCTTTAGCTGCCCAATGAGAGTGCCTGGGAGGAGTGCTTATTTCTAAAAAGTTAGCCTTTTTATGGAAAGAAATGAGGTTAAAGACCTTCGGGATTCATCCGCGGTGTCTTCTAGAGCCTGAAGCACTGCCAGTTTCCCTGGCCCCAGTCGTCCCCACCACAGAAGCTGAGGCCTTTCCAGTCCCATCTACAGGCCGCTTGCTGCCTGCACACTTGAGCAGGCTCTTACACCCTCCTAGGTCCCTTGCACACAGGACATCTTGCTGTCAGATGGGCTTCTTAGTCATGAGGCCCGGGGGCAGACCATCAGCCTGCCACTCAGGAAGTCAGAACCCAGAAGGCAGAGGTTTTGGTGCTAAACACTGGCAGAGAGCTTCCAATGGGAGATGGGGCAGGAAGGGGGGCAGAGTGCGGTCCTGGACCCAATTCTCGAACTCGCTCCTTGCTCCCCTGACTGTCTGACATTGGGTGCCTGGTGTCGGTGTGCTGGTGTCTCTCCAGTGCCAGGGCCCAATATGCTGGGATCCCACTCTGCCTCTACCTATCCCTGTGCATCCAAGTAATGGGGCCCCACAGTTACTTCCTCCCAAGGTGGATTCTCCAGCCCAACCCCAATGTAGGAGCCATATGCTTGTGGTCCCCTTTGGTGTGGGTCGCTTGCAAAGACTTTGCTAGATCCTGAATTTCAAAAGAGGAACCGTGCAGTGGAAGTGAGAGCTGCAGGACACTCTCCTTCATGCTCAGGAGGTGCGAGAGGCTGGTTCACCCTCAGATCACTGGTACCACTTCTCTGCCAAAGGCAGCTCGGCTGTGCCAGCATCCTCCTAGGCTGAGCAGGTAGCCACCAAAGCGGGTTCCACTTGGCTCCTCTTCCCCGGGAGTTTTGCAGGGCTATGAATTCCCAGGGCTTCTCCCCAATTGGCCTGGCAAAATGAGCCATTTGAACCTCTTCCTGATTTTTCACTGTCTGTATTGTTCCAACACAAGTCGGACTCTGTTACGCCCTTGCTCAAATCATTGCATGGCCCTCACAGCCTAGAGGCTGCAGTCCACAGCCAGATGCCCCTTCTGCAGCCCTCTGTGATGTATGGTGAGCCCGTGGGCCCATCCTCCTCTTTCATGATGTCACGTACTCCCCATGGCCCACTGGAGACTGCTTAGTGGCAGCCTCTCCTTCTCTCTGCCCGGCCCTGGCCCAAGCTGCCCTTCTCTTTCCAGGTCCAAAGCAGCCTACCCTCCTCTCATGCTTCTAAGAAACTCTCTTTTGTGGTAAGGCCCTAGCATATCTAGGTATGGACTGCCCACGACTGAAAACCAAATCAAAATCCGATCATGACTCCAGAGGCTATCAAAGGACTCCACCTGTCTACCCCAAGGAAAAGAGGGCCACAGCTTTTTTGTTGGAAGCCAAAAATGTCTCTTGAGTGCTGTTATCTGTCAAGATGAACTCACATCACTCACTGGTGTTTAGGAATTTGAGAGGAAATAAAAATGAGAGTTGACCGTTGAGGCCTGACAGCCGAGAGAGAGGAGTACTGGAGAGCAGTGGTGTTTCTGGGGAAAGCCGGTGAGTCATAACGCACGTGTTCCAGCCAGGTGGAACCCTCTGGCCCCGCGGGCTGAACGGCTGCCTGTTCAGGGGCTGTGGCAGGTCTGTGATGCACAGTGGATGCTGAGTTGTCTAACGGCTTCCGTTTATGGGACCTGCCATGCTTCACATGAAGGACAGTGAGGCAGGAGCAGGAGGTGGCATGGGAGATGGGGGAAGGTCTGGGAGGAACCAAAAGGGTAAATGGGCAGAACGGGCAGCTCAGAACGAACTGTATCAGTAGTCTCAGATACTGCAGAAAGAGAAAGAAAGGAGTCTTTTTGCGGTTTCAGCTTGAGATAAAGCCTATCAAGCCTGGCTTTGAATGAACAATAGCCTTTTCTATTTCCCTCGTTCCATCCTGTCTATATGAGCACATACACACTCTCTACCCCCATCTCAGACTCACTTTCAGAATGAGATACGTCTCACGAGGAGCGAAGAGTACACGGCGTCTCTGTGTTATTTGTTTCAACTGCTGTAAATCTACTTTTACCTCCAAACAAAAAGCTTAATTTGAAAAAAAGAGAGATGAAAGGAAGTAGTTTCCTGACTCTGGGCACCTCAGCCCAATCTCTTCCTTCTCTGGACCTCAGTTTCCTTTTTTGTAAAATGGGACTATTGGAGTAGCCGATCTCTGAGGGCTCTTTCAGGGCTGCCATTGCCACAACTGACCACTGAGGACCTAGGAGAGCCCTGGGTACCCGTTCTTCTGGGGGCGGCCATGGGGCGGTCTGACTAGGGGCTGCATCTCCACTTCACAGAGCGGACGCCAGATTGGGTCACCCAGCCTGTGGGGACGAGGCTGAGTTTGGGGGTGTAACCTTGGTCCAGTTATCAAAATCGGGTAATCAACATTGATACAATACTTTTAACTAAACTACAGACCTGAGGATTGTGGTTTTATTTGGCCATTTTACAGATGAGACAACTGAGGCTCAGAAAAGTGAAGTGACTTTACCCCTGGAGTAGTTACAGGCTCCAAATGGGAAGGAGTCATGCTGCAGGCGTTTTCTCCTAGAGCTTGTCCCCATTTCATCCTTGGTGACACAAGGCAGCCCAGAAAGACAGGACGTGAACAGGGAGGAGACACTGAAAGGTGAGTTAGTGTTATCCAGCACCAGGGTGACCCTTGGCCACACTGGGGGCCAGGGCTTCACCTCAGAGACGAGCTCCCTGGTCCCACTGTGTGTGTGGTCCCACTGTGTGTGCGGTCCCACTGTGTGTGCGTACTGCCAGCAGCCCCGGTGCAGCAAGCTCATTTCCTGTCTTTCCCACAAAGATTGTTTAGTCTGGTGCCTCCCTTTCACCTTGGGGATAGCTCCTGGGGATTGATTTTTCTGGGAAAATATGTTCAGTGTGGCCAGCTCTACTGGAAGTGACAGCACATGCACTTTTTAAGCCCTCTGTTAAAGGAGGAAAATAGAGCAGCCTTGCCCTGTCACAACCAAGTTTCTTTCAAAGCAGAGACCCAACCACGTGACTATGGATTTTGCAGTGACGCTGGACCTGGCGTTTGGTGACACTCTCTGAGACTGCCCTGTCTTTGCAGTGGCATGCAGAGTGGCTAGACGATGCCTTATGCGAAGGTACCTGAGCTCCAGGCTGCTCAGAGGGCCCCCAAGGAGAGCATCTTCCCTTCTGCCCTGGAAGGGGACATATGGGGAGTACCACCGGGCCCAGGACCAGCATAGCATGGCTCCTGGGAAGGAGAGGCCACCCTCCTGCCACAGAGGCCCCAAGACTGGGGTGGATGGCAGGGGAGTGGGTGCTCGCTCCTTGCCAGTAGAGCCTGCAGCCCCCGGGCCCCAGGCAGATAGGATAGGATGATGCAGGCTGGCTTGTCACCAAGGACCCTTTCCTCTGCGTAGTCAGAATAGGTAATAACAATGTGACTCCCCCACCAGAAAAAAATCAGCAGACTCCTCACCAGCCAGCATGATGTCATATATCCCCAGGGGACATGCACACATTCGGGCTATTTTTGTAATCGACAGTAAAAGCCCCTGCATTAGTCATGCCATGCATAGAAATCTGTCTCATTTCACTTCTGAATCCTCGCCTATAAATGCGACAAATGAAAGGTGGCCCGGAGAGAACTCCTGAACTGGGCTTCTGCAGTGGGTGGGGCCCAACACTCCGGGGCTCACTCACTGGCTCCGTCATCCCTTTCAGCACCATTTCCTGTGCCCCAGCCTGTGCCAGGAGCTGGGGGCCGAGGTCTGGGCTTTATCCTCAAGGAACACACCATCCATGGGTGGGCAGGCCTTAAAATAATCTTAGTCTATCGTGCTGAGTGCTGGGATGAGACAGGGGCCTCCAGAAAGGGCTGGCGCATTCGGCCTGAGGCAGGTGACTTCGAAGGGTGCCTGGAAGAAGTGGCACTTTGTCAGAACTGGACGCTGTGTGTGCCTGTGTTCGGGAAGGATGGGGTGGGGTTGGCAAGAGTTGAATGGGACTGGGAGGGTGGAAAACAGTCAGGTTAGTGTGTCTGGGGCCGCAGAGGCTTGGTGTGGTGACAGGGCAGGGCCAGCTCTGGCAGGGCTTTGTCAGCCCCTTTCAGGACCTGGGCTTGGGTCCTCTTGCTGGAGCTCCTGTCATATTTTGCATTATCTCTAGGATAGTAGCGCTGAATGAATATGAGGGGGTGGGGACAGCCCTGGGCCTGTGCTTTCTAAACACGGTAACCCCTGCTATTTAGGGGCTTATAGTCCCAAGTCTTCCGTTGCCCTGAATGCCTTCCAGCCCACTGAATTCTTTCTAGATTGGGAGGCTCACATCTAGACCCAGGCAGTCTTCTCCTAGTTTAAGGGCCCTGAATCCACAATGGGACTTTTAAAAGCAAAGCATCTTGGTTAAAGAGCAAATATCCTTTCGGGTCCTGGGAGCCGCATGATAAAGTGGTTCTGTTAAGAAAGAAAAGGCTAAGAGTCTGTTGACTATGAATGTTCAAGAGATGAGGTCTTGCCAAGATGTAGATCTTGTACTCCAGACCTGGCCCACCGCCTACCTGCCCAAGAAGAGAGCAGGCCAGACCACTCCCAGCAAGCCCCCCACCTGAAGGAGACTCCCCACAAACACCCATCTCTCTTTGCCTAGGCTGTTTCTGGCGTCAACTGTTTCAACTGCAACCCAAACCTAGCAAGGATCTTGCACTGAACACTGTATCCTTTCCTCCCTGCTCACTTGGTACTTTTGATGGGATCACCCAGGAAGGACGTGCATCTTAGGGGCTTTCTCTGTAGTGTTTCTGAAGGTAGCGAGTCACCTCACAGCAAAGGCAGGCACTAGTAACTGGTATTGTTTGTTCATTGATAACCTACGGTGTGCCCAGAACTCATCTACAGTCCTGACAATATCCCTAAGGGTTGGGAGGTTTAAAATTTAAAAATAATTTAAAATTAATGCAAATCAATAAATACATTCAAATTGCACATCATTTTAGACAACTTGAAAAAGTAGCACAGGGAGTTCCTGTATACCCCTTGCCCAGCTGCCCTCGTGTTAACATCTTCCATAACTTTGGTAAAATTATCAAAAGCAGGTAATCAAATTGATATAATACTATTAACTAAACTACAGACTTGAAGATTGTGGTTTAATCTTGCCATCTTACAGATGAGGAAACTGAGGCTCAGAGAAGTGAAGTGACTTTATCCATCGCTCCACTTTCAGAAAGTAGAGGAGTTGGGATTCAAACTCAAGGTTACCTGCATACTCTGTCCACTTTAGCACGTTGCTTCCACCAGTGACAGGTGGTGGTTGTGTGTCTGGTTGCCCATGTTGTCACCAGCATGTCCCCAGTAGGGCACAGGCCCCAGACAAATCTGACATCTGCAACGCCATGATGTCCAAAGCTTCCACTGTGGCTGGGAACCCCAAGGCTGCCCCAAGCGTGTGGAGCCCTTAGGAGTCTGTTCTGGTTCTTATTACAAGGTATGCCCAGACCACCTTGTCGGGGAGCCTAGGATGGATCCTGCCACTCCCACTCCTGGACTGGATCAGATAGAGCCACAACCTCCACATGGAGCCCTGAGAGGCCACTGGATGGACCTGGGGCAAGGTGGCTTGCGGACATCCATGGAAACCCAGACTCATACTGGGAGCTGCAAAGCCCAAAAAAATGGCAGTTGGCCACTGAGCTGGCTCTGGCCCAGGAGCCAAGCAATGGCAGCATCCCAGGGAAGACAGCCCCTCACCACTTTGCCTTCAGCCTCCCACCCTTGGCAGGCATTCCCTGGCATTCACATGGTGGTCCAGTCTTGGCTTGAACCCTTTCCCATGATGAGAAATTCTCTCCTCTGTGACATGTGTGATTAGAAACGGGCCTCTGTGGCTCCAGCTTCCATCACCTCGGCTAATGTGGGAGTCCGTGTTTAGGGCTTGTTCACTAGTCATCTCTCCCCTGCTCCCTGGCTACACGACCCCCTGGTTAGTGGCCAAATAAGGCGACATACAACTCCATTTTCAGAACTACCTTGCCAGGCCCCAGGCCTTCTCTTGGAGAGAGTCCCAGCTTGTGGTCCCAGGAGCTCAGAGCAAAACAGGAGGCCAGGCCAAAGGTGCAGCTTCTGATCACTGCTCCCTGTTGCCCAGGCCAGGTCTTCAAAACAGAGGTCCTTGGAGTTGGGCCACCTCCCCTTCTCCAGGAAGGAGGGCCCGGTACCACCCTCTGGGGGCCTATTGTGTATCCTGTCCCGAAGTCAGCGAAGGGGAGGGCAGTCCCCCTGGGGAGCTGGTCTTAGGAATAGCTGAATTGTCACCAAAGGCGGCAGAAGAGATACTCTGTATGCTGACTGCAGGCAGAATGAACCGACAGAATAAAAGAAAAAAATACCACAAAATCTGTCCTTGCTACCAGAAGGTTCAGCTAGACATTTAGAGCTGATGACTCACTTTCTCAAACCCAGAGTGTCTTTATTCCTTTCCAGGGAAAAGTTTCACTCCTTTTGAATGACTTCATGACTGCCAGGCCCTGGGAGAAAGGAGCAGTCCCTCAGTAGCCACTACGTGGGGCTACCCTGGGGGCCGGCAAGCGGGGGCACAGCTAGCAGACACACATTTCCCCTTTCTGCTCCCCAGGATCGGGAGAGACAAAGGCCCAGAGACAGAAACCTCCCTGCTGGGAGGGCTCGCCCTTTAGCCAAGCTGACATTCCCCCAGGGAACACCAGGACCTGGTAAGGCATTTCTAGAAATGGAGTTGTATGTGGCCTCATTCGGCCACTCTTCCTGGAGGGCATTTGCCCCTCTCTGAACTCCAGTTGGCAAATCTGTAGCCTCTTGGAATAATCTCCAAGATGCTGCCACAGCGCTCCCCATCCATGTGTGTGTCCTGTGAGGTGGGACCAGTCATCTCTGCCCCCTAAGGAAGCTGACCTGGTACCTACAAATGGCCGACCCCTTGTTTTGCATTATTTCATGTACTCCTCACAGCTCAGTGAAGGATGGGAGATAATCATTCCCCTGCTACAGATGAGAAACTGAGGCAGCTGTTCAGCGACAGAGCCAGGGTCTGAGTCCCAATCTGCAGTACCCCCCCTTTTTGGAAGTCTGCTCCCACGGCCTCTTGACTAACCCGGAGGGCTGTCCCAGGAGCCTGGATTGCCACCTCCTGTTCCGTGTTCTGATTTTCCAAGCTTGCTGAGGTCTTGGTCTTCACAGAGAGCACCCCTCTGGATTCCTCACACTGCGGGTGGGGTGGACACCAGATAGCTTCTGAATAGTGAGACCTTGCAGCCAAGTGTCCAGTGCTGAGTGGCAGGGCTGGGAGCCCGGCTAGCCTTCAGCAGCAGTGGCTTAGAAAGGAAGCAGGGATGTGGCGCTGACGGGATGGGCAGAGGAGGGTCCGGGTCACACAGTGTGGAGGAGGGAGCCAGCCCTGAGAAACAGCAGTGGGCAGGGAGGAGATGGAGCCCAGAGGACAGACTTGTGCAGAGCTTGCAAATCATTGGCCATGGAAGCCAAGTAAATGGCAGACGTCTGAGGTGGTCCCAGGTTTCTGCCTCAGGCCGTTGGGTGGCTGGTGCTGTTGTTTTGTGAGAAAGGGAACCCAGCAGGAGCCATATTGGGAAGTGAGGGTGATGGCAGTGGGTTCGATGTTAGAAAGTTTGTAGTTTGACATGTCAGTAGAGCACCCAGGTAGAGATGCCCGTTAGGCATTTGGGTATCCAGGACTGAGACTCAGGGCAGAAGGAAGGTCTAGGCTAGAGTTACTGATTTGGAGGTCCTCGGCGTCTAGGCTTGTGTTGTCCAAGATGGTGGCTACTAGCCACATGTGACTGTTCAAGTTTAAACTGATTTTAACTTTCAAAAACTGAGTACACAGTTTCTGTTTGGGATGATGAAAAAGTTCTGGAAATAGATGGTGATGGTTGCACAACACTTTGAGCGTAACGAATGTCATTGAATTATACACAGAAACAGCTAAAATGGCAAACTTTATATTATGTACATTTTACCACCACTTTAAAATGAGGAAGAATATGAATTACAATGAAAACTTCAGGTCTTCACTCACGTAGCCATATATCCAGTAGCTCGGTGAGCTACATGTGACTTGTGGCTACTATACTGGATTGTGCGGATCTGAAGCATTGCCATCGTCACAGACATTTCCATTTGACAGCCCTACTATCGAGAGTAACTGGAGTCCTGGGGGCTGCTGGGATTCCTGGGGACTGTGGAGTGAGAGGAGAAGGGAGGAGGAAGGGGGCAGCCCCGGACAGCAGAGGAGGAGCCTGGAACGGGGACCGGGGACAAATGCTGATGGAGACAAGTACGTAGTGCTAAGGCAGCCCAGGAGACAGCAGAGACAGCAACCAACCACTTTCCAGAAAATATGCGGGACTTGCTGTTTCAAAATAGTCCTTGCTTTCCTACCCCCTCAGGCCTTCTTTCGTGGGTGCCTTCTGCTGGGAACACTCCTGTTGCCAGCCCCCACCCCTGTCCAAGTGCTGCCCTCGGTTCTAAGGCCCCACACAGCCCCTCCCCACACGACTGTGAACCCAAAATCTCGTAACCAAAAAGAAACAGAACCAGACACTAGTGGTTTTGTCAGATTTATTAGGAAGACTTTTTTTTTTTTTACAGATTAAGACCTGCAGAACAGTTTATACAAGGGAATCAGCTCATGCGTGTGGGACTCTGTCCAAAGCTGAGAATGCCAGGCTTCTGTAACCCAGCAGAGAGGAGCTGCAGAGTGGCTTTAGGGTCAGGCAAGAGACTCAGAGAGGGAGGGGCTGAAATGGGGCTACGGGAGAGTCCTGCAGGCAGTGGTAGGGAAGAGTGGAGTCCAGCAAACTTACACTGAGCGGGGCGGGGGGGCGGGGTCCAGACCTGGGCAAGTCTGTGCACATCGGCAGTGCCCTTCCAGCTGGACTGCGTGTACGCACGTCCTGGGCTTGTGTTTGGTGCTCAACAATAGTGAGGCGCTGCCAGGGCTCCCACATGGAGGCGTGTTGGGCTGCACTGATCCAGGTTGTTTCTTAGCAGGCTGGGCTCAAAGTAGACATGGGCTGAGCCTGCGCGCTGGTTCAGGTGGAATCAGCCAGTGAGCCGTTGCAGAACCTCCTTCTGCTCCGCTGACGCAGGCTGTACTTCCCTGAAGAGCTGCACCCTGTGGGTCGGGGGGATGCAGCCAGCGGCCCATTGCAGCAGCTCTGTCTGCCTCCCTCAGCAGGGCTGCGGTTCCTTGAGGAGCTCCACTTGCTGTGGACACGGGGCAAGTCTCCACAACGATCCCCAGTTGAGTTAAGTGCAACCGGTGTTCTCTTGCAGTGGCTAGTTCTGAGCTGACCAGGTGCTGGCCATAGAGACAGGCAACGCGGGCAGGTAGAGACCAGGGTCCTCGATGAACAGTTAGAGTCCACCTGTAATGCATTGCCCCGTGCCGATCCAGCTGGGAGCCACACTCCACGTACACACAGGCTGTATATCCACCAGCAGCCCTGGCTCGTCCAGGTACTGGCTGTGATTAGGTACGGCAGGGCCTTCCGTGCTGATCCAGGTGGCGGTCCCCAGTGGGGCTGTGCACACTACGTACAGGCTGTGTCCCCAGCACATCGCCTGGTGCATGTATGCAGGCAGGAGCTTGGCCTGCGCTGGGCCAGGTTGCAGTTCCTTGCAAAGCCTCATTTTCTGTGGAAGCTGTGTGGTGTGGTGGAGACACTGCCTGGTTCTCTGCAGATGCAGCCTCATGCTGAGTAAATATAGCCTCACTCTCTGCAGGCACAACTTTACTCGGGACATATGCAACTTCATCCTGGGCAGGCACTGTCTCGTCTTGGGTAGATGCGGCCTCATCCGAGGAACGTGCCACCTTGTCCTGGGCAGCCATGGGCTGGTTCTGTGCAGACCCTGCCTGTGTCTCCACACAGAGTTCTGGCTTCTGTAGACACAACTTCTTTCTGCTTGCAGAGCAGCTGTCCACACAGCTGACATCCTCTGGTGGAGTCTCGCCCTGGACAGATGTAGCTGGACTTCCTTGTAGAGATGCTTTGCACCTGGAAATAGAGCGTTCTCCTTGGTGGCCGTGGCCAGCCTCAGCCTGTTGAGGCTCATCCTGTGTGCATGTCACCTGCGCCTCTTTGCGCAGCCTCCTTGCATGAACGCGTCTGCGCCTCCTTAGTAAGCTTCGCTTGGTGCTACCCCAGCCCACACCAGCATGCAGAGCTGTGCGCCATGGAGAGCCCCGGGAGGCCCTGAAGAGCTGCATGCGCAAGTACTGCAGCCTCCGCCGCCGGGCATTGCCTCGTTTCCGGATGGACCAGCCATCAGTGCTCTGCAGAGCTGTGGTCCATGCAGTGGCAGTCTGCGTCGCCTGGCAGAGCCACAGTCCCTGGCTTTGGTGCTGTCTGTGTCTCCGGGGTGGGCACTGTTCTGCATTTGTTCTGTCTGCCCCTCCTGGCAGATCTGGGCTCTGTGTAGATGCGGTCTGCATCTGCCTGCTAGGCATGGCTCCATGTAGACGCAGCCTGTATCCCTTTGCAGAGGCTTGTCCTTTGAGGACACAGTACTCTTTTCTTTGGGGAGTCTTCTCCTGGGTGGACACCATCTGCATCTCCTTGGAGGGCCTAGCTCCACGCAGATGCAGCCTGCGTCTCCTGGCAGAGCCTCGTACCATGTAGACACAGCCCACCCCTCCACATGGAGGCTCAGTCTGTGTAGACATGGTCTTGTGCAGTGGGGCTACCTGTGGATCCCAGCTCCTTCTGGCCGATTGCCTTACCTGCTGCCCCAGGTTGCTCAGGTGGCCTGGTCCCTGCAGCTCCAGCTCCACCCTGCAAAGCTGTTCTCTTTGCTGCGACATCTGCTCAGGCAGCTGTGGGCTCAGCTGAGTGCCGCAGCCCCAGTCCCTGCTCAGGGCCTCCACCTCCTTAGGACCCGAGCCAGTAGTAGCACAGCCTGCCTGCATCTCAGCTCTATCTGACCAGACCAGAGAGGCTGCTCTTCCAAAGCCGCTGAGAGTGCAGGGGTAGGACAGCAGGTGGGGGAGTGGGCAGCTGAGAGGAGCAGGGAGCACCGAGAGAGCTGGGAGGCTGGCAAGAAGGAGACAGAGGAAAGAAGCAGGAGCTAGAGAGAGGGACGAGGGGAACGAGAGCTGGCTGTAGAGCCAGGCAGCTGAGAGTGCACGCCTTGGCTGAAGAGGGTGTCTTTATACAGTGAGAAGGAGGTGGGGAAAATCCCGTGTGACTCCCTGATTGGCTCCAGCCCTGGTCAGAATGAACCCTGGAGAGATTTCCCAGCCTGCCTACTTTCTGAATGGATTTAAGGCAGCCCTGGAGAGTTGTTCCCGAGGAATAGACCCCCATCTAAATGGTGGCCCTGTCCAGGTCAGCTGTAAACCTCTGACTCCAGAGAAAGGACCCTGCAGAGAGCAGAGCAGGCCGTAGCTGCTCGCCACGATCATCCGATTAGAGCCCTAGGGGGCTGAAAACCACAGGCATTCAGAACCCACAGTATATGGAGCGTGCAGTATGTCCATAGTGTCCTCAGGAAGAATTTCCAGAGGTCCCTAAGACCTACCAATAAATTTCCCCAGGCCCTAACTGAGGTCTATTCCCCACACTCACCTGCTACCACTCCCCGTCAACAAATATACCAACCTGCCGTTGGCTCACTGCCCCATGGGTGCCCTATCTGTGTACGAATACGGGGCAGGAAGATACTCCCTTTCCACTGGGGTGAATATTGAGGGCAGCTGGCTTTCTCTGTGTTATGTGATGACTTATGTCACCCACTCCAGGTAGAATTGTCCCTTGCCTGTTTCATTCAGGTCCTCGGGACCAGAACAAGGCTCTCCATGGCAAAGTGAATCAGGTAGACTCTTCTTGAGGGCTCTGGGAGGTGAACATTCAATGGTGGTTGCTCCCTGACTAATGCTGCCTAAATTCCAATAACCCAGAGCTCGTCCAACCTTCTCTTTCTTCAAGTGGGGGAAACTGAGGCCCAGTCCTCAGCAGGGTTGACTCCAAGTCTCTTGGTTCCCAGTCTTGTCTTCTCTCCACCCCACCACGCTACCTGCCCTTTGGGGATGTGGCTGAGAGGGCCAGCCTTCCTCAGCTTACCACTCTCAAACTGACTTTGACAAGAACTCAGACTTCAAGTGGGGTAAATGTGGCAGTGAAGGGTAGCTGAATGATGGCATCTCTAGCTTCATGGGGGTCAGCCCATAACTGCAAGGCTCAGAGCCAACAGCTGTAGGCCTGACAGGACTGCATCCACATGCCAGTGGCAGTGGAGACAGATTTACCCCCAGGTGCCCTGAACCATTGGAATGGACTCCAGTAGCAGAGCACTCTCTTTCCTTTGATAAATTAAGGTGATGTGTGGGGGTAGCCATGGGGAGGTACCAGGCGGGTGTATGAGATCAGACAATTAAGTTCGTGAACTCATCTTAGAAAAAGTGCTACATACCTCATTGTTGAATATCACTACGGTCACCTTAGAAGGACTCCCCTTGGGAAGCTATGCACTGATGTCAGTGCCTAGTCCACCCTTCAAAGCAATTTTGCAACTCTTTCTCTGCAATGGCCATCAGAGCTGTTGTTGTATTACCCTTGATGTCCTGAATGCCATCCAAATGTCTTCCTTTCAATATTTTCTTTATCTTTGGGTAAAGAAAGAAGTCACTGGGGGCAAGATCAGGTGAGTAGGGAGGGTGTTCCAATACAGTTATTTGTTTCCTGGCTAAAAACTCCCTCAGAGACAGTGCTGTGTGAGCTGGTGCATTGTCGTGATGCAAGAGCCATGAATTGTTGGCGAAAAGTTCAGGTCGTCTAACTTTTTCACGCAGCGTTTTCAGCCCTTCCAAATAGTAAACTTGGTTCACTGTTTGTCCAGTTGGTACAAATTCATAATGAAGAATCCCTCTGATATCAAAAAACATTTGCAACATCGTCGCAACAAGTTCACGAATGTAATTGTCCGACCTCGTCAAAACACCTCTCAAGTTTGGGTGCCTAGGGTCTTTCCAGGTATCCTGGAACTTCCACCAGCCAGTTGTCAAAGTGCCCTTTACCCTAGGTAGGTGCAGAACTAGAGGACAGGCATGTCCTCTGGGGCTGTAGGTACGATACGGCTCTAGCAGGAAAGCTTAATGTAAGCTTCTTTGCTCTTCCAAAGCCCAATTAGCCTGTGCACAGAAAGCCACCAAGCAAAGGCAAAGCCCCCTAGGGCACTGGGCAGATGGTGCTGCCGTGCTCTTACCATCTCCTAGGAAGAGAGGGTTATGGGCCCATCACCCAGACAGCCTAGAGGATGGACCAAGCCATAGTGGTGACTCCTCAGCTGCACACAAGACGTGAGAGCCACGAGGCACAGTGGCAGCATTTTCATCCATGTCACTGTCATCATTGCAACCCCCATCATGGCTGTGTGCCATTGAGCGCCTCCTGTGTACTGAGAATGTTGTAAGCATTCTCTCCTCCATTGACTCTCACAACTCCCCTTTGGGATGGCTATTATGATTAGCTCTATTTTATAGATGAGGAGAGCAAGGCTCAGAGAGGTCAAGTTACTCACCAGTGTCTCACAGCTCGGAAGCAAGTGGCAATGAGATGAATAAGACTTGTCTCTCGTTCTCAAGATATTGCCGGTCACATCTAGAGACAGAGTGTACAGAAAGGGAATCAATGCTTCTTCCCAGGGATTGATAAGAACTCCCATTTACTGAGTATCTACTATGCTCCAGGAACTTTACGTGCATTTTCCCATTTCAGCCTCACAATAGGGCCATGAATATGCTACTATTACATCCATTTTGGGGGTCAAAAAAATTAGACTCCTAGAAGTTAAGTGACCAAGGTATCACAGCTAATATAAAGCAGAGCTGGGATTTGAGCCACAAAGCCAGTGATTCTCCAACTATTGGGTTTCAGACCCTGTTGTACTCTTAAAACTTATTGCGGGTAAATCCTCGGAGACAGAAAGCAGGTCAGTGGTGACCAGAGACTGGTTGGAAGAGAGAAAGGGGAGTGACTGCTTAATGGGTATGGAGTTTCCTTTGGGGGTGAAGAAAATGTTGTGGAACTAGATAGCAGTGGTAGTTGCACAATATTGTAAATGTACTAAGTGCCAATGAATTGTATGATTTAAAATGATCAATTTTATGTCATGTGAATTTTACCTCAATTTTACCTCAACAAAAAGCAGAATATAATGAGTAAATCAGCAAAAACAATATTTTGAATACCCCCAAAGAGTTTTTCTTTACATGACTTATAGCTCTTCATGTTAACCATATTGGATACAGAATTGTTAAAATATTTGCATATCTATTAATAGTGAAATTAAAATAATTAACTCATTTCACATAAACATAAATAATATTTAATGAAAATAACTATATTTTCCAAAACAAAAACTTGTGTTGAAAAAAGTTGCATTGTTTTACACTTTTTTCAAATTTCCCCAATATCAAGCTTGCTAGAAGGCAGCTAGAGTTTCACATCCAATTCTCTGTTCGGTTATGATATCTCATTATGGTGGAAGTATATGAAGGAAATCCAGTCTCACATATGCGATTGGAAGAGGGAGGGATATTTTAATAGACTTTTCATATAATTGTGGACATTCTTCTTTGGAGTGATACCAAAACTTGACCATGATTGTTTCTTACAGGTTAAGTGCAGTGTGGAAACGTGTATAAGTGAACTTTCCATACTCAGTTCCATTAAAGTCCACAGAACTCTTTTATCCTTTGAATGGATGTTTTAACCATTTGTCGTTTGGTACCATCATGCATCGGTCACTTGGAAAATATGGACGCCCTGACTTATGCATAGCTTCCATATGTTGACACATTTCATTCTATAACATTAAAAAGAAAATCGCATTTGTTCTTATAACCACCTGTCTCATTGGAAACAGTCTTTAAGTATTGGGAAGCTATCAGGCTCACCATGGTGGATCCAAGCTTCGCAAAATTCTAATTTTTGCTTTAAAGCTGAAATTTTATCATTGGCAAAAAATACTGTCAGTTGTTTTCCTTGAAGTAATAGGCTCACTTCGTTCATTTACAAGAAAATGCCTGCCAAATACCCAAATCTGAGTAACATTAGTCATTCTTGCAAGTAAATATGATGTTCTATGAAAAACCAGCCAGTTGAGTTCACAACTCGTAATAACATGAGTGTTTTGCCTTGAGTCAACCATTGCACTGTGGTTTCCAGCACAAGTGCTTTAAGCAGATTTCCCATTTTGTCACACGGAATTTTTAAAATACAGGTATTCAAGGATCAATATTTAACAAAGTTAATTATTACTACTTTGCTAACAACGTTCTTTTTTTAAAAATTAAAGTTTATTGGGGTGACAATTGTTAGTAAAGTTACATAGGTTTCAGGTGTACAATTCTGTATTACATCATCTGTATCTCACATTATAGGTTCACTACCCAGAGTCAGTTCTCCTTCCATCACCATATATTGGATCCCCTTTATCCTCTTCTACCACGCCCCTCCCCCTTACCCTCTGGTAACCACTAAACTATTGTCTGTGTCTATGAAGTTTTGTTTATTTGTCTTGTTTTTTTGTTGCTTTCAGTTTTATATCCCACATATCAGTGAAATCATATGGTTCTCGACTTTGTCGCTAACAACATTCTTAAGTGAAGCTGGCTTTTTGTTTTATAACTACAAGTGCGTGGTTGTGGAGAATCCAGTGGTGGCTAGTACGATTTGGTGCCATTGCCCTGATCCCACCAGCAGTGCCAACGTCAACTCAGTGGAAAAATCCAAAAGCATTTTAGTGTTACAGTGAAAAGAGTTTTGACCTCCTCGCACAACTTCTAAAGGGTCTTGGGGACCTCTGGGGGTCCACGGATCTCACTCTGAGAAGAGCCATGTGAGGCTATGCATACATCTGCTCCCGCCACCTCCCTTCATCAGGACCTCTGATGGCTTCCTATCACCTGCAGAACCAAGCCTGACCTCGGCCTATGCTGCCAGCCTGGGACCCTGGGTTCCAGCCCGATGGACTACTCGCCATTATCCAAGTTTGTCCTTCCATGCCCTGGCCCATGCTTTTCCCTGCCCTGGGAAATGTCCTCATCACGATGTCTGGCCATTGAAATGCTACTTATTCTGCCTCTTCGAGGACACCTTCGCAGGGTTTTAAGTAAAAACAATTTTGTTCTCTGAACTTCCTGAGCCCACTCTCAAAACGTCTCTAGCACGTAGCAGGCTGGTTATTATATTAGAAGGAGGTGTTTCCTCATCGGTACACTTCCCAGGGACGGACACCAAGTCTCTCCATTTCCCTGCGGTTCAGCCTTGTTTATCCCTGGGGTAGGGGTCATTTGTTCAATGGTACTGGATTGCAGGGATTCAGCTCCAGTGCCCATAATGTAAAACTGGAAAATGCCATGTGGCTGCAGCTGTGAATGCTCAAAGCTCACGGAGCATATTTTGCCTTTTTTCAGTCTCCAAGGAGAGTCACAATGGGTGTGGATATTTGCCCATGCTTCTTAAAAATGATCTTATTTCACAGATAGGGAAATGGGGTTACACTTCTGGACTACTGCAACCCCAGGAATCTCACATCCTCGAGCTGGAACAATCCTTAAGAGGGAGAAAGTCTCCCTGGCACCACTGTGCTGAAGGTGCTATGTTTCTTGCCCCCATTTTTCAGATGATATAGTGCTTGCCCTGGCATGCCCAACACTCTGCCCCCGTAGGCCCAGCTCAACTTGGGCTGGAAGACTTTATCTCATTTGAAGCTTGTCTTACAACCTTGCAGAATCACATTTGATGCCTGCGGAGATGCACTTGTTTGTTTCAAAGGCCAATTTAATTTTGATGCATTTGGCCTCAATAGTTGTTTCCTGATTTCCAAGAATTGCTCTCAATTTAGCGGTTGCCAGCTCACAGCTTTCTGCACCAGCCCTTTGCCTGCCTGCTGTGCTCTAACTTCTCTCTCTTCAATGATCATGTTGTCTGGCAGGGGCATGGAAGTGGGAGAAGGAAGGATCTGCACAGGCTGGAGCATGGAGGAGAGGACCTGGGCGATGGAGACGGAGGGACTCTGAACCAGGGTCCAGAGAGCACAGAGAGCAAGACGTGAAGATGGGCAAGGAGAATAGTCAGCCACTCAGTATGAGTTGGTACCAAAATGGTGTGGCCAGATACGTAATCAGGACCATGGGCTCTATCAACAAAGGCAAAGTATTCAGAACGAGGGAGGTGAGTGTGCTGCTCTCTTCTGTAATGTGGTGTATAAGACATGGGCTCTGGAACCAGATTGTTTGATTAAACTTTTCATTCTCTGTGACTTTGGGCAAATTACTTAACCCCTGTGAGACTCAGATGTTGTTTTTCATCTTTTCAATGGGCACAATAACAGAAACAAGTTCAATGTGCTGTTAGGAGGCTCCAGTGAGATCCTAGATGTGAAGTGGTGTGTACAACCCCGCTCTGCTCTGCTTTGGCCAGACACCAACCAGATATTTCGGCTGGTTCTAGAGCATGTGTAGAGGAGGAAAGGCCACGGGGTGGGGGGTGGGGGGGGCAAAAGAAGTACCATTTCCCCAGTGGGAGAGAAGGCATCTCCTGATGTGGCTAACAGGTTCCTTGACGACGGGGATGGGGGTGGCAGAAGTGACTGAGATGCAGGTTCTGGTGTCATGGGAAAGCAGACATCGCAAGAACTCAGTCACGTGACCATTGGTTACTTCAGGAGTGAGCAGGTTGAGCCGGTTCCTTCTGGGGGAGGCATACCACCAGGGACTAGCTGTTGTAGGAGAAGGGGGCCTCAGGCTGCAGCCATGCCTGGGCCGTGGGGATGGTGGAGCGCAGCCCCAGACTGCAAATGCCAAAGGCTTTCTGCTCAGG
This sequence comes from Rhinolophus sinicus, assembly GCF_057876585.1. Classification (NCBI taxonomy): domain Eukaryota; kingdom Metazoa; phylum Chordata; class Mammalia; order Chiroptera; family Rhinolophidae; genus Rhinolophus; species Rhinolophus sinicus. The sequence continues at coordinate 108,265,515 of NC_142518.1, forward strand.
CCATGCTGACTGGGAGGCGTGCAGGCCATTCCTAGGGACCCACGAGTCACCGGCCAGTCAAGGGCCTCCCGGTTAGAATTTCAGTGTGTTTGCTCCTGGTGCCGTAGCAGCTGGAGTCTGGTGGATCGTGGAGCTGCTGCCCACCCAGCTGATCGTCAGCCATACCGAAAACAATGGGCCACTGTGGTCTCCTGGGCAGCTGTAGGCATCTGAGCTGGGAGACCACCCCAAGATCCTTACTCTAGCCCCCTCCTTTTCAAGTTGAGGGGGCCGAGGCCTGTGAGAAGCAAGGCCTGCTCATATAACACTGAGATGGATGTATACAGCCACTACCCCAAAGCCCAGCCCTGCCTTGGACCCAGGAACCCTGAGGGCTTGCTCCCCTTGCAAATGCCCGTGCCGTGTAAATGAGTCAGGCCTGGCCCTGAGAGCAGCCGGCTTCTCCAGGCAGTAGGAGCCTAGAGACCAGGTGCCAAGTCCCTGGTCTGTCCCTTCCTTGCCAGGGGACCTTTAGGCAAGGCAGCCTCCTCCCTTCAGGCCTCAACTACTTCCGTTCTGAAAAGAGAAAGTGGCAGTTGGTCTTGTCAATTGTCCTTCCACCCTGAAAGCCAGATTTCAAGGAACTTAGGGACCTGTGATCCAGTGGTGGGGATGGTCTAGTGGGGTGAATAGTGGCCTATAAAAAAGATATGTCCAAGCTCTACCTCCAGAGCCTATGAACGTGAAATTATGTGGGGAAAGGGTCTTTGCTGATGTAATGAAGTTAAGGATCTCCAGATGAAGCCATCCTGGATCGTCTTGGTGAAGCCTAAATGCAATCACAAGTGTCCTTACAGAGACAGAAGAGGAGAAAGACACAGAGCAGAAGAGACGGCCTTGTGAAGAAGGAGTAAGAGATTGGAGTGATTCAGCCACAAGCCAAGGAATGCCAAGAATGCTGGCAACCACCAGAATCTGGACGAGCCAAGGAAAACCCACCCCCTAGAAACTTCCGAGACTGTGGCCCTACCAACACCTGGACTTCAGACTTCTGGCCTGCAGAACTATGGGACAATATTCATATTTCTGTTCTTTTAAGTCACACAGTGTGTGGTAACTGGTTACAGCAGCCCGCGGACTCTCATGGACTGGGCCAAGCTGCTGCCTAGACCCGGAGCCCATGGGCCATCCAAGGGCTCAGGCCCTGCCAAGTGGCTCCCGAGGAGCTCCTAGAGGCTGACTGAGCCTTGCTGGGTGGACCTGCTGTACCGTTCACTCACGGCTGAGGCAGTATGATTGGCTTGGTCTCCTGTCAGGCCCACTCAGTACCCGTGAACTTCCGGCTGAAGGTCAAGTGCCGCTCCAGCTCACTGATGATGGTTGGCAGCAGCCCGTGCTGATACCTCCAGGCTTACGCCTCTAATTCCTGAGTCCTGCTTTGCTTTGCCACAGTGCCAGCCCAAAGTGTAGTGGTAGCAAAGAGATGCTCTCCGGGGACCCTTGCCTGCCTCAGTGCTGTCCTCTTTGCCTCAGTCCGGCTGCCCAGTGTGTGGCAGGAGTACCCAGAAGGTGTGACCAGGCCCTGGCTTCAAGAGCCACACACGTAGCCATGCTGTCCACGGCCATCCTGGGTGCCCCCGGAAGGGGGGAAGAAAGACGCGTGGCCCACAGGCAGCAGGTGGCAAGCCAGAGCTACCAAGAGCCAAGGCTCCCTGGGCTGCCTTCGTACCAGCTCAGTTCTGAAAACCACAGCTCTGATCCCCGTGCATCAAGAGACACTGGTAGCTGGGATTCCATTTTCGAGCCTCCCCATAGTAAAAGCACTGGCATTCGGTGGTGGACCCGGGTGATCAGGGAAGACGATACTACAGAAGTTCCCTTTGACCTTTAGAGTGAGTTTTTACCACCTCTTCTCATACACTTTGGAAATTCTGATTACATTATTAACAGCTCTTAATTGCTTTTTATTCCTAAGCCTTCATGCAGAGGCAGAGATGGCAGAAGGGTGTGTGAAGGGAGGTTATTCTCTGTGGTAGAGGAATAACATCCAGCATAGTATCATCCTGAGTGAGGCCCAGGTAGAAATCATGTCTTCGTTAAGTTTACCAGTTCCTTTTGTGTTACCAGTGTATTCTAGGAAGTACAGTATATTTAAGTTTAGTCAAGGGTGGAGGGGATAGGAGGCCAAAGCCACCTTTCAGGCGTCTCAGGCCAGCTGCCCATGGCCTTTTTGGAGTTCTCAGGGCTCACCTGTGCCAGTCCCCAGAAGAGCTGATGGGGTGCCTAGAAAATGAACACTGTTGAGCTTCCAGGTGACACAGATGCTTGGGGTTGGGAATCTGGGCTCCTCACCTTGGACTGAGCCTGTCAGCCAATGGAGGGTGGCTGCCTTCGAATAGGGACACCTTTCCCAGGCTGCTCAGTAAAACGGGCCTGAGTGTGAGGACTCAGGGGGGCCCCAGCTGCCACTTCTCCTTGAAGACAAGGCCACATTTTTCTGCCTTATATGTGATTGCTCTTGTAGCAATCCTCTAAATATCTTTGTCACATAACGAGACCCGGGGGTTCAAAGGGAGCTCTGAAAGGAGCTTTTGTCTCCTGATTTTAGACTTTTATGAGTCACAAGCAGTAATGAGCTTCCCTCCACCAGCCCGGAGGCACATTCAGCTAGGCAAGGCACTGGGGAAGGTGGACGCCACCCAAAAGCACGGGGAATACAGTCTGCAGATGTCAGAGCAGGCGGAGGGGTGGCAAGGCTTTGGGAGTCAAGGTCCCAGTTGCAGGCAGGAGTGAGGGGCAGGGACAAGTACGGCTTCTCTGGTTTCTGTGGAGTGTGGGGAGCTGCAGCTCCCCACACTCCACAGAAGCCAGAGAAGCTGTACTTGGACAATGTTAAGAGTTGACTGGCTGTTTAACACTCCTTTTGGCCCAAAGCAAGCTGCTACTGTAAGAAATTTACAGGTAACTACCCTCATCTGCTCTGCTGTTAAGACACGAGCACACTGAGGCTCAGAGAGGGAAAGCAACTTGCCCAGGGTCACCCAGCTGGTGGCAGAACTGGAGTGGAACGCTGCCCTCCTGACCACAGGTTGCCAACCTCTCTAGATCATGCGTATGTGGCCTGCACCAGCTGTGTGGGGGACAGGCTAGGGTCCATGTCGGGTGGAGAGGGCCGAGGATGCAGACCAGATCATTGTACGCAGGCGTGGGTTCCCCAGGAGTTTCCATTTCTGGCGTGGTGGTTGCTGCTATATGCCACCCCAGCCAACATACCTCACACACTTGTCCACTGTATTAGGGGGAGAGACAGACACACACACACACACACACACACACACACACACAGAGAGACAGAGGCACACAGAGATTTAGGTTAAGGAATTGGCTCATGCAATGGTCAGGGCTGGCAAGCTGGAAATCAGCAGGCTGCAGATTCAGGCAGGAGTTGTTGCCATCTTGAGTACGAAGGCTGGAAACTCAGGCAGGGTTTCTGTGCTGTAGTCTGGGGTTAGAATTCCTTCTTTGGGGAACCTCAGTCTTTGGCTTTTAAGGCCTTCAACTGATTGGATGAGGCCCACCTGTGTTATGGAGGACAATCTGCTTTACTCGAACTTGACTGATTTAAATGTTAATCACATCTTCACAGCGGCATCCACATTGGTGTTTGGCCAAACAACCGGGCATCATGGCCCGGCCAAGTTGACACGTAAAATGAGCCATCACATCCACAGTGTCTTCTGCAGCAGCCCAGGGAAGCAACTGTTGGCTTTGAGAGCAGAACATGCTGCTGGATGGTGGCCTGCTGGTGAAGGCAGGGGAAGCAGCCTGACCAGAATCTGGGCAGCCCGAGGCCCCCTGCCTCCCCACCTCCTGCAGCTGCCCTTGGCCTAATATTCTGGCCTCTTCCAGAGATCAGCTCCCCATGAGGGGAGCTAGCGGGGATAGAGTCTCTGTTAGAGCCCAGGCTTGGGAGCTCAGGGCTTGGCCCCACTGTGCCTTCCTCCCTGGGGATACCCATCCCTGCATTTCCCTCCTGCCCAGTGCATGGTGGCCACACCTTTGGATTCCAGCCCATAAGTCCACCTTCCATCAAGAGGAGGGAGCAGCTGCAAGGCCGCTGAGAGCAGGTTGCTCGGTACTGAGGAGTCAGATTTGTGCAAATGCACCCTCCCCCAACAAACCCCGTCAACCCAGTCACTCCCTCAGGGGTCCTCTTCTTCTGGCTCTCCCCTGTCTTTTGTCCCAAGTGATGAAGCTCTCTTTGCTGTTCTGTCATCTTCTGCATGCTCCCTGGGCACCAGATGAGAATGGCTCTCTGAAAAGCTGCTCTGGCAGCCTCACCCCTGCACCAGCACTTCCTTGTGGCTCATCTTGGTAGAGTTCTTTCCCCAGGGGGTATGCTTGGAGCTGAGGAGCAATTCAGCTTCAGCCACCAGGTCAGCAGGTCTAGTGGGGTTTCTGTGCTGCCAGGAAAAACAAGAAGAGGGCTACAGAGTCTTCAGATGAGATGCCCCCCGGTGCCCAGGCTTTCTGCCTCTTGTTTCAAGGTCATCGCAGTCCTAAGGTAGGAATGAATCATATCCTCATTTCATGGACGAGCAGACTGAGCCTCGGACAGGGTGGGCTGCTGGCCCAAGGCAGTGCAGGGGATAGAGATGGGCTAAGTGGGAATCCAGAGCCCCACCACTCAGCACCTAGGGGTTGTGCTAGCACCCCCTCTGGGCACACAGCCCGGAATGGGCTTCTTCCCAGCTCTAAACAGAAACCAGCAGATGGGTGAGCAGGCTTGCTGGAAGCCCCAGCTCTGGCCTCAAGCCATTAGGGCTGCCATCCCAAATGCGGAAGCAATGTCTTCGGGTACATACCGATAAATGGGGACAACCTGAAGAGAGACTCTGAGTTGAGGAGCAGGGGATGCCCTCCATTCCCAGACCCAGTGCTGCAGCCTCGAGCTCCCAAAGCTCTGCTACCAGTGTCCCCTGAGCTCCCAAGTCTGTCATGGCTCAGGATCTAAATTGGGCTCCTTAAGTGCTCAAGCACCATCCCCCACCTCAACCCCTACCACCCCAACACCCCGATACCCCAGGTCCTCCAGGATATGGCCATGACCACCTCTCCCACCTAATATTCTAGAACATTCCTTTTCCCTCCACAGTACTACTCCCACCAGTCTTCTCCTACTTCCCTGCCCTTCCTACCCTCACCCTCCTAACTCAGGGCCATAAACTGCCACCTCCTCCCCGATACACTTCCCAGTGTAGTGCGCAAAGCCCAGCAGTCTCCCCACCACCCCGGCTTTCCACTGTGCCCATCATAAGGATGGACATTTCCCCCGCCATTTTGCCCTGCCTGCCCAACACCCTCGGCTTCCACCTCAGTGTTCCAGCCCGTCACAGAGTGTGTGGCTTCGACGGGAAGTGTTGCAGGTGGCAGAGTCTGCCCACACTAGGAGGCCAGAATCTGCTTTCGAGCAGTGACCACCTTGAGCTGAATCTGCATACCCCACGGCTGGGTACACCCAGGACTTGACCCAGAGTTAAGTGCTCAAGGAACAGAAAGCAAGCTGGCCCTTCTTTCAGGGAACTTCTTGGAACTTGCCCAGCAAATACTTCAATGGACATTCTAGAATCCTAGAACCAAAAGTCTGGGGCAGTGGACAGGGCCCTGAAAGCAGCTCATGCAGAGTCTCCAAGCCAAGCTGTGCAGCCGGGACACTGGGGCTGCTGATTACAATGCAGATTTCCTGGGCCCTATGCCAGAGGTACTAAATCAGAATCTCCATGCGGGTGGGGAATAGCCAGCTGCATTTTTAAAAGGCCTCCACAGGTGGTTCTGATGTATTCCACAGATTGGACAGGCCAGGGCCCCAGCTTGCACAGCGAGTCATCGCAGACTGGGACCGGAACTCTGACTCTTGGCTCCCGATGTGGGGCTCTCTTCCCTATGTCATCAGGCCCAGCCAGCTGTCAAGGCTAAGGAGCTACATCCATGAGTCACTTGCTAACAAGAGGCATCCTGCCTCAAGGGCATGAGTCATAACGGAGCCCAGCTGACAATGGTCAACTCCAAAGAATCAACAGGAAATGTTGGGGATGCCTCGTCTGTGCTGCTGCCCGAGACAGAACGGTCTGGGCTCCTTGGGCAGGGGTGCCTGTCTCTTGTTATGAAGCCTGCACAGCCTTCAGTCCTTCAGAACAGGCTTCTGTCTGCTGCTTCAGACCCAAACATTCTGTTTGTCTAGCAGCCATCTAGGAGCTGGATCCACGGCCGCGACATGCTGTCAGGAGACTGCAAGGAGCAGGAAAGCCATCATCACTTAGAGGAGGTACGGCCAGGGGAGGTGCACGATAGCCTCTGTACGTGCAGATGGGTCAGCCTGGTCTGGTGGGCAGGCACACAGATGGAGGAGGACGAGGAGGTAGCCCACGGGGTGGGGCCAGGGGAAGTGGGCCACTGCAGGCAGAGAGTGCGGTATATGTGCAGGCTCTGTATGTGTACAGGCATGCGCAGAAGAGGACGGCTGGTGTTGCCGGTGCCCAGAATAGAAGTGCAGGACCAGAGGGGCATACAATGGGGCACAGAGAGGCTGCAAGAGGGGAGGAGGCAGGTCCTTTGAGGCCCTGATAGGGATGTTTTATTTTATGGTAAGAACAATGGGAAGGGCCAACAAACATGAAAAGATGCTCCACATCACTAGTCATTGGAGAAATAGAAATCAAATCCATGAGATACCACCTCACACCCACCTAGATTTAAAAAGAAAAAGGAAGTGTTGATAAGAAAGTCAAGAAATTGGGATCCTCATGCATCGCTAGTGGGAAAATAAAATGGTGCAGCCACTGTGGAGGACAGATTAATGGTTCCTCAAAAAGCTAAACATAGGGGTCGGCCACGTGGCTCAGTTGGTTACAGCACGAGCTCTCAACAACAAGGTTACCGGTTCAATTCCCACATGGGACGGTGGGCTGCGCCCCTACGACTAAAGGTTGAAAATGGCAACTGGACTTGGAGCTGAGCTGTGCCCTCCATAACTAAATTGAAGAACAACGACTTGGAGCTGATGGGCCCTGGAGAAACACACTGTTGCCCAATATTCCCCAATAAAATTTTTTAAAAAAATGTTCACTGGCAAATTCCATCACACACACACACACACACACACACACACACACACACACACACAAACCACAACTTTAAAAAGCAGCGGGAAGAACACTGGGAAGGCGGAAGGCTGGTTGAGGGCCGGAGGCAGGCTTCCTGCCAGTTCTGAGCACTTTGCTGTCTGTGCCCCTGTCTCTACCTTCCAAAGCTTCTGGGCGCTCGGAGCCTGCTTGTGTACTGTGGGCCTGGCCATGGTTTGTCCCTGCTGCGGGGCTTCGATGCGACAGTGTGTGGGATACCCTGACTCATAGGATGTCTGTAGCCCATGCCAGCTGCTTTCCTTGGGAGGCGCATCATACAAGGAAAGGGCGGTTTGGATGGGTGGAGTGACCTGCTCATGCCATGCAGCTAAGAAGTGACTAAGTCCCGACTCTCTAGAATCACACTGCCTGGTTCCTTCAACCCTTGGAGCAGCCATGTCCTTGTACGTAAAATGCAGCTGCTAACAACAGTCTTGCCAGGAAGCAGTTTTCTCTCAGAGGACCAAGCCTGGCTCACTTCCTTGGAGAAGGTGAAAAGGGCTCCACTTCCAAGAGACTTCCAGATGGGTCATCATCACTCAGTTCAACCTCAGGAAACATACAAAAATGTTCTTATCTCATGGCCCCTGCTGTTGGCCTGGGGGAGATGAAAATCACTGAGGGAAGAAAATCAGAGGCATGTGCAGGCTCTTTTCTTGAAAAGTGTTAGGGAAGATGTTAACTTTTACATCAGGTTCTGTGCTGTTGTTCCAAGGTTATCAAACTATCAATAGAAGATGGTTCTAGAAGGGCAAATTTTGAGAACACAGGGAAACGTGGAGGGTCTCTTCCTTAGCTCCTTTCCGCCACTGCTGGGTCCCTTCTGCTCTGTACCCTTCACTCCCTCGGACTCTCCCACTCCCTGCCAGCCTGGTGCCTCCACTTCTGGTCTCTAAAATGGGTTTCATGGGAAGATGAAAGGATTGAGGCTTAGCCCGATGGTGAACTTATAATATAAGTGCTCAGTAAGGTTAGCTATAATGACAAGAATTTTAAATAATAAAAAAGCAGTGTTGGTTTTTCTCATGGACCTTGTTCTCTTCCACATAATTGGTCATCTACATTGTAAGACTTTATCTTTTTGCACGGGATTCAATAGACTTCTTTTTCGTGACAAAGACATTTTAAAAGCAGTCGGTCCACCCTCTTCTTGGTGCTGACTCAGCTATTCCAGGAAGAAGGTTGTTCCTTCTTGGCCTGGACACCCTCCAAGCCACTCCCAGGGCTGGCACGAGTCTCAGGGCTGTGGGCTAGTGAGCCCCAGACACCCTTGGGGCTGACTTCTCCATTAGGCATAGTAGGCACTAGGGCCATGGGACGTTTAGGGGCTCGTGAAAATATTTTAATTTCTTTTCAAGTTGGAAGACAAAATGAATTTTTAGAAGGAAGGAAATATTTTAATATATACTATTAATGTGAATTAATGTACATTCATATGAATTAATGTATTCGTCTTTATACAATCACAAAATGTAATTTTTACTTATTTTCTTTTTATTGAGGAAAGGGCCCACAAAGGCAGCGATCCCCAGGGTCCACAGACATGAAAATGCAGCCCTGGGTCTTTCCCGCTAGGCTTCTCGTTTCCGATTCTATTCACTAACGCCAGGCCCCGAAGGTAGCCAGGATGGTGAATCTTTCCCCACTTTCCACAAAAACAGACTGAGGTTTGGAAATAAGAAGTGAGTTGGCTGATTATCACCCAGAGCTTTCTGCTGCCCCTAATGGCCATTTCAGGGCCCTTCCCTGCCAGGGAGACTAAAGTGGGGGAGTCCCTATGCCTGAGAGGAAAGCCTCCTCCACCTGCCCCCAAGCCTCTCCTGACATGTCCCTCAGCTATTTCTGGGCCATTGGGAAGAGAGCTGGAGGGTCAGAACAGTGCAGGAAAATGTTAACCACTAATCCTGGTCAGAACCATGGCTGCCAAACCTCCATAGAGCCGTGAAGCTGTGGTCAAAGGGTTATACGCGGTGCCCTGGGGATGCCCACAGACTCCTCACCTGGCTCAGTCAGAGTTCCACAGAGAAGCAGAACAATGGGAGATTAGATAGACAGACAGAGGTGGATGATGGATGGATAGATAATAGATAGATTTATTTATTTATTTATTTATTTATTTATTTATTTATTTATTTCAAAGAACTGGTTCACACAACTGTGGGGCCTGGCAAGTCCCAAATCTGCAGGGCAGACCAGCAGGATGGAAACTCAGGCAGGGGTTGATGCTGTAGTCTGGAGACAGTCTTCTTTGGGAAACCTCAGTGTTTTCTCTGTAGGGCTTCAACTGATTAGACGAGGCCCACCACATTATCAAGGGTTAGTAGTCTTCTCAAAGTCAGCAGATTGTAGATGTTAACCACAACGACAAAATACCTTCACAGCAACACTCAGATTAGTGTTTGATTGAATAACTGGGGACTATATTCTGGCCATCCATGATCCGTGCCACATTGGCCGAGGTAAGGGCTTGCTGGCTTATTTGACCACTTGAATCCTCTGTAATTTTTTCCTGCCTCCCCAAGCAGGAAGGCCCAAGTCAGGTTCTCAAGTAGAAGAGACTTTGAACCAAAGTCCAGTATCTGGCCCTTTGGCTGGGTCAGAGTGATATGGTGTCCCCTGGGCTCCTCAGCCCAACGGATGGCCCCTTGCTGCCAGCACCTGCCCTGCCATAGCAATTGTAAACAATGGCCCAAAGCGTGTGCTGTCACTGCCTTACCTGGGGAGTCCTGGCTTCCTAGACTATGCAGTCCTAGGTGCTGTAGCAGAGAGGAGCCTCCAGGAGGTTTCTGCTTTAGGGTCTTGGGCACCCCCACCCCTGCTGGGGGAGGGTGTGATGTCTTTGCTTTCCCAGCAGGGGGGAAACACAGCCCCTCCAGGGGTCCACACTCAGAGGAAAACAATTATCACAAGCCTCTAAAACCCCCGTGGGGTCCTGGGGCTTAGGGGCTAGCTGGATGCACTGGAAGCATCTAGAACTGTTCAAACTGCTACCTATGACTCACCTATGGTTGTCCTAAAATCAAGCTAGCAAGTCTCGACCAACATATACACAGGGTGCCCCCAAAAAATGTATACACGCTTTAAGAAAGGAAAAAAGAAACTATTAAAATGGTAATCCTCAGTATATACTAATAACAAAACGTGAATACAAGTCATGTATACATTTTTTGGCACCCTCAGTATTTGGAAAAATGAAACAGAATAAAAAGAAGGTAGCAGAAAATATCTAAGTGCATTGTGTTAGTCCATTTGACTGTTATAACAAAAATACAATAGACTGGGTGGTTTTAACAACCAACATTTATGTTTCACAGTTCTGGAATCTGGCAAGTCCAAGATCAAGGCACCAGCAGATTGGGTGTCTGGTGAGGGTCACAGATGCCCACTTTCTAGCTGTGCCTCCCAGGGTGAAGGAATGTGGGGTTTCTTTTATAAGGGTACCAATCCCATTCATGAGGGCCCTACTTTCATGACCTCATCACCTCCCAAAGGCCCACCTCCTAATGTCATCACCTTGGGGACACAAACATTTAGTTTATGACATGACGCCCCTGGCTCCACACAATTCACATCCCTCTCACGTGCTTTTAAGATGCCTCAATACTCACTTTCATAGTTTGCTTTTCATATGAATGCACCGCTTTATTGACCCATTCGACTGCAATGGACAGTTGGGTGGGTTCCAGACTTTGTATACCTTGAACAAAGGTATACTTTGTATACCTTTGTATACCTTGGTTCATGTCTCCTGATGCACGTGTGTACTCACTCCCATAGCATATAGAACTAGGAGTGGAATTGCTGGGTCATCGGGCGTGGCCATCTTCAACTTCACTAGGTAATGCAAACTTTCCCAAAGTACCTATCCCATTGCACACCCCCAAAGCAGTATGAATGAGTGTTCCAGGGGCTCCCCATTCTCACCGACACTTGTGAATTTTAGCCCTTCTGGTGGGTACATAGTGGATCTCTTTGAGGTTTCCATGTGCATTTCCCTTATTACTAGAAATCAAACTGCATTTCACACATTTATTAGCCATTTGGATTTCCTGGCTTGTAAATTATCTATTAAGCCTTTTGCCAATTTTTCTATTTGGCCGTCTGTGTTTTTGTTAATAACTTGTAGGACTTTAAAAAAAAAAAATCTGGCTATAAGCCCTTTGTCAGTTTTATGTGTTCCAGATCCCTTTTCTCAATTTGTGGCTTGCTTTTTACTCTCTTCATGCTATCTTTTGAAAAATATGAATTCTTCATTTTAATGCAGTCCAGCTTGTCCATCTTTTCCTTATGCTTAGTGTTTTTCCTGCCATGTTTAAGAAATCTTACCCTACCCTTAGGTCATGAAGACATTCTCTTTTATGCTCTTTGGAAAGCTGTGTAGTCTCACCTTTCACATTTAAATCCTTCATCCACCTGGACTTGATTTTTGTGTGTGATGGGAAATAGGAGCCCTACTTCATTTTTTATCCTTATGGATCCCCTATTATCCTTGCACGATTGACTGAGAAGGCTATTCCCTCCTCACTCCCATGCAAGGTGTCCTGTCATAAATCAGAATATATATCTGTGGGTCTGTCTGTGGGCTCACTCAGCTAGCCCATCAGTCTATTTAGCCATCCTTGTACTGAAACCATAGCAGGCAGATGTCTCTCAACACTTATTGACCCAGGCTTTCCTCATAAGGGGTTAGAAGGCTAAAAGTTAGCTATACCCAGATTGGTAAGGATCTTGAAAATCAATTGGAGAGGCCTAGACTTGACCTGGGGAGCAAAGGGGTTCCCCAGCATGTCAGGAAGCAGAAGAGAGATCCTGGATCAGTGTCTTAGGAAGATATTTCTGGGACTCAAGTGTCAGCACAGGAGCGTGGGGCCGAGAAAAGAATGTGGGGGTTATTGCAGTGGTTCAAGACTAAGATCACGGGCCTGGATGAAGGAGGTGGCCGCGGAAACAGAAAGGAAAGGATGTGTCCAAGAGACATTTAAAGGAGAAAATGGAAATGATGGTATTTTGTTATGAGTCACAGGAAGAGGGAGGGCTTTGGAGACTGAAAACTGATGCCAAGCTTTCTAGCCCAGAAACAGAGAGGACTCTGGTTTGATGAAAGAGGCCCAGAAAGTAATTGGGGGAGTATGTTTTTTTCCACCACTCCATCCTGAAAGTTCAGTTAGTGTTCCAGAAAATCAATCAGAGTAGTCTTGACAGTAAGCCTGTTGAGCAGTGACATGTCCGTTGCCCATGGCTTTGGGTTTTAAGAGTTGCAGTGAGACCTTGAGCCGTGTTTGGGCACCCCTGGGCATCGTTGATTTGATTTGCTTTGCAGACTGAATCCAGTTGGATCATGAGGACATCCTAAAGCAATTTGATAAATAAACAACTGCCTTTCCAATAGTTAAAATGACAGATTCAAACAAGAGCAGTAACAAAAAGAATGACCAAACCTAAAGGGAAAAGTAACTTTAAAAAAAAAAAAGGTAGCCCTAGGCCAATAATGTATGGAACACTATGAAATATATCTAAAAGGTACAGTGGATACTTGTAAATACTTGTAATTGTTCTTCTTTCTATTGGCGTAGTATGTTTAAACGTGTATAGTCCTCTCAATCTTCCTATCCCTGCTGACATGCGCCAAAGCGTGCAGGTCTAATACTATTACTGAAAAGCCAACAGCATATTTACAGAGACTGAATGTGTATGAAGAGCAGATAAATCAAGTCTCTTGGAAAAATAAAATCCCATAGTCAATTATGTTGTGAAAAGACTAAAATAGTGTTTGCAACTCAATTACACCACCAGTTGGATTTTTAAAAAGAGGCCATTCACATTTTAGGTCATAAAATCGCTCCCTTAATCCTTTAAACATCAAATAAAATTAAGATTTTAGGATAAGATTCACTTGGTTAAAAATAATATGAAAATCTTTGGCAAATAATTAAAAGGGATTTGGCAACATAATAACCAGTTAACTCCAGCACAGATTTAATAAAGAATGGGTTCTGAGAGGAACTGGTATTTACTTTTTTTTTTTCTTTTCTGTATGGAACTACAAGAGTCCCTGATTCTGAGTACTACTGATATTTGCAGATGAAATCAAATGAAAGGTGCTGTGAGATTCTGTCCTGGGCGTGAGGGGCTGACTCAGTAAGCCTGGGCCCCTGGAGACCTCTTCCCCTAAAAGACAAGAGTCCACAGTCAAACAAGGCTCAAGTGTGGCCATGAAATTGACATCTTGACTTTCTATAGCCACCTGTCATTTGTTCTGTGGTATGAGAGCCAATGCTGACTTTTCTCCTGGGTCTCAGAAATCCTACGCTCAAGCCACCCAACTTTCCAAGCCAGAATCCTTGTTTCACAAAGGCCAAAACACACAAGTGTTGTGAGCCTAGATACTCATCCTGTCACCCATTCGCTTAGTCACTCATCTGTCCACTCACTCCGTCGTTCATTCACTCACTTATTTCACAAACATGTCTTGAGTGTTTGCTGTAGGCCTGGTGCTGAGGGGAATACAGAGCAGAACAGGCGTTAGCCCGACTCTCATGGAGCTCACCCCCTAGTCATCACGAGGCAGAAGTACAAAGTAACCACACCACAGGGCAGAGGAAAATAGGGCAACAAGGAGATACGAAGATTCAGGGAGGGCAGAAGGAGAAGCTAATTTCACCTCTAAAATTCCCCATCCTTTACTTGACTCCTTTATTGCGTCCCTTCCCCATTAGAATATCAGCTCCGTGAGGGCAGAGGTGTATGAACGCACTGTTGTATCCTGTGTACTAGAAAAGTGCCTGGCACATGATGGGTGCCATGAAAATGTCTGTGGTATAAATGAGTGAATTGTAGGAGGAGGGAGAACACTGATGGAGCTCTCTTTGGAAATGCTTTGCAGAGGAGAAAATCCTCGAGATGGGCTTTGACACAATGAAATAGCATCTTGGTCGAAAGGAACAGCTGGAGCCCAGGGCTGAGAAGTTGCATGGTGTGTTCCAGGAACAGAGTTGTCCAGTGTAGAGAAATGTAGGACACGAGGGGAGACCAGATCACCGAGAGCGTTCAAAGCCAGGCAGAGGTGCTGTGTGTTCTCCTGTGAGTGCTGGGGTCTCTAGAGAAGGAAATGGACATCCACTTACTGAAAAGGCTAACTGCCTGGTGGATCCAAGGTTCGTACCCGGGGAGCCTGCCTAAGAGCTCCGATGCTCTTTACCAGGATCTAGTGATCACCTGCTATGTCTGCAAGAAAAGACAAATAGGGTGGAAAGAACTAGTAGCAGAAGCTATAGCAGGAAGGACCCTATGACCGAGGGAAGTAGGGGGTAGGCCTCAAGCTGGGCCTCCCAGCCTGGCTGGCAGCCCCCTGATGGGGAAGGGCCAGCTGATCCTAAAGGCCCCCACAGCCCTGACATTCTGGGACTCTAATTATAGAAGTGAAAGCTTCATTCCAGATAGCTGGGGAAATCCTGGGGTTCAGTTTCATCTCCCAGGGGCTGCTAGTACAGCTGGCACTGAGGCAGTTAAAAAGGAATGGACTGGAAATCCGGCGAGTCTGCATCAGCCTAATTGTCTCTCCCCCGACTTGTTTGCTTCTAGATGTCAGCAACTCTTTCAGGACAGCAGCCTTTTCACAGGCAAGGGGCTGTGAAGGGGATGGGTCCTGGAGGCCAAGAAGAAATCAAAGACCATGTTCCTTCCTATCTCTGCTTCTAAAAAAGCAAATAAGAAAGGTAGAGCTGAGGTCTGATGGACAAAGGGGGCAACCTTGTCATAAACAAGTCTCAGTTTTCATGGAAGTCGATCCCACGGGCAGCTGAGAGGGAAGCCCCCATTCCCAAAGACTAGGCTGGGCTGTCCTTTCTATGTCTGTGCAAGGGGGGCCCGTGGGAGACCTGTGCCCTGGGGCGTCATTCCTGACACTGAAGCTGGGCTTGCACAAAGAAACCAGCTGAGGAAAAAGTCTATAACCAGCCAAACAACTGGTTACTAGAAAATCACCAGAACTAGTCATGAAAAACAAAAGAAATACATACCTCAAACTAGCTCTAATTGGTTATTTCTGTGGTTTGAATTCCACTGCCTGAAAAGTTTGACTGTAACATGGTCCAAGCTGGGCACCAACCCCAGGGAGGCCAGGCAAAGCCACTAGCTGGACTTAAGGTTGAAAGTCAAAGGCTGATCATCAGTGCAAAGGGATAAGGTGTGATAAGGTGGGGAGGGGAGGGAGGACACCCCGGTGGGGGGGGGAATCAGCCATGACTCGGGTGCTGGTGGCACTATTGCTACATGGGGAACAGAGATGGGGTCTGCAGTGACAGGCAAAAGATCCAGCTGTGAGCTCTATAAGACTGAGGAGCCCATGGGTCGTCCTGGAGGACAGGCCAGGAAGGAGTTGGGAAGACAGGTGTGGGCTCCAGACAGAGATTGGCGGACTCCCTTCAGACACTGTCACAGTGGTCTGTGTGTGTGGGGGGGGGGGGCGGTGGGCTGAAGTTCAGCTTTGGCCACGGTTGGAGGAGCTTAAGAAATATCTGGGTGGACATGTCCAGCAGGCTGTTGGATATACAACTCTAGTGCTGAGGGCAGAAGGAGGGCTGGTGAGCCTGTGCCGGGAGCCCAGGGGAGTGACAGTCCCCTCTCCCACCCTCAACCTCTCCTTTGTCACCATAGCCGCCAAGTTTCTGGCTCAGCCAAACCCCTCTGGATCACTGGAGCCCTGTGCCTGGGGCCTCGGGTCCCTCTGCTGCCCTAGTGGGAGGGGGCGTCCTGGGGTCCCCAGCTGCCTGCCCCTAGTGGGTCCCAGGGGCCCCTGCCAGGCTGGCCTCTTCCTGTTCCCGTACCTCCATCCTCAGGCTCATCCTGTGGCGGCCTCACCCTCTAAGGCCTGTCCTTGGCCCGGGGTCCCCCCCCCACCCCGCCTTCCCTGGAAGGTCAGGTGACAGCTCAGTGGGGAGGAGAGGCCTGGACTGCAGCTGTGTCTCTGCAGTGTGTTCTCGCCATGTTGGGGACGCAGCTGAGCTGTCTGTGTGCTGGGCTGGGCTGGGACTCTGCCAGTAGAGCGAGTGGTTACGTCAGAAGCCCCTTGTGCACCTTCGCCAGGCTGGGACCTGCCTGTGGGCCAGCGACCAGTGTGGCCTGCTCTCCTCTGCAGAGAGGGCCAGCAGAGGGGATGGGGGGGGCTGGGAAAGCCACGGGCCTGCAAATGGCAGTGCCCTCCCACGTGTGGGGAGCGGACCCTCTGAGAGCCCGGGAAGCAAACAGAGATGAAAGGAGGGAAGGCAGGGAGGGAAACAGGGAGGGAGGGGCTGCCCATGTCTTCCCTGGGCACCCATGGTAAATGCCCCGTCAGCCAGCACCAGGGCCAACGCAGGGCCAGGGTGACTGCTTCTGAGATGCGTCCTGTGTCCTCGGGGACCAGGTGCTTAGTGGATGCCGCCTCCGGCAGGTGTCACCAGGGCAGGCCATGTGTCCCCAAGGAGAAAACCTCATGGAGGCCACAGTATTCGACCTGTTAATCCTGGTGAAACTTGGAGGGGCTGCCAGGTCCTCCAGAGCCCATGGGCGTCTCGGGGGGGGGGCCTGCTGAGAGTCCTGGCTGAGGACGCAGGGACCCTGGGCCGGCCCTGACTTGCATGTGACCTTGGGCACAGTCCTGGGCTCTGTGGGCCTGGTCTCTCCGTCTGTCAGCAGCTTGAGCACGGGGCCTGGCTGACCTAAAGGGCCCTGCCGGTCCCTCCCATAGGCTTCCAGGGACCAACCGGCTCAGGGCTGCAGGTGCGCCAGGCCACCCTGGGTCAGCTGTGCTGCCTGCTGCACAGGGACCAGCCATGGGCCCCTCTGTCCCCTCATCTCCAGTCGCGTCCCAGCTCCTAGGACAACGTGCTTCTTCCCATTGTGGGAATTATAAAGAGTACTGCCCCCAGCTTGTCGTCACCCCAAGGGCCACACCAGTGTGGGCATACCTCAGAGAGCCCAGAGCGGCCAAGCACCCTCCTGGACCACCCAGTGTGGACCCCTGGAGCTGAGGGCTGGGCCCTGAGCAGAAAATGTCCTTTGCTTGGGTGGTGGCTGCTTGTTTTCTGTCTCTTGTTCATGTTATTTTTAGCCCACTTTGTGAGCACTCTCTCGGCCTTGGCAGAACGAGAGCGTGCCCAGGGAAACTAGTGGGCACATTAGCAAGGCAGACGGACCAATGGGTCTGCCGAGGGGCTGGGAGGCCGGAGGAGAAATTGTTTGCTTGGCCCCATCTATTTATTAGTGTGCTCAGAGATTGCTATTTATATTTTAACCCCCCCAGGGACAGCCGTGAATCTCTGGATGAAAAGAGTTGGTGTATTTGCAGCCTTGAAAGTAAAAAATAATCAGTAGTCACAAACCGAGCCAAGACTGCCAAGGGTGGGAGGCTGTGGGGGGGTGCGGCCCTGAGAGGCCCAGAGAATAGCTACAGGACAGCTTGCAAGGTCTGTGTTCTCACATGTTAATTGGGCTGTTGGTGGTGCAGATCAAGATAAGCAAAGGACAGAGAAAGCCTGTGAAAATGTGGCCTGGCAATTGCAAAAGGGTTTCACACCTCAGAAAAGGGGGACTGTTTCCCAGCCCTACCCCAGCAGCTGTAGAACATGCTGGAGGTCCCATGGGAAGTGGAGTGGCCAGGCTGGGGCCAGAGTCAGGGCCAGGGTTCCTTCCGTCTGAGCAGGAAGGCAGCTTTCACAGGCCTAGAAGCCCACTCTCCCCTTGCCCCAGCTCCTAGAAGCATCCGTGGGGCGTAGACCACCCTGGCCCAGACCACCCCGGCCCAGCTCCCTCTGTGCAGCTGTCAGGCCAAGGCCGGCTCAGTCTCTGGGCCTGAGAGGCCCATAAGGGGTTGGTGCAGGAAGAAGGTTTGGATGAGCCTCTCTTTGAGGGAGGGCCATTTCAGCTTGAATCCACCCTGATCCTGCTGCCCCCAGAGGGCCTGCCAGGTGGGAGTGAGGCCACCAACGTGTCAAGCTGGGGGTGGGAAGCAGGGGATGGGTTGGGGCTTAGAGCCTCTTCAAGGGTCTGAGCCTAGTTTTTTGAAGCAAACTAGAAACTTGCAAATATTAAGACATTTCCACTGTGAGCTGTTTGCATCTCAGACGCCCTTGTATTTAGTCTGTTATAATGGAGATGTTTGGGGACGCTTATCAATAAGCATTTTAACAATTTGCAGCAGCCCGCTTGTGGTTTTAGGCACACTGGATGCTGTCTCTAGAGCTTACTAAGGGGCGACAGTTTAAGGACGTGTGTAGACATAACTGACTTCTTCCTGGAGTAAGACTAGCTTGCAGGCATCTCAGAACTTGACTGGAGAAAAGTAACCCAAACCTGGCACCCCTCCCAGGAGAGCTTTTCCTTCCTAAGGGGACCCAGCAATGTGCGTTTCAGCTCCTGGCGGGGGGTTTCTGCGGAGTCTGACAACTCTAATGGTCTTGTTTGCCACGTGCTCAGGCATCAGGCGCCTGCATCGTCTGTCCGTCTAGTCCCATGGCGGGAGGGGGGGAGGGGAGGAAGCCCAGGGCCATCCTGCCCTGGCGCCTGATGAAAGCTCAGGTTTTAGCGCAATTAACATCTCCGGCCCATAGTTTATGGCTAAATCTCCATACATCACAATCTAAAAGCAAACATTTGCCTTTGATAGCTCTAATTTATGCATAGAATCAGTTGACTGTTCACATCTTAATTGTTATTTTTTTTTGAATAGCTTCACAGCGGAAAATCAAAGCCGTCTGAGTTTTCTAAGCTGCAACTTATTTTCTTGGTGTGTTTTTTTTCTAACGTAAAACATCTAATTAATCCATGTAATCTGGATACTTTATGTTTAAACCTTTCATGCTCCTAAAACAAACTGAAGGAAAATGTAGCTAATTTGTATAGAAGCTTTGTATCTTTTTTTCTCTCTTTCCTCAGATACATTAGCGAATACATGGTGAGAACAGGAGGAAGACTGTGAAACAAGAAAATGAATGAAATTCCAGTCATTGATATGTTAAAGGAGCTTTACTTCCCTGGGAAAATATTAATATTCGTAAGTTAACCCAGTGCTAGCTGGGGCACCTTTCTCCCTTCGCCTTCATTTCAGAAAGGGTTTGCCTAAGGGGGGTCCCTTGGGCCCCACACAGTTGGGTGAGGGTCCAGCAGCCAGGCAGCGCTAGGCACAGGTCAGAGGCATAGCAGAACCGTCACCCGCCTGCTCCAAGCCTGCCTTCTCCTCGGCAGAGCCTCCAGCCAACCTCCTTGTGAGTCTGCCTGAGGCCCCTTAGCTGCGCAGTGAAGAAGCCAGTAGCTGATCTGAGAGCTACCTGACTCCAGATCTTAGCTTTTGGGCTCCATGGCTCAAGAAAAATCCCTTAGGATCTCAGTCCTGAGCTTAAAGACCTTTGCGGCGCCTCTGAGGTCAGAGAAGGAGCTGGAGGCTGCACAACACCAGTGCATCTCTGGGCTTTGCAGATACATCTCAATGGAGCAAACTCTGCGGCCCTCCCCTCCCTCCTGAGCCTCAGCCCTGTCAGTCCCCATGTTCTGCCTTGGCTGGGGACTCAAATCCCAAGAAACAAAGAGGGTATTTAAGTGCAATATCCCTAGTGAATAAAGAAAGGAGATTTGCTTGCCAGACTATTTAAGGCAAGTTCTCTAAGCCATTTCTCCTTAGCCAGCACGTTGGCCTGGGGGACGGTAAAGGACCTGAGCAGCTCTCAAAAGCCTGTCTTCAGAATCCCTCCTGGAACCACTATGTGGAAGGAAGAATTGACAAATTACAAATTATTACCATGGGCAGAAGGCAAAGGCACCTCTAGACAGGATATGGGGAAAGCTCCTGGGAACAGGCTTATTCCACTACACTCTTCCCAGCACACAGATTACAACTGGCCAGGGGACTGAGGGGGAGGAAGTGGCCAGATGGCACTGGGCTCCACCCCAGCCCCTGCTGGAGGGTGTCTGCAGGAGGGCTGCTTGCAATTCTCTGTCACCACCCACACCACCACTGCCTACCTGGTGCGCTACCTTTGGCAGAGGGGCTGGTCAGGGTCCAGGACGAGTAGATGCTGCACTGGAGGAAGGCTGTGTCTTGGGGCCATTTCCTGTTGGCTTCGAAACAGGCTCTGAGGGAAAGGAAGAATCCCAGGGCTGGGCCTCATTTCCTCATCTGCCATTCTCACCTCCACACCAATATGAAAACATTTTGCAGACTCCACATAACAGCAACTAGTGGTACTTTTATCATCTGCTAATCAAGGAACACAAAAGTACAAGAGAGCCAGTATCAATGGGCTGAGACCCAGTGTCAGCAGGGCTGTGCTGTTTGAAGGCTCCAGGGGCTTATCCTTCCTGCATCTTCTCGTCCAGCTTTTGGTGGCCCCAGATGTTCCTTGGCTTGTTGCTGTGTCACTCCAATCTCTGCTTCTCCTTTCCATTTTGTTCTCTTCTTAGGGCACTTGTCATTGGATTTAGGGCTCACCCAGATAATCCAGGAGGATCTGATCTGGAAACCCTTACCTTAATGACACCTGCAAAAACTTTTTTTCCAAATAAGGTCACGTTCATGAGTTCCAGGGGGACTTAGCACTGCAGTACAAACGTGTTGTACTGTAGACTGATTGACCAGGCCCTCCTGCCACATGGCCGGTGTGGAGTGGGCAGTCTATATGTCACCTGAATTCTAGTGTGGTGGAAACTGGACTCTGCATTTCCTTTGAGTTGGTTATTTCTCTCTCCCAGCCACAAAGCTTCCACCACGAAGGGAAGGGAAGGGAAGGGAAGGGAAGGGAAGGGAAGGGAAGGGAAGGGAAGGGAAGGGAAGGGAAGGGAAGGGAAGGGAAGGGAAGGGAAGGGAAGGGAAGGGAAGGGAAGGGAAGGGAAGGGAAGGGAAGGGAAGGGAAGGGAAGGGAAGGGAAGGGAAGGGAAGGGAAGGGAAGGGAAGGGAAGGGAAGGGAAGGGAAGGGAAGGGAAGGGAAGGGAAGGGAAGGGAAGGGAAGGGAAGGAAAGGGAAGGGGAAAAGAAAGATACATGCATATTCCTCCGTTCAGCCACTAGAGGTGCTATCCCATAGGGCAGCTTGGCTCCTGCCCTCGCTGATTAGCCTTTGATGGCTCCCTGGTGCCTGTGAGATGTAGTCTGTGCCAGTCTGCTCAGCTTGGCATTCAAGATCAGGAGGATCCAGCCTACCTCTGGAACACCCCTGTGGGGACAGAGTCCCAGAGAGCAGTTTCCAGGCTCTCGGCCTCACATGGAAAGGTGCTGGCTCGGGTAGTAGATGGTCATCAGCTGTGATTGGATGGCCATCAGCTGTAAGCAGTTAGCCATTGGCCACTGATATAACTGCAGTGGGTACGCTAGCAAGCACGGAGTGTGGATTGAGGGTTGCAGAGGCAGATTGCAGTCAGCAAGTGGGGTTGGTTGGCAGAGAAGTAGACGGCAGGTTGCAGATAGTGTGGCTCCTGCTTCCTGTGTCTCCAACCCAGCCACCAGTGAGACTATAGTGGTATGACTCCCCTACCTATGGCTCCGTGGGTGTTCTGTTTTGGCTTCACCATATCCTGCGTTCTTGGGCGGGGAGCGGGAGCACAGAGGCTGCATGACAACCTCTCTCTCCACCCCTCACCCATCTCACAGAATACCCTGCCCTCCTCTGCCCCCAGGCTTCTGCTGACTTCTTCCTTGCCTGGGATACTTTTCCACACCTGCTTGCCTTCTTTCCATCTTACAAGGCTCAGCTCAAACTTTACCACTGCCTACTGTAGAAGCCTTCCCAGACTAGCAGAGTTGAGAATGACACCCTCCCTCTGGTCTAGTCCCTTCTTAAGGGTCCATATCAATATCACAGTTAGACTTGTGGCCAACTCACCTAATCAGGGGTCTCTTTCTTGTTTCAAGGGATGGAGTTGAACTTTCCCTGGGGTCCCTGACACCTCGCACATGGTAAGATATGCAATTGTTTTTGTTGAATTGAAGGCATGTGTACATATTATTACTTCCTCTGTTACTTAGTTGGCAAGGAAATTGTCCAATTCCAAGAGGGGAAAAGGGAAGGAAAAGCAGCTGAGAGAGAAGGGGTCCAGACTCACCCAGCATAGCAGATGGCATGCAGAGATTCTGACCTTTGCCCTGCCCTCTCCTGCTGTCCCTTTTCTGCAGGGTGCCCCTGGTCCAGAGTGTCTCAGGCATCCCCCTTGCCTACTCTTTGAAGAACTGCAGTTGTCTTGGCATAGGGACTAGGGGTTCATTCTGTCAACACCTGAGATAAGTGCAGATATTGCTCAGATTGCCTCAGCCTTCACAGATGTCCCTCACATCCCCTTCCTGCTTCCTCCTTGCTTTAGCCAAGGCCAGATCTCATCCTTTCAGCTCCTCTAGGTGCTGGGAAAGTACACCTCACCCCCAAGCTCACAGCTAGACATCATACCCAATCCCCAACTAAACCTCACCCCTGGAGTCTGTCCCCAGAAGCCCCCTGACTCAGCCCCGCTAATCACGATGCACAGCCCCCTCAGAGACTAGCTGTCTGTGTTTGTCCACAGCTTTTTCTCAGCCCCTCAGGCTCTTCACACTTGCTCCCATAGGAGCGTCAGCCCAAAAACTCCATCCTGCCATCACTATGGTGTGGGCAGCGGAGAGCATGAACTCTGACATCAGCTGGCGGGGGTGGAGGTGGGGGCGTGTCTCAGCTCTGCCCCTTATTAGTTTGGAACTTTTCTGAGCCTCAGGTCCCAATGAACTCATTCATTCACTTACTCAGTAAAATATACACACACACAAAGGTCAGACATGTATAGCACCTACTACCGTGTTTCCCCAAAAGTAAGACCTAGACAGACCATCAGCTCTAGTGCATCTTTTGGAGCAAAAATTAATATAAGACCTGGTATTGTATTATATTATACCCGGTCTTATAGTAAAATAAGACTGGGTCTTATATTAATGTTTGCTCCAAAAGACGCATTAGAGCTGATGGTCTACCTAGGTCTTATTTTCGGGGAAACACGGTAGGTGCTAGCCATTGCAGGGGGGACAGCAGTGTAAAGGACGAATGCCTGCCTTCCATGAGCTCAGGCGTTGGTCCTGGGCGAGGTGCTAGCCATGCAAATAAGCATGATAAATTAAAAAAAAAAAAAAAAAGGATGTAATGCCAGGCAGTGCTCTGCTCTGATGGGACTGCTGAGCTCCTAAACATTTTCTGCTCTCAATCATTATATTATAAAAACACAGCAAAGGGCTAGGGGCTAGAGAATTCTAAACTTGCAATAAAAAGTTACTTTTCCTGCAAGGATTTTAATAAGGAAGATTAAAAAAAAAATAGCTGTGGGTGTATTTGACTATTACAGGCTAAAATAATCAGCTGCTCCAGATGTCCTGAATAGCCCATAAAAACAAAGTCAAGGTTCTCGGCCATCCAAATACTGTGTCCTCAATTTTAGGACAGTGTGATTGATAAGATGCAAATACTTGCATAATGGTTTTTCAGACAGAAATAAAGAGGAAACCAAACGGCACTGAAGGTGCCCATGGAGAGTGAGGAGCATTGGTGTTAACATGTGAGAAAGCCTGTGGCTCTGAAAAGCCTCTTTGCCGCCAGGCTCCCAAACACCAGCGGCTGAGGTGAGCCAGCCGCTCTGCCAGCACAGCCTGCTTCATCCATCAGTCACAAGCGACACTTCTGCCCCCTCCCCACCCCGGTAGCTCCAGTTCCCAACTCAAATCATGCCATCACCAAGAGCAAGCTGAGTAAGTAATGTAACTGGGCTGTCCTGGTGATGCTTTTCTGTTCCATGGGAGTCAGTGCAAGAACATGCTTGTGGGTGCAAATGGGGGACAAGGGAAAGAAGCCGCCACATCCATCCCTGGGAGGGGTCCGAGGCCTGGACTGAAGTGGCAGGGAAGCCAGCAGCATGAGGGGACTATTTAGGAAGTGAACTGACAGAACTGGTTATTGAGAGTCTGTGGAGAGAAAAAATGATGGGGGGTGGGTGCATTGGAGGTGTGTCCAATTTCCTGGCTGATTACTGAGAAGTTTGAAAACGGTGTGGGGAAGGCCCACCTCAGGGCTAGATCCAGCAGAGCACTTGCCCCACGCTCCCACTTTCCCCTGCAGCCAGCTCTGTGATGTTTGCGGAGGGACTGACGAGGTGCAGTTGAGCTGGGCTGTACCTATCCCCTTCCTGAAGGCCAGCTCCATGGCCATCTCCTCCAGGTCTCTCTCCTGAACCCGCAGAGACTCTGGGTGGTTCTTTGTGCTTCTCTGACAACCCTGATCCTACCTTTCCCCATCTGAAGTGCACAGTTAGTGCAGACTGCTGGCAGGGCCCCCAAGCAGCCCTGCTGGGATCCCCATCTGCATGACGGGGCAAGTCTGCAGTCCCCGTGTTGGGGTTCCCATCCTGGGTCCACTTCTCTCTGTGCAGGGGGGCTGTAGGAAGGGCCTGCTTCTTATGATACAGCCATGACATAGGGTCGTGCTATGAGGGCACCAGGACAGTGCCTGCCTGGCCCTGGGTGTCTGCCTGGCCGTTGGTAGAGGCTCAGTAAGTGGTAGCTTTGCTTCTGATTGTGTGTTTTTTCCTCCTTTCTTCCTTCTCCCTCTCCTTGGCATTGTTGCTATGGTATGTGTATTGGTTTCCTGTTGCTGCCCTACGAAATTACCACACATTTGTTGGCTTAAAATAGCAGAAATGTATTCATTTATGCAGAAATTTATGCATATAATGTATTTATCCTCTCACTGTTCTGAAGCCACAGTCTGAAATGAAGGTGTCAGCCAGGCCACATTCCTCAGGAGGGTTCTAGAGTAGATTCCTTCCTTGCCTCCTCCAGCTTCTGCTGGCCCCAGGCTTCCTTGGCTTGTGGCCGCATCATTCCACCTCGGCCTCCTCCAAATGGCCGTCTCCCCTATGTTTCCAATCTCCTTCTACCCCCCTCTCATAAGGACACCTGCCGTTGGATTGAGGGCCCACCTGGATAAACCAGAATACGTCAGCTCCAGATTTTTCATTTCATTACATCTGCAAAGGCCTTTTGTCAAATAAGGTCCCATTCCTAGGATCTGGGTGCACGTATCTTGTTGAGGCTGCCATTCAACACACTATAGTATGAGTATTAGGATTTCCCATCACCTCCAAGATCACAGGCCACCCCACCTGGGTTCCCTTTGCTGAGCCCCTGTAGGACACTCACAGAGCTAAGTGCCCGCAGCAAGACTGGAGGCAAGAGCGCAGCTGGTCTGGACTCTCCAGAACTCAAGGGAAAAGTGACCCTGGTGATCAGGTTGTTGCAAAGCCATCACAAACCTGGCAGGGGAAACGGGGGACTCTGTAGGAGGCCCTCGCAGGGGCAGGCTCTTCCAGGAGGCCTACCTCCTGCCTGCTTTCAGCAAGCTTTGAGAAGGCATCTCCTGTGTGCCTGGCTAATATTTGTTGCTGGGACACAGTGTTAAGTCAAGCCCCAGGGGCCCCTCCCAGCAGTCACAGGCGTCTTGCCGTTCCTGCTTCTGCCCTCGGGGCTACCCAGACTTCCTTAAGGGACTGCAAAGGGGCTCTCCCCTGACCCTACAGAAACACACACCCTCAGGAGGCAGTGGGTCCTGAAGCACACAGGGTCCCCACCCGGTTTCTGGAACGACAGTCCTGGGTTTGAGCTCTGACTAGCGCGTCTGTCACTTCAGGCCACTTCACGGAGGTAAAAGTGGCGGCAGTGAGCCTGATAGGGTGTGAAACACACGCAGAGAGGGAAGTGGAAGCATTTTACAACCTGCAAAGGGCCCTGCAGGAGGTATTGTTGAAGATGCCAGGCTACTCCTCACACCTGTGTGGCCTTGGGGCCACGGCTGATCCGATGTGTCCTGTGTCAGACAGGACAAACTGATGCTCTCATGCTGGGGCGAAAGTGAGGGCGTGAGGGGAGGGGGAGCCCCTGCAAAACGCAGCCCCCCACCCCACCAGCACACTTCTGAGAAGGCAGAGATGGAACAGAACAAGAGAAAGACCATGTTCTTTCACCAAACGGGGGAGGGGACAATCCAGTGACCAATTTGGGTGATTAGCTACAAGAAGAGGGCCCTTTATTCCAGGCGTGTGTATGCCTTTTAATTTGCTCTTGTGGGCTCCTGAGGGGGCCCAGTAACCGTGCCATTTGTATTCTTTGCCAGCCTCGGAGGATATGGGCACACTCTGGGAGATGGCTCCAGGTGGTACGGAGTGCCACCTGCACTCCCAGTTTCCCGATTAACTGCTCTATACCCACCTCCACGGGGCGGGGGTGGGGAGGTGGCAGGCCCACTGGGTCTGCTCCAAGGCCCAGGTGGGCCTTCTCCTGGTCTGGAGGCAGCAGCAGCGAGGTCTGAGTTGATGGTGGCACTTTCCCACTTTTGTACTAAACAAAATAAAAATGTACTATTGGTGACAAAGGGACATGGTCCTCTTAAGCAATTAAAGGCACCGGAGTTACCAAGCAGGCCAATTAAGAGTGGGTGATTTGCATTACAAGAAGACCCTTTGCTTCATAAAAGGAGTTCTCACGGGGCTGCAATAGATGGCGCCTCAGGGGGGTTAAAGATTCAATTTACAAAACAGCCACTGACCCACCAGTCTTCAGCAGCACACTCCGCTGTGTAAAGCCAGCGCATCTGCACTGACTTTGGACCCTCCTCCCAGCCCCGAGATTTGTGGCCTGGCCGAAGGCGGGAGCAGCCTTTCTCCCAGCTCACAGGCACACACCCCTTCTTTGCTGCACCCTGGCAATTTCTCAAAAGCAGGACACGTGACTCCTCTCCAGGCTGGCCCAGCAAGTTGCGGGGCCTGTTTACTCTTTGAGAGGGTGAACCACCTCGATAGAACAGGGGAGGGTGGACAACAGTAATCTCCCAAGGCACTTCCAGCCTCACGATTCTGGGAGTTCCAGTCCTGGGCTGGCTGGGTGGCCCTGGTGGTGCCCTTGACCTGTGAAGAGGGACAAGGACGTGGTCCAGGATAATGCACAGAATAATGGCAGGGGGAAATGAAATATGTTTGTGAAAGTACTTTAGAAATGATATGTTTCACAGATGCTGGAGATGCAGATGGAGGCGGGGTGGCCTGCGTTCCTGGAAAAGGGGCATGTGAGAAGTCACCCGCCCCACCGCCTCAGCACTCAGATGGTGTAAAACCCGCTCGGTGGGCGCATGTGTGCCAAGTGCTGATGCATGCCAGGGTCCAGCTTGGCAAGCTCTAGGATATTTCCATTCCAGTCAATGGTCAGTGGAAGTCAACTCCTTCCATGCACTGGGAACTTTAGAGAAAAGCAGAGTCCCAAAACGCAAAGTTTGTGTTTCAGAGACGTTAACTGAATCTTAGTTTGGAATATAGTGGAAGCTTAAGGAAATGACTTGGAAGTGCCTGTTCGAGATAGAGCCTTGAAATTGGAACTGATTTTTCGAATTGGCCCAAGCTCTGGAACTTGCTGGGGTTTCTCAAGAGGCGGGTGGAAGTTGGCAGATGAGGTGAGAGCAGCCACCATGTAACTTTGTGGTGCTGGTGGCCAGAGGTCCCAAAATGTGTCTCCCCAACTCCTGCCATTGCTCAAATTGAGAAGCAGTTTCTGCCCACCCCCCGTCTTGTAGACACCTTAAGGATTCAAAGTGTTGTTTTGTTTTTTTTTTTAAGATTTTATTGGGGAAGGGGAACAGGACTTTATTGGGGAACACTGTGTACTTCCAGGACTTTTTTTCCCAAGTCAAGTTGTTGTCCTTTCAATCTTATTTGTGGATGGTGCCGTTCAGCTTCAAGTTGTTATCCTTTCAGTCTTAGTTGTGGAGGGCACAGCTCAGCTCCAGGTCTAGTTGCCATTGCTAGTTGCAGGGGGCACAGCCCACCATCTCTTGCAGGAGTCGAACCGGCAACCCTGTGGTTGAGAGGACGCACTCCAACCAACTGAGCCATCTGGGAGCTCAGCGGCAGCTCAGCTCAAGGTGCCGTGTTCAATCTTAGTTGCAGGGGGCACAGCCCACCATCCCTTGTGGGAGTCAAGGAATCGAACTGGCAACCTTGTGGTTGAGAGGACGCGCTCCAACCAACTGAGCCAACCAACTGAGCCATCTGGGAGGCAGCTCAGCTCAAGGTGCCATGTTTAATGTTAGTTGCAGGGGGCGGAGCCCACCATCCCTTGCGGGACTCGAGGAGTTGAACAGGCAACCTGTGGTTGAGAGCCCACTGGCCCATGTGGGAATTGAACCGGCAGCCTTCGGCATTAGGAGCATGGAGCTCCAACTGCCTGAACCACTGTGCTGGCCCCCAAAGTGGTTTTTAAAAGTTCTGCAATCCAACCCTCGACCAGAGAGTTGTTTTCAGAGCTAGGAAGTTTGAGGGACTTAAAATGAAGCTGGGGAAAAGGCAATAGAGCAAGAGCTAGTACAGACAGAGGCTCCAAGGAAGGGAGATGGGGAGGGACTTGGGAAGAATATCGAACTCACTCCTTCCCATTCTGGCCTGCTCTGGAGGTCACACCAGAAGGAAGAATCCCCTGAAAGTCCCAAAGGTCTCCTTTCTTCTAGGAGAATGGCTGATTTTCACCCCTACTGGAGGGTGAGTGCTGTGTCAAACTCCCCTCCTGGACTGTCCTTACCTCAGTGCCGCATGAACCTGGAGTCAGACAGAGGCCACCTGAGGTCAGCAGGTGCAACTAGGAATCAATGAAGGAGGTGGTGACAGAATCCAGAAGTCACTGGTGCAGTCTTAATCAGCAAGATTGTCATCCAGTCAGCAATGGACTAACTGTCCCAGCCCTTCGGGCCAAAGACAGGCCTTGGCCTCCATGCTTCTAGTCCCTTCCTTGAAGCGTTCGGATAAATCAAGTGACGAGCCTTAAGCAAGGGACTTCGAGCTGGTGGCTCCCGGCAGCTTCCTGCTCCTGAACCATCATCATCTTCTCCTGAAGTCTTCCCATCCTCCCCGCACATGCATGCAGGCCCTGGGGAGACTTTGTCAAGAGTAGAGGGGGGCTTCTATCCCTGTCTGGGTGATGAGAAAGCTGCCTTCTGTCCCAGCTTTGCCACTAGCCACCTGTATGGGTTTCCTGTGGTTGCTGTAACAATTGACCACCAATTTAGTGGCTTAAAACAGTGTACATTTACTGTCTTATAGTTCCAGAGGGCACAAGCCACTTTCACTTGGCTGAAGTTAAGGGGTCAGCAGGGCTATTGCTGTTGTAGGCTCTGAGGGGAGAATCCATATCCTTGCGCTTTCCAGCTTCTAATGGTGCCTACATTCCTTGGCTTGTGGCTTCCTCCTCCATCTTCGAAGTGCATCACTCCAATCTCTCCTTCCGCCATCACACTGCCTTGTTCTCTACTTTTTCTCCCTCTTATAAGGCCCTTGTGATGGCATTTAGGGCCCATCAAAAAACCCAGGACCATCCCTCCTTATCAAGGTATTAATTAATCACATCTGCAAAGTCCCTTTTGCCGTATAACAGTCACAGGTTCCAGGGACTAGGACGTGGATACCTTTCGCGGCCAGTATTCAGCCTCCCACCCCATGTACAGGTTTTTGGGCAATTAAGTCACTGCACTTCTCTGACCCTCAGTTTCCTCATTTTACCAATGGGATGAGGATTCTGCCCTGCTGACCTCATGGGCTTAATGGGAGGTTCCAGGGAGACGATGGATGTCACGGCATTTTGTAAGCTGTTGAGTGAAGCCTGCCAGCACTGAGACTGGTTCTTGTCGCCCTTCCTATGGAGCTCCAGTCCCCTCAGTTCAGTCACCCATGGCCCAGGGACTCTGCCTCCATGGCCTTCTCTGGTATGTCTTGATAAATGCTTTCCAAGCTGAACTTGCCCCTAAGCCGACTAGCTCCTCCCACCCTGTCCCAATGAGTGACAGTGGAGAGTACAAGGTCCCTGGGTGAGTGGCAGCCATTTGGCTTGGATTTCAGGCACTAGCCAGAGATCATCTCAATTGGCCAAAATTTCCCTACCCGCTCTGCTGTGTAGTGGTTCCAGGGAGATCCACGTATATATACAGAGGATCATGAGTATGAGGCCCTCAGCACAGTGGCACAGGAAATGGCACATAGTCATTGTTCTCTGAGTAGCCATTACAGCATTCTGTGCTTGTCACCCCTTCGCTGCCCGTACAACCATCCTTTACTTCTTCCTCTACAAGATACCATAAGATCGTGGCCAGCAGCCTTGGCGTTGGTGCCATTCTGGCCCTCTGCCAGTTGTTATCCACAGTCATTTTGATGAATCAGGCCCTATCGTCGTCCTCAGCTGGCCAGCCTACCTTGGGCCAGGTCACAGTTTTTATCCAGAAGCTGAAAGGTGGTAGGCAAGGTACAGCAAAGCTCCGAATGGAAAGATTGGCAAAGCTACCTCAGTGCACGACCACAGCTGGCTCCCAGGGCTTGGCAGAGACCATGAAGATTACCAGCAAAGCTTTCAAAGGGAACCAGTTGTCTCTCTACCCAAACCCAGGAAAGTCACATCGGTTACTACCTTTGGTGGGGAGAGGCTTCAGCTAAGCTTGTGAGAAACTGGGAACACAAAGGCCCTTTCTGGTTATGGCCTTCCCTCCTCCTCAT
Organism: Rhinolophus sinicus; assembly: GCF_057876585.1. Taxonomy (NCBI): domain Eukaryota; kingdom Metazoa; phylum Chordata; class Mammalia; order Chiroptera; family Rhinolophidae; genus Rhinolophus; species Rhinolophus sinicus. Next base: position 108,296,224 of record NC_142518.1, read on the forward strand.
CATGGCAGTGTGGAGACAGGATCCACAGAGAACAGGGGAGCGGGGAGAAATGTCGGTGTGGACAGGACCTGGCTATTATTCCCCAAGACAGCCTGGGGCCACACAGCCGTGTTGGCTGAAGCATTATCAGCTTACTTTCCTTGCGCAGGCGTTCTGAATGCAACCCCACTCTAGAGCAGCCCCACCGTTTCTAAGGCCCATTCCACATGACGTTGATGTCTGCATTAGGCATTCCCTTCCTCAGACAGGAAACTGAGTATACCTTTTCTGTATTTGTTTGCTTGTTTCTATTGGTTGTTTTCTTCCTCTGTGAACTGTGTAAGGCAACTTGGCACTAGTGACAGACCCTGAGTTGGTAGGTGGACGGACCGAGTCTTTTCTGTGGCCCAACCCCAATGCAAGGTAAAGATCCTGGAAATAAAACTATTCACTGCTTTCAGGATTTGGGGGTGGGGAATCTTCCCCCTCCCGGGAAAAGCTCAAGCATCAATTTATAGCCAGCTTTTGGGGAGCAGCATACCTGGTCCTGGACTGGATCTCTAGTGGGGAGTGCAGTGTTCAGTAACAGAGTAACGTGGGGACACAATTCCAGTGATTCTAGAGCAGTGCTTCACACAGTGTGGTCCAAGGCCCATGAGGGTCCCTGAGGACATTTCTGGGACCCACAAGATCAAAAGTCTTCTCACAGTAATACCAAGATACGTTTGTCTTTTCTACTTTCTTTTCTCTCACCATTGCACAGTGATTTTTTGCTGGAGACAACACAACATGTGACATTACTACAGATTGAATGCAGAAGCAGATACAAGAATCCAGCTGTCTTCTATTAAGCCTGACATTAGAGAGATTTGCAGAAATGTAAAAACAATGTCAGTCTTCTCACTGATCATTTGTGTTTGGGAAAATATAGTTGTTTGTGTTACCATGTAATGGGTTTATTACTGTTATTTTAATATGAATGAATAAATAGTTTTCTCAGTTTAAATTCCTAAAACTGTAAATCTCAATAGATAGAGCCAAGAGCTCTTTGGGGTCCTTGATAATTGTCAAGAGTGTAAAGGGACCTTGAGACCCAAAAGCTTGAGAATTGCTGTCCTAGAAATCAGGGGATCCTCCCATTGGGCATTTGGGGACACTGTGTGGGGCAGAAATTGCCCCAGGTCACCCAGTGATTTATTGGATTTATTGACAGAAACAGGACTTCAATCAAGGTCTTCTTATGACCCAAGTCTCGATTTTCAGACTATTTTTTGTCAAAAGCTTCAGTGACTTGGCTCAGGGGCAAAGGCCTAAAGAACCAAAAGTGCCATACTTTCCCCAGCTACCAAATACTTGCACCTCCAGAGCTCTTCACCTACAAGGGGATTTTTACCTACTTACCACCTTGAAGAATTGTGACGTGGGTGAGAATCTCACTGGACATGCAACAAGCCAGTGGTCCAACAGAACCTGGATCTAGGCTCCAAACTCCCCTGTTAATCACTGTTGTACTGGGGACTTCTGTCCCCAGAAAGACTCTCTCTGAGCCAACAAAAAGCATTAAAATTGGCCAGGGCTCATTAAAGTCAGCAGACTCTTGAAAAGGCTGAGTGCCCCCGCCTCAGCCCACTCCCCAGCTCCATCCGTCCACAAGAGGTTTCAGCTACATCTTACCTCACTGCTCTGAATTGCTCCTGCATTCTAGGAATGGAAGTGTATTAAACACATCCGCCTACACACAGTATCTCATGGCGTGAGACAGTCTGAAATCTGTACACACCAGGTAATTCTCTTAAACGCCTTTGTTCTTTCATCAGTTTCCATGCCACCACCATGTAACCTGTGTGCACAGATTATTTAAAAAGGGCTGTCTCCGTGCTCTGTGGGCCCTTCAATCAAACCTCATTTGATTTTAATAGCACTGATGCCTTGCATTCTTCTAAACATCAGACTGTCGGAACTATAAAATTGACATGCTCTTTCTCTATGAATTGTTTCCAAAAGATGAGAGGGGAGGGACTGCCTGTGACTTGGGTACTACTGATGATTTGTGTTAGTAATGAAACCCCAGCTGCATACTCATTAAACATCGTGGCTTTTAAACAGGCTTCACATAGGAACCTTCTTGCTGGTGTTCTTCCAGCCCATTTGCAAATAGAGAAGGGAGCTGTTGAATCTTGCTTTGTAATAGACTTCTGTGGCATTCTGGCCTGGAGTTTTCCATTTCCTAGTCTTGGTGGTGGGTCAGGTAGAGCTCCGCATTGCAGGGAGGACTGGCTGAAGAGAGAAAGGAGAACACACTCTGGAGGAGGAGTGGCCCAATTTCTCTACTACCCCTGACATGTATCATTAACTATTAATCGAGAATCCTTATTTTTGTGGATTTGTCACAATTGCCTTCTACAACTGGCTTTCTCAGTGCTCTGCTAATTATCCATATGTGCTCCAAGGCACATTTGTGAATGCCAATCATTTATTGCCAATTTACATAATTATGGAGGGCTGTTGATAACACAGAAATGCTTTAGAGTCAATGCATTAGCATTTGTCTCCAGATCATTTTATGCTCTTATCATAAATATACTTAACCTTTTGCATCTCTGGACAAAGCACAGAAACTGGCTACGTCTCTGCCAAGGTCATTTATCTGACATAATATCCCAAGGTTGGTGTTCTCATGTGCTTAGAGGTTTCTTTTTCTTATATTTAAAAAAACCAAATAGATACCACTTCCAAAGCTGACAGAAGAAGAAACAGAAATTTTGAGTAGTCCAATATCTATTAAAGAAATTGCATATTAGTTAAAAGCCATCCCACAAAGAACCCCCAGACACAGATGGATTCACTTGAGAATCCCTCCAAATGTTTAAGGAAGAGATAACACTAACCTTACATACTCGTAAGCTCTTGCAGAGAAAAGAAAAAAGGAGGATACCCTTGATTCCAAAACCTGACAGGATATTACAAGGAAGGAACATTATAAACCAATTTCTCTCATGAACATAGTTTCACAAATCCTTAACAAAATATTAGTCAATTAAATCCAGTACATATATACATACAGTATGTATTGATGTATTTATTTATATACACATATATAATATATACATATAGCTATATCTCCATTCAGATTTCATTCATATACATGCTTATGGATAATATATATATATATATATATATATATATATATATATATATATATTCATATATATTTATTGCCCAATTTGTGTGTGTGTGGAGAGAGAGAGAGAGAGAGAGAGAGAGAGAGAGAGAGAGAGAGAGAGAGAAAAACACTTCACATTCATATTCCTTCTCATGTTTTCAGGAATCAACTCCTTGTATTCCAATTCTTCATCTAGTGTCTGCTTCTGGGGTGAAAACAACAACAACAAAAAACACAACCAATTGAGGTTTATTCCAGGCATGAGTGGGTAGAAAATCAATCAATCATATTAACAGAGGAAAAGGAGAAAATCATACAATTATTTAAATAGAAGAGAATTTGACAATATTCAACAGCCATCCATGATAAAACACACAGAAACAAAAATCTCTTCACAAGCTAGGAATAAAAGGGAATTTTCTAACCTGAAAGGAAGCTACAAAAAGCTACCATGTTTCCCCGAAAATAAGACCTAACCGGAAAATAAGCCCTAGCATGATTTTTCAGGATGACATCCCCTGAACATAAACCCTGACACATCTTTTGGAGCAAAGCTTAATATAAGACCGGTCTTATTTTTGGGGAAACAGTGCAGCAACCATCATAATCAACAATAAAATATTAAAAATTTCCCCATAGATTGGAAATGAGAAAAAGTTGCCCACTATCACCACTTTTCTGTTCTATATTGTACCAGAGGTGTAATCCAGTTCAGTAGAAAATAAATCAGTCTCTATTCACAAACTACATATTTGGATACATAATAAATCCAGTAGAATCCAGAGACAAACTATTAGATTCATAAAGTAGCAGGTTACAAAGTCAATCTATAAGAATCAGTTATATTTTTACATATCAGCAACAAAAAAATAGAAAATGAAATTAGAAAAGATACCATTTACAATATCAAAAGTCGTCGAATACCTAGAACTAATCCTAGAAATAAATGAAAGATGTGTAAAACTTCTACACTGAAAACAAGAAAACATTATCAAGAGAAATTAAAACAATCTAAGTAAAAGGAAAGATATGCCATTATTAATAGGTTGGTAGACCAAATACTGTAACTATATCCGTTTTCTTCACATTAGTCCACAGATTTGACACAATGCCAATAAAAATCCAGGCAGGCTTTATTTATTTATTTGTTTTACACTGCCAGGCATCAAGCACGCTACAATAAATAAGACAATGTGGTATTGATGCAAGGACAGTCAAAAGTCAATTTGAAAATGTAACAGAATAAAGAGTCCAGAAATAGACCCATAAATATACTGTTACCTGGTTTATGAAAATGATTGTGTCTTCAATAAATTATTATGCGTCAATTGAATATCATGTGGAAAACACACTGTGACTCCTACCTCATGTCATACACCCAAACCAATTCTAGGTGAAGTGGAAAAGGTAAAAAAGTAAATATTTTAGAGGAACACAAGTAAACATCCTCATGACTTTAGACAAAGATAGCTTTAGTGGGATACTAAATGCACTAACCTTATTAAAAATATAATAAATTAGATATACAAAATATAATACATTAAAATTAAAATTGTATCCAAAATTAAGAGCGGGAAAAGGCCATCCTCAGAGAGGGGAAGAGATATTTTCCATACATATGTATATATATTCAGGTCCTTTGGCAAAGTTTTTGTTGAGGTGTCTGTCTTTTTCATACTGGTTTATAGAAATTCTTTATATATTATATATTCTGGATAGTTTTTTGAGATAGATACATGTCCAGCATATACAGCCGAGAAAACTATCTAGAATATATAAAGCATTCCTATACACATGATCTGGGCACATTTCCGAATATAATACTTTAGTGAAATGATCTTGAAAAACATAAAAAACACAGGTACAACGCAGACGTCTGGAAACTGGCAGAGGCAGCCACCTGAGCTGTGGCCGGGACAACATTTGAAGCACCCCAACGTTTCAAGGCAGGCCAGCCCCCACGTTTGAGAGTGCTCAGGTTCCCTGCTCTATGCATCCTGACCCCTGAGGCCTAGGCTGGGCTTTGGCAGCAGGGCAGCTAGCTGGTTGGGGTTGGAGGAACACTCGAACCAAATCAGCATACTCACCTGCCTTGGCCTATTGATGGGCGACGTGGGGGTAGCCATGGTTTTGTTATTACTGAGTGGGTGGCAGCTTGAGAGGGGAGACAATTCTCCGTGATGAGTCAGTCAAGATAGAAGCAGGGCACTTGGTGTTGAGAATAAAATGCCTTCTTCCCTGTCTACTGGAAAGGTTCAGCAGGTATGCTCTTTGATAAATGGTCACAGTAATGAAATTCACACTCTTTAATCACAAGGGCTATAACTTAATTAAAAACACATCGAGGATTGATTTGGGTTGGAGAGCTCTCCTAGTTCCTGGGCTTTATTAAATTCGGTGTTTCTTTTCTCAACCTCATCCAACATGTTTAAGTACAGAAGTTGATGGCTGAGGAGCTGTCGTTGTCCTGATGGGATACACCCCACTGTGGTGCCTTGGACAGATCTGGCTGAAGGGAGATGGGGGCCAGGTACCCAGAGTGGGGGCCCAGGCCTGAAGCCTTTCCCTGCCTTTGCCTACAGCATCTTCTAAGCAGACTGTAAGAAGTCAGAGTCTTCACTTTGGTGAGTCCAAGGCAGGGCTCTTTTTGAGCCTTGTGACTTTGGTCTCGCAGGACAGATCTGACGTTGGGGAAGTGAATTTCATGTGAGATAGGAACTGTTGCTCTTTCCATTTTACACGTGTGGGAGCCTAGTAAGAAGGAAGAGGGGGAATGAGTGGCCCGGAGGGCTGAGATGCAAGCGCCCTGGCAGATACCATCCATATACAACTGCCAAACAGACACACCCCTTCCACCCCCACACACAGATGTATTTCCCTCCCATCTGCATCCCTGCAGATACACCTGGGTACAGATACACATCTTCACACCCATTTGCACTCCCAACACACACACGCACATATACATGCATTCCACACCCCTGTGCAGATACACCCAGATACAGACACACACCTACACATTCATCTGCACGCCCAACACACATGCACATACATGCACTAAAATACATAACCTTCATACACCCGGTCAAATATACATACACATACCTGTGCAGATACACCTGGATACAGGCACACCTCCACACACACCCTCATGCCCTCCCCACACCCACAGGTGTACAGATACACCCAGTTACAGACATATAGCTACACAGACATACATATCATACCTCTACATACCTTTATAAACATCTACACCCGTGCAGATACAGTCAGATATATGAGTATACATGCACACACGTACATACTGCCTCCAACACACACAATGTGTATTCCATGCCTACATTCCAGATACACGTGAAGTAGACACACATTCATAAACCGATCCACACCCTACTCATATGCAGACGCATAGCTGCATCTCCTCCACACAACTATACCCATAAAGATACACCCAGATGCAAACACACATCTGCATGTTCGTACATACCTGCACGCCCCTAGCACTCATGCTCGTATGCACATGTATACACATACATCCATGCCTACACATGAACACACACATAAACTCACATACATACACATAAAACAAGCGCACATATACACAGGTATAATGTGTATACAACATGTACACATATTCATACACACACATATTGATACACTCAAAGACACACAAACATATACACCTACACATATACATGCACAAAAATACACACAACAAATATATATATGTGTGTGTGGAGGGTGTATGTGCATGTCCAAGTTTTCATACTGGTTTATGGAGAAGTCTGAAGTCAAAGTACCAGCAGAGCTGGGTCATTGTCAGGGCTGTGAGGGAGCATGCGCTCCAGGCCTCTCTCCAAGCTTCTGGCAGCCTCAGGTGTTCCTTGACGTGTGGCTGCTGTTCTCCCTGTATCTGTGTGTGTCTGTCTGTGTCCACATTTCCCCCTTTGATAAGAACATGGGTCATCCTGGATTAAGGCCCACCCTAAAGACCTCAGCTTAACTTGGTTACCTTTGTAAAGATCCCATTTCCAAACGAGGTCACTTCCACAGGTACTGGGAGTTAGGACTCCAACCTCTTTTGGGGGGCACATAGCACTTGTCAAGTTTCTGCTATGAACAGGAGCTCATGCAGCCCCTCCTGGGGTGAGGCAGCAGCGGCAGAAGGAAGCAAACTGCTCCGTCCAGACTGAGAGCCATGTCCCGCCAGGGAAGACCTTCCCCGGAGGCCTGGAACCCTAGTGCGAGGCAGGCCTTCCCTAAGGAGCCTGCGGATGGAGAGCAGAGGCTGCCGGGCAAGTCCCAGAGAGGGAAGGCTGTGTGAGTGGCAGCCGCAGCCTGGGAGATGTGCGAGACCCTCCTGCCCTGGGCCTTCTCCAAAGGGAATTAGGACACTTGTGCTGCGAATGGGCATTTCTAGGCCAGTGGACTATGGGCTCCAACAGAGGGAAGCCCAGGTTGTGAGGGAACAGAGCTGGAGCGTGTGAGTGTGTATGTGGGTCTCTGTGAACAGGGGTGCCTCTGGGGGCATGGGTATGAGTGTATGTCACCTTGTACAAGAGCATGTGTAGCGGTGAGGGCATGCCTTCGTGGGTGCATGAATGGGGGTGGGGGGCACAGGTGGTCAGAGAAGGTTGACAGGGGAGCTGCTCCCTAAGCTGTAGCTAAGCTGGACTTTAAACTCCTCATAAAAGCATCAGGTGGCCACCTGCTTTGCCCCTCAGCCACCTTAATCCCTCTCCGCCTATCCCAAGTCCCTGGCACTTCATCTCCCTCAGATGCATCTTCTCTGCAGGGTATGGCGGCTGGCAGGAGGCCTGCTGGGTCCCCAACCGCCTGTGCGTGTGGTTGCTAAGCCTTCGTAGGCCACATTTCAGTTGTTATTTGTTTTCTCACTTATAATCCAGAAAGGGTCTGGCTGCTAAACTGAACGCGCTCACTGGGAATGGAGGTTCCCTGGGGCCAACCAAGGCCTGGGCAGTGGCTGCAGTGCGGGGCTTGCTTGCTTCCTCAGTGAGGTAGACAAGATCCAGGCTGTATGCCTGTCAGCCCAGGCCGGGGGGCAGACACACAGGGAGAGTCTGAGACACAGACTTCAGGTCTTTCTTGTCTACTAACCCTTTTGTCCATGGAAAAGCAGAGAGAGGCTCAGCTCACGCCTGTTGATCACATTTTAGTGTGAACAAGAGCTAAGTGGTTAGAGGCACCACTGGCGTTCTCTCTAACAGAGGGACAATGGCCTTTGCCTCTAGGTAGAGTCCTTTAAGTGTCAGTGGCTAGGGGACAAGTACCACGGGGCCTAAGAAAATAGGGCAGCCCTGGGTGCCAGTCCCGACTCCGGGGCCTCTCTCCAGTTGTACGACCTGGCTGTGCCAGTTTCCTTATCCACAGAGGGGGCTGTGAGTAAGAGTTGCGCCATCCACCTTCCATGGTTGGGAGGGCCAGATGCAAGGAGGGCCGGAGAAACGTTTTGTAAACCACTGATATCTGAGCAGATGTAAGGGCTTTTTATTGTTTGTAAAGGAAATTACGATGTTGAGAAAGTAAGCACGAAGCCCCAAGAAGCAAATACTTCTAAGTCTACAGCACGGCTCATATGTGCGCAGGCATGGGGCCCCTGATGCCTCTTCCATCTCCCAAGTAACTGAATGCCCAGTACCCTCTGCCTCAATCTTACTGTATAACCTGGAACCTCCTAAAGAGCTGGCTCCATTTTGAAGTCCGTCTCCAAAGTCTTTATACCTCAGCGGCATTTCCCTTTTCCCAATGACACTTTAGAATCCCTTACATTGCTCAGAAGGCTGGAGGGAGGCAGCCATTTTTGAATGCTTACTTTTTTGCCCATGTTGCATTTGGTACAATTATTTACCAGGTTGCTGACAAACTTTGTGGCCACACTGCACAATTGCAAATGCGCACATTGCTTTCCTCCACTTGGAAACGTCAACCTCCAAACTGTATGTACTTGATTGAAATGTTCCATGTGGCTCTGGGTTCTGCCTGTGTGTGTGTGTGTGTGTGTGTGTGTAGAGAGAGAGAAAGAGACAGAGAGAAAGAAAGAGAGAGAGAGGAGATGAAGGTGATTGTTTTGGTAGAAATAATGATAATCCATTAGCAAGTAGAGCTCTCTTGGGCTGGGGTACCTTGGGGAGTGTCTTTTAGGGTCCATGCTGTTTCCCCGCACACTTCTCATTCCTCCTCCTGTGCTGTCATCAGGAGTGGTAGGAGTGGTAGGACAGAGCCTCGTGCTCACAGGGAATCATGTTGTGCCTCTAGGACTGAGATGGATGGGAAGAAGCCAAAGGTCAGGGTTTGGGAATGATCTCCCTTCATCTCAATAATAGTGCAAAAGATTCTCAAATATTTTGGCCTCTGGATCCCCTTTACATTCTTATGAACATTGCATCTATTGATATTTAATATGTCAGAAATTAAAACTGAGATCATCTAAAAACATTTATCAATTCATTTAAAAATAAAAACAAAATAATCCATCTGTGATGGCTAAAGTTTATGTCAACTTGATTAGGCCACTGAGTGCCCAGACATTTGGTCAATCATTATTCTGGGTGTTTCTGTGAGGGTGATTTTGGATGAGATTAACATTTAAATTGATGGACTGAGTAAAGCAGATTGCTCTTCACCTTATGAGTGGGACTCATGCAATCCAGTGAAGGCCTGAATAGAACAAAAAGGTGTCTAGAGTGAAAGTTTTCTTCCTGCTTGACTGCCTTTCAACTAGGACTCTGGCTTTCTCCTGCCTCCAAACTTGAACTAAAGCCTTGATAACCACTAGTGAAAAAAAATATAGCTATAAATATAGATATAGATAGACATAGATAGATACAGATATATAGATATAAGCACCAATTGACAAGTGTGGAGAAGAGAAAGAATGGAATAATAAGAAATCGTCTAAAAGAAGGCAAGAAAGAGAAAAAGGACTTGTAAGACTTTTTTATATTTCTTAGCTACAAATCCCTTATCAGATAAATGATTTGCATATATTTTCTCCCAGTTTGTAACTTGTTTTTGTTTCTCTTACTAATGTCATTTAAAAAGTATAACTTTTTAAGTTTGAGCCTTCCGGCCTTTGGACTGGAACCACCCATTGTTTCTCCTGGTTCTCAAGCCTTCAGACTCAAACTGGAACTACACCTGAGTCTCCAGCTTGCCAACACACCCTGCAACTCTTGGGACTTGTCAGCCTCCATAATCATGTGAGCCTCTCATACCATGTTTCCCCCAAAATAAGCCCTAACCGGAAAATAAGCCCTAGCATGATTTTTCAGGATGACATCTCCTGAACATAAGCCCTAATGCGTCTTTTGGAACAAAAATTAATATAAGACCCGGTCTTATTTTCGGAGAAACACGGTAGTAAATCAATCAATATACCCCATCGTTCTCTCTTCTATTGGTTCTGTTTCTCTGGAGAACTGTAACACACTATTATATGTCAACACAAATAACATTTGTTTCATGAAAAATTACTATATTATTCTAAACAAAAATGTAACAAGAAGAGTGGTACGGTTTTACATTTTTGCAAAGCTCCTTAATTTCTGGCTTAACAGAAGAAAGCTGGATTCTCATATCTGCTCCTGCATTCAATCTGTTGTGAGCTCTTTGGGCTGGGGTGCCTTTTAGGGGTTCATGCTGGAAAACTCCATTGTATGCTTATGAGAGTGGAAAAGGCAGCAAACAGCTTAGTATTATTATGGAAATAGTTTTAATCTCTCAGGCGCTGAAAGGTTCTTGGAGACCATGGGTGTCCTCAGACTACTAGGGAGAACGGCTGCTCTAGAGTATAGCATTCATCCTTGATTTGTAAGATTCATCCTTGACTTACCAAAGTCTAATGTTAATTTGTACCTTTCCTCTCTTCCTTTGCAATGCAAAGACCTTAAAATACCTTAATTCTGCTTCCCCTCTTTTAATTTATATGCTATTGTATTAGTACATTTTAATTCTATATGCACCTTAAATCCCCCATAAATAGCATTTTTTCATAAAGCCTGTGTTTATTTAGGTTTGCCTATATAGTTACCCTTTGATCCAGCTTTTTCTAGCTGTTTTCATTGAGAAGAAGGATCCGAATTACCTAGTCCACCATTGTCAGAAGTAGAAATCAATAAAGCTTTTGGTATGCTGTTCCTTCAGTCTGGAATCATGCTTCCCCCAGTTACTGTTTGTCAAAACCATATCCTTCAAAGTGTTTTTCAGTCAGTCCACGTTCAGAAGAGATCTATTGAGTGCCTACTATGCACCAAGCATTCTTCTAGAGCTGTGCCATCTCATAGAACCTTCTGGGATGGTGGACATGTCCTATATCTGCACTGTCCTGTCGGGGAGCCACCACGTGGCTCTGGAGCACTTGAAATGTGGCTAGTACAACTGAGGAACTAAATATTTAACTTAATTGAATTTAATTAATTTATATTTAAGTAGCCACATGTGACTAGCTGCTATCAGAGGGGGCAGCAGTTTTAGACAATAGAGAGTGAAAATGAACAAATCTGGCAAAAATCCCTGTTGTCATGGGGCTCATATTCTAGTGCAGGAAGATGACAATGAGCAAATCCCAGGGGAGGTTTTATGGGGAGGATTTGAATTACCGCACCCCACCCCAGGGATATAGGGTAGAGCAGTGGAAGGAACACGGCTTTTTGAAGTGAAGGGTCTGGGTTAGACTCCAGCCTCTGGCCACTTACTAGCTCTGCGATTGTGGACAACATGCTGAAGCGAGGTGCTGAAGCGCCTGAGCTGCAGATACCCCACTGGGGAAGCGGGTTAATGACACTGGCCAGACAGAGTGGCTGATGACTGAATGCAGAGCACTCCAAAGTGGCTCAAATATCCATTTGCCGTCCCCTCCCCCCAGCCCATTCTGTTACTTGTGGCTGCTGTTCTGGCCTTGCCCTTGATCTCCAGGCCATAAACATGCAGGACGTTAACACAACCAAGGAAAAGTCACATTAGCTGCTTCAAAGGCACAGGACTGAGTCACAGAGGAGATGGGGCTGCCAAAGGGGTGCAAATGACCACAAGAGGAATGTGGCTTTGGGGGGGGGGGGCTGAACTCTTGCCTGAGTGTATGAAGGGCCTGGGCATTTGGCCTCTTGACCCAATCTTCCAACACAACGTGGAACCAAGTGAGAGGCCAGTCCTCCCACCGGCCTCTGTGTGGAGGGGGCATGGGCAAAAGATGCCTTTGAGTGGATACTCCTTACCTTCTCTCTGAGTAGTTGGATTTCTAGGGGAAAAAAAGTTTCAGGCTTACTTGTGAGTACAGCGTTGGGCCCAGGAAATTGCCTTGTGATCTAGGGGTGCAGCCCCAGTTCAGTCCCCCAGGCTCTGAGGTCTGCCCTGCTCCTCTATGAGGCCTTTCTAGGACTGATGGCTTGCTGTTCCAAGGGACCCCAGGGGTAAGTCAGGCCAGGCCAAGAGGGAAGGCAGTGAGCTAGGTAGTGGGAAGCTCCTGTTGTTATTTAAGTTGCTGGAGGGATAGTGTTAGCAAAGCATTCTGGGAAGGGGATAAGTCAGGCTGTGGTAGAAATATCCCTGCAAACAAATAGGAAAGCTGGCTTGAAAATCAGTAAGTCCAAAGAGCAAGAATACCTTTCACTTTGTAGGGGCTTATGGCAAAACTGCCCTGTGTTCTAATCCCACCCTGAAAAACTCAGAATGCCTTGCTCCCCCACTCACCCCGGCCCCACCACTGCCCTGCTGGCACTCCATACTTCTGTCTACTCCCCACCTACTACTCCACTAGCTTTTCACCTGGGTGTGGACAAGGCACACGTGCTTTCCACGTTTTCCATCTAGGAGCCCAGCCCTGACCTTGCCAAGAGAAAGCCTCGGTGGCTGATGACAAACTTTCCTCAGCCATCTGCCTCCTAAAAAGGAGGGCCCGGTGCTTTGTCTCTTATAGAGACTTGTGTAAAGCACGTGCTGGATACAAGGCATGGGGCACCCACTAAGGGAAGGCACCGCTGCTGACCTGATGGCTTTCAGGCTGGCAGGGAGCCCCCTAAATCCCAGCATGGTGTGTGGCAGCCACAGCCTAGAAACCCGGAGCCTAGAGGTGCTGGGAAGGAAGAGTCTAGGTCTGCTTTACTTCTCACTGGATTACCCAGTGTAAAGTAGGAACTCGGTGAACGCTTGCAAAGGCATGCAAAATCTCCGATGGAATGGGCCTCAAAGATCAAGAAGCAAAGCTCTGCCAAGGTCAAAGCTGCAGGAGGCCATTCCCAGTCTTCCTCCTGCTCTCCAGCCCACTCCCAGCCCAGTGACCTCTGTAGCTCTTACCTCCATCACACCCTTCCTTTGCATTCAGCTGAAGGGACTCCCCCGGGAAGCCACACACACACACACACACACACACACACACACAAACACACACACACACACAGCTGCGGGCATAGGACACACCATTCAGGATGCCATAAGATGCACTAAGAGAGCTTTACCATCCTTCCATCCTTTCACGTGCATTCTTCCAGAGCCTCAAAGCCATTCTACCAGACACAGGGGTATTAAGCCCACTTTACCCATGAGGGAACTGAGGCTCAGGGAGATTCAGTCCCGCAACCCTAGTCACACAGCTCGGAAGTGGGGGGCTGGGATTTCGATCTATGCTTGGCTAAGTCCAAAGCAGTGCTCCAATCAGAGGAGAAATGGATGACCAGAAGGAAGCAGAAGGCCAGGGATCCAGACTCCAAGCCAAACTCGCACACATGCTAATGGGCTGCCATTGGGGGCATGTGGTAAGTTCTGCCTCTCTACTTGCGAGTAGCTACTACTTCCTTCCAATTCCCTGGGGGCAGCCAGAGCCCTGGGAGAACCTAGCAAGTGCCAACCAAATAGGCAAAGAGCTTGGCAATGCCTAAGGAGGGGAGTGCAGTGAGGTGGGTGGAAGTGGCTCAGGGAGCCTAGTGCCCACTCCCCACTTACTGGTCATCAGAACTGGCCTTTCAGTTGCCTCCTCGGATAAGAAGCCAAGTCACCCTGTGCCTTTCCTCTCCCGCTGAAGAATGAAGATATGTGACGGCCTGGACTGCGAGGGCCAATTTGGAGCCAAGTGTCACAGGGTCACACACTGAGCAGAGCAGGAAACACCATATCCTTGGGAGGAAGAACACTGGTGTAAGTCCGCCTTCTCCTCCTCTCAGTGGTGTGACCTTGGGCAAGCTGCTCTCAATTTCAGAATATTCTCAGCCCCAGATCTGTCCATGATGAATTCGTTTTGGATAACTTCTTGGGTTCTTTAAGATTAGAAGCTAGATCCTGCTTCCAGCTATGGCACGGAGAGGGCTCTGGGTGCGCTCTGCAAGCCAGCACATTCGTCTGAGTGTTGCTATGACTTGAATCTCCACATCTAGAAACAAACTTGCCCACCCACCCAGCTTGCCCCATCCCACTGTCACCCATTGGGTCTACCGTGAAGTCTGGCCGGTTTGGGGGGTCTCTGAAGTAAGGCCTGGTTTGGGGGGTCTCTGAGGTAAGGCCAGGATAGTCTGGGACAGCAGGACTGCCTGTGGGAGGACTCTTTTCTCTTCCCCAGGGATGTCCGGGCCACAAAGACTAGGAGGGCACAGGACATTGAAGGGGAGCAGAATTTGTCACCCCAAAATATGCCTCTTTGGCATGAAGATTATTTTAGGCTGGTTATTTTTAAGAAACAGCAGTCTTACGAGAAGCTGTGAAAACTCAGTAGAAGCTGCCCTTTTGTAAGAGACATTTACATTTATAAGGGAAATCTCCATTTGTAAAGATGTCATTCTCTCCCTAGAAACTCTTATTGAGGAAGAACTGCAGGACCTAAATCTGCATAATAGTCATACCTTTGTTTACTGTGGTTTTCCTGGTCACCTCCCATAACTGACCCCCCTACCCCCAACACCTTCTTTTGTCTTTAGCTCCAGATGGTATTTAAGGTGATGGCTTGGGGCCCTTACTGAGTTTTTTTGGGTCACTCCCATGTATATAGGAGGTATTCTTGTTAATAAATTTGTTTGTTTTTCTCCTGTTAATCTGTCTTTTACTACTGGGGGGTCTTGGCCAAGAACCTAGAAGGGTAGAGAGGGAAAATTGTTTTTCCTTCAGCACGCACAAGGAGAACTGGGGGCTGCAGTGTGAAGGCCAAGGCCTTCTATGGGAACCCCCCGACCCCCATTCCATCTCCTACTCTCCCCCCTCCCACCGCCTCATCCCCCGCCTCCGTGGAGCTTCCTCTCTGCTGAGGCAAAACCTTGACTAAAATCAAGTTCTCTTCTTTTTGTCGGGTTTTGGGGCATCTGGTTTTCCAGCCACTCATTTGATTTGTGTTGTAAATGTTTCTTTTATGGGACTTGACGTGGAGTTGAGATTGGTGAGGATAAAAAAAAAAAGCTGACATTTGATTTATAGGCAGGGAGCAGGGCACACGGGATAAATAACTAACTGACGCTACTGGGGACCGCTGGCTTGGGGTCCTGGTCTGCTTGTAGTCCAACGCCACTGAGCAAGTGGCCCATTTTTTGAAGTGTCTGACACATCATACTTCCACGGAGCTTCTTCCTTCCAACTGTGGGATGGTGAGTGTGTTTGTGCAGGAATTCGGCAGCCACAGGCCACTCCTACTGCCTCGTGTCTCATCCCAGAAGGTCCACAGTGTGGACGAATGGGGATTTCTCCAAGCAGGGCAAAGCACTTCTTTGCCATCCTTGACTTAATCAAGAGGAAACTACTCTAAAGTGACCAATGTTAACTTATGGATGTGCATTGAATTTGGAGATGAGAATCTCCCACTTCTTTATTTGGGATTGCTGCCAATAAGGGGTTGACTCTACATGTCAGATGCATTGGTTTGCAGTTCAATGGTGACTGCTGATAATAATTCAAAGTGTGCTTTTCCCGTGTGATGGCATTTTACACAACGCCTCTGACGTCCCTGCAGTGTGGACACTGAACTGACGGGGCCAGAAGCCTTGAGGCTGAAGGTCTGAACCTCATGAACTGATGAGATGCCAAATACTTGTCTCTTTTCGAAAGGTCAGTGAAATCACTTATACAAAGCGTAATTGTTGCCTTTTTTGCCTGCCCCTAACTTGCTTCACATACCAAATTAGTGATCTTTATTTTCCTTGGCTAGATGGTGACAATGGGTACCTTGGGATCCCCTCTCACACTGGGCTGGATGGGGAGGTGAAGTAGGGTGGTGACTCCGGGACCTTCCTGGCTTTTAATCCAAATTGTACTGCAACCAAGCCTTCCCTTGGGGTGTCCACAAGTGTCCCGGCAACAAGGTAAGAAGGCTTAGGGGTGCTCCCAGGAAGGGACAGGCAGAGATATCAGGGTGGAACCCAAACCAGCACAAAGTGGGGCAAGCAGCAGTCAGCAGGGACCACTATGCATGCCCAGACACCATGGCCAACCAGGAGAACCAAAGATGGGCCTTCGAGACAATGGGGAAGGCCCAGAGTAGCAGCCCAGTATCCTGGGTGAGAGAGGCATTGGGAGCATTGGAAAGAGGAGAGAAATGGCTGCTGTACAAGAAAGAACTCAAAGGTGATCCAGAAGGGCCCAGCTGATTTTGGTCTTAAATGTAGCAAAAGGAGACATGGATGCTGCAACTTCCTTTTGCTTTTTCCTTCTTACTTAAAATGTCAAAGCGATTAAGGAAACATGTAGGAAACTAATAAGCATAGTCAAGAGCTAGAGTGCCTTATTCTGTCTAAGGAGTCCATACTCTCCTTTGGATGTTTGTCCCTAAGGTCCCCCAAGATTTCCCATGTTCCATTAGTGAAAGATGTGGAACTGATTTGCATGGGCACCTCATGGCTGGCAGCCAGAGTGATGCCACACTGGGAGCCACTCATATTTCTGGTGTGTTCCATTGGGGAGACAGTTTTGGGTGGTGAGGGGCCACATGTGTATGAGAGTGGTGCTAGAATTTTCTGAAGGAAACAAGAATACCTTTCAAATTCGACCAGCAAAAAATAGCTCTTCAGGAAATTCACAAAAGAACGGTTTATTTTGGGCCGGCTGGGTGGCTCAGGCAGTTAGCGCTCCATGCTCCTAACTCCGAAGGCTGCCGGTTCGATTCCCACATGGGCCAGTGGGCTTTCAACCACAAGGTTGCCAGTTCAACTCCTCAAGTCCCATAAGGGATGGTGGGCTCCGCCCCCTGCAACTAAGATTGAACACAGCACCTTGAGCTGAGCTGCCACTGAGCTCCCGGATGGCTCAGTTGGTTGTCCTCTCAACCACAAGGTTGCCGGTTCGACTCCTGCATGGGATGGTGGGCTGTGCCCCCTGCAACTAGAAAACGGCAACTGGACCTGGAGTTGAGCTGCTCCCTCCACAACTAAGACTGAGAGAACAACAACTTGAAGCTGAACAGCACCCTCCACAACTAAGATTGAAAGGACAACAACTTGACTTGGAAAAAAGTCCTGGAAGTACACAGTGTTCCCCAATAAAGTCCTGTTCCCCTTCCCCAATAAAAAAAAATCTTTTAAAAAAAGAAAGAACGGTTTATTTGGGAAAAAGAAAAAAGAAACAAAGCCACCAAGGAGTGTGTATATGCACACTCACCGGCCAGTGTCCCAACCGGCCGCTCACGTGGAAAAAAAAAGGGCTAGACCAACATGGCTTCCCCCTTTATTTGTATCCCTCCCCCAAAAGTTACCACAAAGTTCAACAGGAAGTCAGGACTAGAGAGTTAACACGGGGCCCAACTCCACCCATAGTCCTCCCAGCTCTATGGTTAAGCATTTTAAGATGCCCGTTCACTTTTATGACAAATTATTAACGTACTTGATTCTACAATCCATTTTCCCCACTTTCAATATGAACTTTGACAAGAAAGATTTGTTTATGCTCTCACATGACTCAGTCTCAGTAATTAGACCTGTTAAAGTGACTTTTTCAGCACAATTGAGTTTGTTGTGTTTTTGACATTTGTCCTGTGGGGGAGACTGTTGTATGTAAATAGCTGGAAAACCCAGTGATAAAGCTGTATGATCATTGCTGTCTTTGAGGTGGCATTTGGCTTTGTGGGCAAAGGGTTTCTTATGGAGGTTGGAGCCTGGATTCTCCCTACAACCCTTGTGGCCAACTCCCCATTTATCTCTTGTCTCTTCCACTGCTCCAGCCTCTTCCCTGGTCTCCCTAAGTCCAGACTGGCACTCAGAGAGCAAGGCTTCTTGAGCCCACAACTGCCTGTGTTATTTCCCTTCCCTTCCGTTGTGTCCCACTGTGTATGGGACAAAAGCCAAACCTGCTACAGAGAGTCCTCCCTGACCCATTTCCGGCCAGCCAATCTGGCCACACCTCCCTACTTCCCTGTTAATCACAGCAGAAGTGGGTCCTCAGGTGCCTTGGCCACAGCCACTCGTAGGGCTGGCCCAACTGAGCACTGCCTGTCACCATGCACCCCACAGGGCCACTAGGCCCATGACCGGTCCCCATCTCACCTTCTAGGGAGGGGATCTAATAAGATCATAACAAACTGTGAGTGAAGCTGGATGGTCCCTCTCAGCTTTCAGAATAGCCCCTCTATTTGCCATCGCAATTTTGTTCAGAAGTATTTGGTGGTCCTGAAACAGTGATAGAAAAAAGAGCCTTGGTGTAGAAGTCGGAAGTCCTTGGTTCTAGTCTCCACTCTGCATGTAACTCCTGGGGAGTCAGGGTGCGAGGGTGACACTGGTTAATTCCCTTCTTTGTGCCTCTGTTTCCTCATCTGTGAAATCAGAATATAATAACACTACTTAGCTACAGGCAGTGTTGCCCTCTCCTCTTCCTGGACCATTTGGTTGAATAATTGCTGAGACTCAGGGATCTTTCTTTTCCCCATTTACATTATACGACATTTTTTGTTAATTCAGCTTCTGCCTGTGCATATAGTCAGATTTTGTTTCACTACGAGTCCCTTTAATTCATCACAGGCTGCACTGAACTCTCCAGCATTTCACTACAGTCCCTTGGCTGGAGACCTGGCTCCCTCTCATGACCCAGCAACTTCTGGGCCATTATGGAAGGTTCTTTCTTTAAGATGTACCTGACAGCTTGGTCCATGGGGGTGTGGTGGGCTGTGCGAGATCTCCTGGGGCAATATAGGCACAAGTGTGAATGTGGTTTGCTCCCTTCCCTCTCCTGGCCCTCTGGACTGAACTGGGGAGACAGACCCAGTCTGTTTGGTGGAACCTTCCGAAGTCAGGCTCAAGGTGAATTGCTGCTGGGTCCATGGACTTCAGATCAATCCCATCCCTGGCTTGAACCCTGCCTCCCATGTTGCCCACAGAGCCCACCTCACTTTCTCTACCCTCCTCAGGGCTGCCCACCGCCTTCCATTATCTTCCTTGGTCCAGGGGTGCTGAGCCAGCTCAGGCAGAATCTATTGGCTTCATGAGGGAGGGAGGATATAACACTGGAAAAAGGGAACTCCAGGGAAGCCTTTGTTGTTGGAATATGTAATAATACACACACACACACACACACACACACACACACACACACACACATGCTCACACATGTGCAGGCATTCATGCATTCACATATATGCATGCACATGCTCATATGTACACACGCTCTCATGCCTGTGTACTTGTAGACATGCACAGATGCACATATGTACATGAACACACAGACCCTCCACACACGTGCACAGGCACACATGCTCATGCACACAGCCAGCTTTGCCTTTGCACCTCCGTTCCTTGTGGGCTGGCAGCTGCCACTCGGCCTGTTTTCTAACGCACCGTCCTCTGCTGCAGCCCTCCAATCTGCTGGCCTTCTCTGCCACTGCATGCCTAATCCAAAAAAGCCTGGCCATGGGTTTCATTCTTCTCTGCTTTCTCTTTATCATTTATGTTGTTCTACTTCTGCCATCAAGTGGGGCCCCACTGGGCAGAATCAGGGGACTTCATGGATGGTCTGTTACCATCCATGCTTCACTGGCCACTTGGCCCTGTCGTTTCATCATTTAGTGCAGCCTTGGAGCTTGGGTCCTGGGGGCTGCTCTGGGGAAGGCTCAGGGCTGCACAGCCTTGGTACTTGCTGTCCCAGCAATTGGCTGGGAATGGTACGCTGCTTCCCCTCATCGGTGCCTACCAAGGGAAGCCAAGAGGAGGAGGAGTTCAGCCATACCTAAACCATGGTGTCACTCTTCGAAATGTAGTCAACGTGCCCATCTGAGCCCCCAACTCTTGGTCTTTTCCATTTTGTAGCTTGGAAAAACATTTTGGATTCCAAGTCAAACATTTCTCCCATAGCCATCTTTGTGCAATGTCCACGGGGTTGGGTTTTTAAGTTTTGTTTTGAGTTGTTTGTCCTAGCTTTTTTCCACCCTCTCAGCAACATCCTCCATTTTCCTGGGGCTTTGGGGAAAATGGCACTGGTGGCCTGAGCATCATGAAGAGGACTGAGTTTGACTTGTAATTCTGTCTCATATGGTATGACGTCAGGCAAGTTGGGGAACAGATAATAACCACCCTCAGGGCTCCTGGAAGGCTGAGCAACAGAATTCAGGTGCAAGAGGGCTGTAAACCATAGTCACACCTAGCTTTGGTCGTTGTTATTGCTTGTTATAACTCTCACTTGAGGTAAAGCAACTATATTTGGGGCCTGACCTTCTGGAATCCATCAGGGTAGGCCTTCCGCCATCCTTGTACTGAGAGGGCATGCTTTTGCTTGGGGTAGTAGCTCATCCTGGGCTATTAGCTCATTTAAGGGGGCTGTCCAGGAACCCTGACATAGCTCAGATATATACCCTGACTCCTCAAACTTGAGACCATCCTGCTCCACTGGGTGCCTAACTGGCTCCCGTCCACAAACCCAGGACCGACATGGGGCTTTTGTGGGCATCTTGCAGGCCCACTAAGACCACAAAGACCCAGGCAGCCCCGGCAGCCATCTGAGAAGGCTGGCATTGCCCAGTATGGCTCTGACTGTGACGGCTGAGCCGCTGCCACGAGCTTCTGTTCTATTCTATGGATTCCTGTGCTCATTTCCCTTAGTGTCAGGTGTGGCCCCCGAAAGGGGCTGTATTCCCATTCCTTGCCTGCCTTGGCTTTCAGTCCAGCTTGTCATGCGCCTTTTTAAAAAAGATTTTTTCATGAAAAATATAGCTAACATACAATATTATATTAGTTTCAGGGGAACAACATAGTTATTCAACATTTATATACCTAAAGAAGTGATCACCATAAGCCCAGCAACCATCTGACACCGTACCACGCTATCACAATATTATTAACTACATTCCCTATGCTGTACATTGCATCCCCATGACTTATTTGTTTTATACCTGGAAATGTGAACCTCTTATTCCCCTCTTTTTAAAATTTTTCAATGGCAATTGACTTTCAGTATTATTTTATGTTAGTTTCAAGTGTACAGCATAGTGGTTAGACATTTGTATAATTTAAGAGGTGATCCCACTGACTAGTCTAGTACCCACCTGGCACTATACATACCTATCACCATATCATTGACTGTATTCCCTATGCTTTATTTATATCCCCATGACTATTTTGTAACTACAGATTTGTACTTCTTAATCCTTTCACCTTTCTTACCCAGCCCTCCAACCCCTTCCCATCTATCACCCCAATAAATCTAGCACCCATCTGACACCATGCATACTTATTACAATATTATTCACTCTATTCCTCATACTATACCCTACATCCCAATGACCATAACAACCAATTCGTACTTCTTAATCTCTTCCCCTTTCTTCACCCACACCCCCAACCCCACTCCCATCTGGCAACCATCAAAATGTTTTCTGTATCTATGAGTTTGTTGATGTTTTGTTTATTTTGTTCTTTAGATTCCACTTATAAATGAAATCACATTGCACCTGTCTTTTTCTGTCTGACACTCCACTCAGCACCGTACCTTCCATGTCCATCCATGCTGCTGCAGATGGCAAGAATCCATTCCCTTCCATGGCCGAGCAATATGCCATTGTATATACGTACCACCTCTTTATCCATTCCTCCATCGACAGACACCCAGACTGCCTCCACATCTTGGCGATTGTAAACAGGGCTGCAATGAACATATAGATGCACAGGTCCCCTCGAAGTAGCGTTTTGAGTTTCTTCAGATAAATAACCAGAAGTGACATTACTGGGTCCTTCTTCATCTCTTGTTGTTTTAAAGTCTATTTTTTCTGGTATAAGTATTGCTACCCCAGATTTTGTTTGTTTGTTTCCATTTTCATGAAATAACTTTTTCTATCCCTTTACTTTCTGTGTGTGTGTGTGTCTTTCAATCTGAAGTGAGTCTCTTACAGGCAGCATATGTAAGAGTTTTTTTCTTATCCTTTCAGCCCTCCTATGGCTTTTGATTAAAGCATTTAATCCATTTGCATTGAAAGATATGTAGCTATTGCCGTTTCATTATTCATAACTTTGATCTCTCTTTTTTTTTTTTCCATCTTAAAGAAGTCCCTCTAAGATTTCTTGTAATACTGATCTGGTGGTGATGAATTCCTTTAGCTTTCTCTTGTCTGGGAAGCTCTTTATCTGTTCTTTGTTTCTAAATGATAGCCTTAGTGGGTAGAGTACCGTTGGTTGTAAGTCCTTCCTTTTCATAATATTGAATATTTTGTGCCAATCCCTTCTGGCCTGCAAAATTTCTGCTGAGAAATCAGCTGACAGTCTTATGGGAGCTCCCTTATAAGTTACTAGTTGTCTTTCTCTTGCTGCTTTTAGGATTCTCTCTTTGTCTTTAACTTTTGCCATTTTAATTATAACGTATCTTGGTGTGGGCTTGTTTGGGTTCATCTTGTTTAGGACTCTCTGTGCTTCCTGGACTTGTATGTCTATTTCCTTCACCAGGTTAGGGAAGTTTTCAGTCATTATTTCTTCAAATAGGTTCTCAATCCCTTGCTTTCTCTCCTCTCCTTCTGGTACCCCTATAATGTAAATGTTGTTATGATTGGTGTTGTCCCAGAGGTCTCTTAAACTATCCTCATTTTTTGTGGATTCTTCTTTTCTTTTTGTTGTTCTGATTGAGTGTTTTAAGCTACCTTGTCTTCCAAATCACTGATTCAATCCTCTGCTTCATCTAGTCTGCTGGTGATTCCTTCTAGTTCATTCTTCATTTCAGTTATTGTATTCTTCAGTTCTGATTGGTTCTTTTTTTATGGCTTCTACGTCCTTCTTAATGCTTGCTATCTTCTTGTTGAAGTTCTCACTAAGTTCCTTGAGCATCCTTATAAACATTGTTTTGAATTCTGTCTCTGATAGGTTGCTTATCTCCATTTCATTTAGTTCTTGTTTTGGAATTTTCTCCTGTTCTTTTCATTTGGGACATATTTCTTTGCTTACTCATTTTGGCTGCCTCTCTGTTTCTATGTATTAGGTAGATCTGCTATGTCTCCCAGTCTTGGCTGGATGGTCTTATGTAGTAGGTGCCCTGTGGGGCCCTGGCACAGTCTCCCTGGTCACCTGAGTCGGATGCTCCAAGAATGTCCTTGTGTGGGTTGTATGTGCCCTCCTATTATAGTTGAGTCTTGATTGCTATTGGCATGTCAGTGCGTGGGGATTGGTGATTGACTGTGTTGTTTTTCCATGTCCACAGCTTACACATAGTGGGATTCACCCCAGTGGGCTCTGGTGCCTGTTGAGACTGTCCTTTGTGTGTGCCGATTTGGGGGTTAATTGGATACTGCTCTGCTGTGATCTGAAGCCAACCTCCAACTATGTTGGTATTGGGGCCTCTTGGGAGGGGCTCCAGTGCAGACCAAGGTCACCCACTACCTGTGACTGACCGGGTACTACCGGGTAGGAGCTACAAAACTATTTGCAGTTGTTTGCTACCTGTGCTAAAGTTGGAGGCATGTGGGAGAGGCCACGCTGTGAACCAAAGACAGCTGCCACCAGTACTGGGCCTGGGGTAGTTCTTCCAAAAGCCAGGAAACCCCAAGGCCTGCTCTCACCTGCCAGCTTCCTTAAGGTTCAGCCACTGATAAAGCCCTGAGCGTTATGGGAGTTGGGTGAGGCTGGGTCTCAGGGAGTCACTAGCGTGGGAAGAATTGTGGTCACCAGGTTAATGTAGACTCTGGTTTGGTGCCAGTGCTGAGCGTGGAGCTACTCAGCAAAACTCTCGGAGCACACCCAGGCCAGTTGTACATGCCTGGAGCCCATGGACTCTGACAGTAAGCGTGCAATGTGGTTGGGGCTGGCCACTCTTGGAGAAAGTGTCTCTGGCATTGGGGGAGTTAGGTGGAGCAGAGTTCCAGCTGAGTCAGCAGGGCGGAGCTCCAGAGCTCACCAGACCAATCAGATTCAGATTTGTCTGTAAGCGTAGGGGGTCGAGCTCAGCACAGTAAGATGGTACCTGACTTCCGGCTGCACCAGAGAAGACCACTCACAGGGAAAATGCCGACTGTCCTTTAGCCCTCCTTCCGAAGTCACACAACTCAGTCTTCCTCCACCTTCCACCTCCCCCATATGTCTCTGACACCCTCCGAATTTCTGTTCCTCCGCTGGAGCCCAAGGTGAGTGGCTGGGAATGAGAGAGTCTCTGTGTGGGCAATTTAAGAGGACACCTGGGTTTCCCACTGCCATCCATCCCACCTGGATGGTCAGAATCCCCACTGTTTTTCACAGCCAAATGTTGTGGGGGCTCTTCTCTTTGGCACCAGAACTCTGGGCTGGGGAGGCTAGTGTGGGGCTGGATTCCCTCACTACTCTAAAGGGAGCCTCTATGGCTGAGATGTCCTTTCTGGTTCTCAACCGCCACACGGAGGTTTGGGGTTAGCCAATTCCGCATCTCTGCCCCTCCTACCAGTCTCGATATGGCTTCTTCTTTATATCCTTAGTTATAAGACTTCTGTTCAGCCAGACTTCAGATGGTTCTCCAGGCTGATTGTTCTATAATTTAGTTGTAATTTTAATGTGTTCATAGAATGAAGCACGCACAGTGTTTATATACTATGCCATCTTGGATGTCCCCTTGCCGTATGCTTTGATGGGTACACTTGTCTCATTTTCCCTTATTTCTCTTTTTAAAAAAACCAACAAATTGTTTCAGATGCCTTTTTTAAAAGAGAATACAGGAGAAGAATTAGATTTTTACTGTATTATGTATTTGAGAGGCACTTTGACATTTATTCCAGAAAATTCCTTTGAATGTTTAATACCCATTGTCTGGCTGTCAGTATAGGTGGTTTGCTAAGGCTGCCGTATTGGTTTGATAAGGCTGCCATAACAAAGGCCCACAAGCTGGGAGGCTTAAGACAACAGAAATGATCGTCTCCCAGTTCTGGAGGCTGGAAGTCCCAGATCAAGGTGTCATCATATTTGGTTCCTCCTATGGCCTGTGAGTGAAGGATCTGTTCCAGGCCTCTCTCCTTGGTTTACAGATGGCTGTCTTTTACCTGTTTATTCACGTGGTCTTCTCTCTACATCTCTGTGTCCTAATATCCTCTTCTTATAAGGACACCAGTCATAGTGGCTTAGGATCTACCCTAATGACCTCATTTTAACTTGATCACCTCTATAAGGACCCTATCTCCAAATGTGGTCACATTCTGAGGTATCACAGGTTACAACTCCAACAAATCTTTTTGGGGCAAATGGGGGACACAATTGAGCATACAGTGGTGGCTCTCAGAGCATGGGTATTCTTAGTTCAGGGAGTCTTCCCTAGCTCAAGGATGGCAGGTTCACTCCATCCTCAGAGTGGCTATGGTGTCAACTTGAGCGGCTACTCCAGAAAAGGGCAGGACATTTCTCTCCTGTAAGTCCCAGAGGAGGCTTGGGAGGTGGCTCTGAGGAAATCACGGAACAAGGAGCTGAAGCCTCAGATGGTGGGAGCTCTCTCTCTTCTTGGGGACCTGGAAATAACTCTGAGCAAGGACAAAGGGCAGCAACTCAGTCCATGGGCAGTACTAAAAGGGGCCTGGGACCAGGAAAAAGATAGGCAATACTGGGTCAAACATGGAAATTGTGGAGAAAGCAAAATTTGGAGGACTACACTGTTTCTTATCACACTGATTTTCCCAAGGTGGGATTATAAAGAGAGTTTAACTGTAACCCCTCCATATCCAAATGCATTGCACACATTTGAAGGAGAGCTCTGAACTGCTTGTCGACCTTCCCGTACTCTGCGGCCAAGGTGGATGGATTTGGCTTGAGCAAGGAATAGCCAAGCTGAGTGAGATGCTCAGTGCGGTATCTATCAATTGGGAAATAGCTGAGATGGGGTCTCACTGCTGGGGTTACTCCCTTCATGAGGCACTCCTGATGTCCAGCCTGTTTTCTCAAGGGAAGAGAAGTAGTTGTCCATAGCCTCCTATTAATCAAGAGAAACCAGTAAACACAAGCTCTTGAAGATGGACCCAGGCACTGCTAGCCCTGCTTCCGTGGTTTCTTTCTGGGACTTGAGCTCTTTCTGAGTTAAGTTTATAGTGTCACTAGATCATTATGCCCATATGATAGGACCCAAACCACAGAGGTATCAACAGTGAAATATGCTTTTGGTTTACTGCAAAACATTTTTGAAAATGGTTCTTCCAAACCTGTTCCACAGTGGTTGAAATGATGGTGTTTTGTTTTTTTCTTCACCAATAACAGTGCTGTGATCTCCTTATTGGCAAGAATTTGATCTAAATGGAGAAGGCAGCCAGCCTCAGTAACAGCTTAACTCTCACTTTTCACGTTTCTTGTGTTTTTTGTTGCTTTTCCCTCTGGGAGAGACTCATAAGGAAGCAGTCCTTGTTCTCTCAGGGGTGGGGCTGAATTTGCTCTGTCTCTTTCACTCCTGATCCATTCTGGCCATTTGGCATGGCACAGGTTCAGCAAGGCCCCTACATGACACCTCAAAACCAAACCAGCAAATGTTGTGTTTCCACAGCAAAGGTATGGCTCCAGATGGAGGATCTATGGGGCATCTTTGGAAAAATATCTGTGTGGGGACAGAGTCCCAGAGAGCAGTTTCCAGACTCTCAGCCTCATGTGGAAAGGTGCTGGCTCGGGTAGTAGATGGCCGTCAGCTGTGACTGGTTGGCCATCAACTGTAACCAGTTAGCCAATTAGCCACTGATATAACTGCTGTGACTGCGTTGGTTGGTGGGCTGGTTGGCAGGCAGAAAAGTGGATGGCAGATTGCGGATTGTATGGATCCTACTTCCTGAGTCTGGCTCGGCCACCAGAGAGACTGTGGTGTAGGAAGACCCCTTGTTGGGGTACTGGTGGATGTTTGCTTCTGTGTCTCCAACCGAGCCACCAGCAAGAATATAGTGGTATGACTCCCCTATCTATGGCTCCGTGGGCGTTCCTTTTTGGCCTCACCATGTCCTGCGTTCTTGGGCGGGGAGTGGGACCAGATACCCCACGTGACACTCTGCATGACAATCTGCTTTAGTGTGTCTTCATATGTGGCTGAAATGAGGTGGCTCTACACCCTTCGAAGCACAAACACATACGGTGCACACTCCAGGGGCGGACCCAGGCCATAATAGGGTCTGTGGTAGCAAAAGGCCCAAGTTCCTGGCTGATATGGACACTGGCTTTCCAATCTTATCATTAGCCAGGGAGATCTGGCTAAAGGCAAGCATCAGTGAGTGAGGTGGACAGGTATTTCCCAGGTACTCCAGCTGCTTTACAGATTACAGCACAAGACTGGGAGAAATGTGATCATTCTTCCAGTATCTAGTACTATTTGCTAGTTACCCTTGACATTGACCAGAGTCTGGGATTTGGGCACAGTCGGATGGGATCTTCTTGTTATCATCAGTGTCACATTGTGGTTTCTCAACTCAGGGTCTTGTTTGGCAACTCGTTTATAATGAAGGTGCTTCTATCTTCAAGCAGGCCCTGTCACAGCCTGGCCATTCTCCTAACGAGCAACCAAGTTGCCCTGCCAAGTTCCGCCTGTGTTGGTGAGGCAGTTCACTAATACTCAGCCTGTGGGAAGGACCTCCGTGTGGATACTTGCCCAGCTGGAGCCAACACTCTGTTTAAGTGGACTAAGCTAATTTGTTGAGACTTTGCTGTGACTGAACACGTGTGTTTGGGATGAGATTTAATTTAAATTTAAATCTCATTTGTAATGTCTCGGGGGTAAGACTTTCCAAACTGAGGAGATGAACGAGGTGATTCATGCCCTGGGTGAGGAATGGAATTGCTGCTTTGAGTGTTGCAGACTTGGTGGGTTGTTTGTTAGTTGAAGGTGGCTGTCTCTGGATGGTTGCTTTGTTTTATTTTAATCTATTTTCCATAGCAGACTGGGGAGAGGTTACTTTTGACTAAAAATGTTTTTTAAAAGCAAATTGCTTTTGCCATCAGTCTATGCCCTGCTTCCACCCAGTTGCCATGACAGCAGTCAGTATCCTTGAAGGGACATTCAGGTACAGGGGGGTAAAGAGACCAAGTGATCCCACAGGATCCTCTTCCCACCTCTGATGTTCCCAAACTATATGAACCAAAGGTACTTAGTGGGGGAAATATTTGCAATCCATATATTTCACAGGGGAATTGTATCCAGAATGTATGAAAAACTCAA
Source organism: Rhinolophus sinicus (assembly GCF_057876585.1). Lineage (NCBI taxonomy): Eukaryota > Metazoa > Chordata > Mammalia > Chiroptera > Rhinolophidae > Rhinolophus > Rhinolophus sinicus. The sequence goes on from NC_142518.1 coordinate 108,324,875, forward strand.
CAATAAACATACAAATAACCCAATTAAAAACAGGCAAAATATCTGAATAGACATTTCTCCAAAGAAGATATACACATGCCCAATGAGCACATGAAAAGATACTCAGCATCACTAATCATTAGGGAAATGCAAATGAAAATCAAAACCACAGTGAGAGAACACTTTACACCCACTAGGATGGCTATTATTTTTAAGAAAAGGAAAATAAGTGGTGTGAGGATGTGGTGAAATTGGAACCTGTATATATTGCTAGTAAGAATATAAAATGGTGTAGTCACATTGGAAAATAGTCTGGCAGTTTCCCAAAAATTTAAACGTAGTGTGACCATATGACCCAGCAATTACACTCTTAGGTATCTACCCAAAAGAACTGAAAACCTATGTCCATGCAATAAGTTGTACACAAATGTTCATAGCAGCATTCTTCATAAGAGAAAAAAGTGGAAACAACTAAAATGTCCATCAATGGATGAATGTATAAATGAAATGTGGTATATTCATATTATACAATATTAATCAGCCATGCAAAGAATGAAGTACTGATACATGCTACAAGATGGATGAATCTTAAATACATTAAGTGAAAGAAGCCAGTCAGAAAAGGCTACATATTGTATGACTCCATTTATATGAAATGCCAATAATAGGCAAATCCATAGAGACAGAAAGCAGATTAGTGGTTTTCCGGGGTGGAGGGAGGGGAGAATATATTTAAAATTATACATTTTCAAAGGGTGAATTTTATAGTATATGAATCATATCTCAATTTTCAAAAATACAATAAAGTTAAAAAAAATCATTTGTAACTCCTCACTGCCTGTCAAAGAGATGCATGTTAGGTGTTAACCTTGGTGAGATCTGGGATCTGTGCCCTTTGGTCACTGTTCTTTCCACCTTCTAAAACTTGCTTTCTAAGGCCTCTTTGACCTTGATCTCTATGATAAGCTGCAGGTGGGGGCAGGGATAACATTTAGGACTGGACCTTAATTCTCCGTTCTCAAGGAGGCCCAGTACTTAGGGAAATACGTCTCTCATGAAGTTTATAGAGGCTGCCTAACTTTGTGGTTAAGAATACTGATTCTGGAGTTAAACAATCTGGGGTTGGGATTTTAGTGTCCAACTTTACGGTTGTGTGACTTGGGCAAGTCACTTAACGTCTGTGAGCCAGCACATCCTCTTGTGTAAAATCAGTAATCTCAGCACCCACTTCCCCAGTGCCTGGCGAATGATTAGTACTTAATAAATGGTGCAGATGACTGGGTTGGGGGAAGGGTACCACAGTGGGCAGTAAACCAGTGCACTTGATTTAAGGGGTTCCAGTCCAGACTCCTCTGTGGACTCTGTGATTGTGGGTAGGGTCTCCACTTTCCCATCTGGTCAGAGACGAGCCTACCTTGATGGTGTGTAGGGCCTGTCCGGCTCGGATTTCAGTAATCCCTATCTGGCGTGCCCCCATTCCCTCCTGTCTCCCCTGCCCTGGAGGGGGAGGGTAGGCTGAGGGCCCAGCCAAGCCTCTGTGTTGTTTGTTTTGATCCCTAGTCTGTGATGAGGAGCCCACTTGTACAGCTCTCATACAAGCACTCACCGTTTCCCCCAGCTCTCGAAGCATCAGAACCTCTACACACCATCCAAGTGTCCTTTTGGCCTTGCTCAAAGTACTTTCAGAAAAAATGTGTCCCCAACTGAAGTGAGTGTGATGCGAGATTGACCTAAGTATGATTTGCTTTGCCTGTCCCTCATTCTTGATTTTGAGCAGAATCGAGTGGGGCTCTTTCTTTAAAATGTTTTATTGTGGTAAAATACATATAACATGAAATTCGCCATTTTAACCATCTTGAAGTGTCCATCCAGTTCAGTGGCATTAAGTGCATTCACATTGTTGTGTCGCCCTCACCACCGTCCATCTCCAGAGCTCCTTTCATCTTCCCAAAGGGAAACTCTTTTCCCATTAAACAACCAATTTCCTTCCCCCCACCCCTGCTCCCAACCCCTTGTAACCACCGTTCTACTTTCTGTTCCTATGAATTTGACTATTGTAGGAACCTCATATAAGTGGAATTATACAGTATTTGTCCTTTTTTGTCTGGCCTATTTCACTTAGCATAATGTCCTCCATGTTCATCCATGTTGTAGCATATGTCAGAATGTCCTTCCTGTTTAAGGCTGAATAATATTCTATTGTATGGATACACCACATTTTGTTTATCTGTTCCTCTGTCCATGGACATTTGACTTGTTTCCTAAGTGGGGCTCTTTGATTTAAGAAGTCCAATGGTGGAGGAGAGAGGGGCAGACACAGACAAGGGAAAAGTAGGAAATAGGGTGTCAGCCTACCCCAGGGCTCACCCTCTTCCCCTGTCCCTCAGTCACCTTGCAAAACTTGGCCCTGGATGAGGAGGAAGGAAAAAAGAGGGGTCCTTAGGAGGACATTGAGCTCAGAGGTAGGGGGCCCTCTCCCCTCTATCCCTAACCAGGCAGCAGTGACTAAGGTGAGACTTCCTCTGGGAGCCTTACTGGAAGAGGGATGCTGTGATTCTCCCTGTTCAGGAAGTGACTCCACCAGAACGCACCCTTTCAGCCCTTGATCTGGAAGCTTCTAGGAGAGTGGCCTGCCTGTCAGTCAGAGAGCAATTTGGGAAGACAAGAAGGCTTCCATGTGCATCTGTCTTCACAAAAGTCTTTAGTGCTTAGCAACCTGATGGACTGATGCTGAGGCTAAAAGAATGAGAACAATGGTTCCCAGGTCAGTACATGTTAAATACATCACAGCCGTCACACAACTTGCAAATGGACTTTGACAGTAGCCAATTGGCCAAATCTGAAATATCTGATTATAGCCACCTCTGTTGAAGGGCAGCCCCCTCTAAAACTCTTTGCCCAGAACCTTGAATGTACACATATTTGTGGAGGTGCAAAACCTCCCCCTCCTTTCTTGTATACTTGCCCCTTTTCTTCACAACATCCAGATGCCCACACCCACGTCCACAATTGATGGGTTTTCTGAAGCATTTGCCGACAATTCCTAAACTAAAGGAGTATGCCCTCCGTGGGTCTGTCCTGTGTCCTATGGCCCCCTTTCCTATATTCAAGACAGATGGGGAAGTGTGGGCTCAAATGTCCCAGAGTTACAGCCCATGTTTTCATAAAGCACAACTTTTCCACCATGGGGTATTTCAGTTCATCTAGGAAGACTTTTTATCATGGACTGTGAGTGATACAAGCATTCTGCTTGGTGAGCCCAAATCTAGACACGAGCTGCTAATTTTCTGATTAAACCATCAGTGTTGAGAGTTCTCTTAGTTCTCAGAGCCCCCACATAGAGTTCCTTAATCATGTTTGGAAAGAAGGTTCAAGACACAAATTGGACAAAGGCTGGGCTGGAAATTTGGGTGCAAAAAGCAAAATGCTTTTCTTCTTGAGCGAACATATTTCATGGTCCTGCCCATCAATTACTCCCATGGCTAGTGGTTCAGATGGCTCTGTCTCCTGCAGGGCTGGATGGGCTGGAAGGGGGGAGACACACTGAGGGCCAGAGAGCAGGAAACCAGGTGTCAGGACAGGCTCTGTAAAGAAGTGGACCATTTCACTCAGTAACATTTCCAGAGATCCTACGGTGGGTTCAGTGTCATGATGGGATTGTGGGAGACCAAGTCACCATGATGGGTTGGGTGAAGATTGGGAAGTAGACTGGATGATTAGCGAGTTTGGCAGGCACCCCATACAACCCCAAATGAGGGGTGTAACAGGCCAGTGACTCTGAAGAGGGTCTCAGTCAGCCCAAAGGTGAGGGGACAGGAGCACTGGGGATTTGATTTAGGCTTACTCTTTGAGGCCAAACACTTTTGTTCTTTCTGGCCCAGTACCAGCCCAGGACAGGGATGGGTAACACGACTGTACCCTGTTGTTGGGAACCTCCTCTGAAGACAGGGGAGCCTACCCCCCACATTGAATGCCTCACCTTATCTCTCCTCACCACCTGCCCAGGACCTTTTTTGTAGGAGCTGGAGGAAATGAAATGGCATTATACAAGTCCACAGAGTGGGCTTTTCCCCTTGGACACTCTCTGGGGAAGCTGATGGGGTGAGGTAAGAGGAAAGGTAATTTCAAGGTCCCCTCAAAGCCTTTAAAGAAATTTAAACGAACTATTAGAAGTCCTGGGGAAGGGACTAGTGGTTCAATGGGCTGGGCAGATAAGGGGACCGCTGAAAGGAGTAGAACTCACCCTGTGAGGCTCAAATGTAAATATAAGGCTTTGCATTAATAAAACGCTCAACAAAATGAATAATTTAGTCCAGCCATGCCTTTTGTTTTGATCCTAAGTGGGAAGACTGTGGCAGCTCTTAACAAATAGCCCCCAATGACTTCCTCTGCGGCCAGGACATGCCCCAAGTGGTGGACTTGGCCCCCACCGGAGCCTACTGCATTCCCAATTAACACTTTTCAAAATGAAATTTAGGGTGCTTTTTTTCCTTCTACCTAATGAGGTTTCTTCCTTCCCTGCTGTCTTGCTACAAAGCTTGATGCCGTCTGAGTGTGTTCATATGGTGCTCGAGTGCGTTATCTGACCTTGATTGGTGTTTGGGGAGCCGGTTAAATAGATTACATGGGGGTTACCTTGGCAACTGTCTTCGCTGATTTAGCAATGCAGTTCATTCTTGGACACAGGACTCTCGGCAACTCTGCAAGCCCACCACTGCGTGTTAATCATTAACACAGAGTTGGACATCGGCTCTGTCAGGCAGCAGCCAGGAGGAGTCTGGGGAAGGGTGGACAGTCTTTTAAGCTATGACTAAGGTGCTCACAATGGGGGCCCGAAATGTGGGGCCATGAAAGGAGGTAGCCAGGAGCCACCCTGAGATCTCTGTCCCTTTGCCCACGGTCCTGAAGGGTGTTGAGAAGGATCGTATCGCTCAGTCCATTGGACTACAGATGGGTTTGTCATAGAGGCGCTGCCCATGCCCCCTTCCTCCCTAAGGTGGTGGGGTGGCCATGCTGGTTGTGACCTGCGGCCAACTGGTGCCTCCTCCAGCCACGTGTGGCGGCACAGAAGCAGAGACAGGCTCTGTGGTGTGGAGGCTGTGGTCCCGCCTTGCCTCTCACTTGCTGTGTAACTTTGGACAAGTCACCCCACCTCCTGGAGCTTCAGCTTCCTTTTCCATGTAAAACATGGGACAACAGCACTGCCTCCCTCCTCGCACGGGTGAGGCTGCATAAAGCAGCTGGCACGCAACCAATGCTAATGATTATTGTTACCCGCTCCCTGGCTAGCAGAGTAGGTGCCTGGTCATTGTGTGTTGAAAATGTTCATTATTTAATCTGAAGCAAAAACTCACCCTGTGCCAAAGTAATTATTAAGTCTATTTTACGGATGAGGCTGAGGCTCTGAGCGGTTAACTAGTCCAGGTGGTGCAGCTGGTAAAAGACAGAGCTGGGACGAGAACTCAAGTCTGTCTGATCTCCATCTTGAGCTCCAGAGGGATGTCTGCCTGGGAGCAGTCAGGGGGTAGGGCCAGAAGTACCCAGTGTTCCCATGCAGTGGGCATCAGAGAAGTGGCCCCTCTCTGAGCTCGTGGTTTGAGGCCCAGGGCAGGAAGCCACTAGAGAATTAGCCCCCCAGGCCCACGGCCTGTCTCAGCTGGTAAATGTCAAATGACCAGGGACAACATGACCACACAGCCAGGGACTTGCACCACATCTGAGTCTTCCGTTTTCTGGCTGGAAGGAACTATTTCTTCTGTACTTGACACTAATAGACAAACAAGAGGGTTCTGCCTAATAAACCCGTAAAACACTTCATGGTTTGCAAAGCATGTTCATGTCCACTTTTCCCTAGACCGGTCCAACAGCGCAGGGAGTGAATGAGGCAGGCTATCATCTTCCCATTTCATGAACAAGGCACTGAAGGTGAGAGAACTTACCTCTTTGACTGTGTACCTTCTGGACATGCACTCGTGTTTCATTATGAATAGTTGAGGCCTCAGCATTAGCAGAGCTGAAAACGGGCCTCAACAAGGACAGATAGGCAGCCGAATGGCCTCCCAAGTCTCAGAGTTTGTGACCGTCCAAGCTGGGAGTGGTCTTAGGGAGCCCCCATCTAAGGCCCAGTTCTTCTCTTTGTTTATTCATGTCAGGGCCCCTGGGGGCTGAGGTGGATTGAGTGCAGTGTAGGGAAGACTTCACTGCTTTTGCAAACCTCACATGCCCACTGTCCCATCCCATGTGGTAAGGAAAAAGAGCAAGGGCTTTAAAGCCAAGTAGAGCTAAATTCAAACCCTGACTTGGCTCTGCACTCACTTTGTTTCCTTCCTGAGCATCAGGTTCCTGGAATAATAGCTACTTTCCTGGGTTGTTATAAAGAATGGAGATAATGTATGCAAATTAGTTTATCATGTAGGTAATGGAATACTCTTGAACATTTTTTTTTTTTAGCAAAAGTAGCATGAGATCTGTGTTTTAAGAGCACATGAACTGTTACAAAGAGGATGGAATGCGAGGGGATTTGGAATAAGCCAGGCAAAAATGGTGGCTTGGACCAGGGCAGCAGCAGTGGAGATGGACAGAAGTGGGTGTATTCTGGACATTTCTAGGATATAGAATGGGAAGTACCAGCTGAGGGAGGGAGAGGGTCAACAGTGTCTCAGCTTTCTGAGTTGAGCCACATGGGGGGCTGGTGGTGTGATGGGACCACATGCTGACATGGGAAGCACTGGGGAAGCAAGATGATGAGTTCTGTTTGGGACAAGTTGGCTTGAAGAACCTGTAGAGCATCCAGGGAAGATATCTAGGTGACAATTGGTTCTACAGACTCTGAAGCTTAGGGCTGGAGATACACCTGTGGAGGGAATCAATGAGCAGAGGAATGTTAACCAAAATCATGGGATTGGATGAAACTGCTCGGGGAGAGTGAAAGCAGCAGGGAGCCCCAGAAGAGTTTCAGGCCAGAGAGTAAGATGATTATATATTCAATTTAGAAAGGTCATGTCATGAAATGTAGAGGATGGATTGGAGGGAGAGAGACCATAGGCAGGGAACCAGTCAGGAGTTTACCGTAGGCCAGAGAGGTAGTGGCCCTGGGCCTGTGAAGGAAGAGACAGCTCCCAGACATGGAAGACGAAGATAGACCACAGTTGGCGACTGGTTGGCTGTGGGAAATGAGGGCGAGGGAAAATTCAAGGTTTGACTTCCAGGTTTCCAACTTGAGTGACAAAGGAGGGGCCACTTACTGAGATGAGGAGCACAGGAGGAGGAACAGGTTTCAGGGGACATTGTGAAGTGTGGGCGCCTGTGGGAACTCTTGGAAGAAATGCTCATAGCCAACACCCAGTGCTTAGGGCAGATGGTAGGGTAGAAGGCAACCTGTAGCATCTGTGTCAGCTCTCACCTGGGGACCAAACAATGAGGTACCACAACGTGACAGGCCTGCCTGTGGCAGGTGTTGGCAGCATTCAGTCCCCGGGTCCAATGACCCAGGGACCCCTCCAATGACCCAGAAGTCTTTACCATCTTGAAACCTCAGTTCTCCTGATAAGGAGGCAGTAACTTGTTGGGATGTCCACATCAGTTCCTGGGCAAAGGCCAAGGAAATCTGGGGGTCCGTTATGAAAAGTGAGGGTGTGAGGTGCACAGTGCCCAGCTTTAGGTGATGTGGGGGAGGCCAAGGAAGCTGAACACCTGCCCCCCGGCCCCGGCCCCCAGAGGCATCCACTATGATCAGAAACAACTCATCCAATGGATGCTGAATCCTCTATGGCCAGGCAGCTTGGGGTTGCTTCCCAGAATATCCATGTGTTAAATATTGGGGTACCTAGCAAATGCCACAAAGAAGTTTGGCTGGCAAGAGAGTGATGCAATTTGCCACTTGCAAATGTGTGCAGGTTTAAGAAAGGATGCAAAGCGGTGTTGAGGGCACTCAAAGTGGAGGTGGGGGGAAGGGAAGCAGCCTCTCATTTGTGGAGCACCCATGTTTCCTATGTAGACCCCTGGCTATTGACGTCCCAATGCCTTCAAGGCAGGCCAAGGACTATTTTCACCATTTGATCGCTGGGGAAATTGAGGCTCAGGGCAAGGAATGTAAGTTCACAAGGATGACGTAATGAATCCAGTTCCATAGAACTGGTCCTGGACCCAGAACTCCTGCCTCTCAGCCCGCTGCAGTTCCCATTTCATCACTTAGCCCAGGCAGTGGTGTGCTAGAGCTGTTCTAGACTGGTTCTCAAAGATGATCGTGCAACTTTCAAAACCTCGGCAGCCAGCCGATAGTTGACATCACGTTGGTATTTTGAAATCAGCCATGATGAGGATATTTATGCCATGAGAAATGACAAATGCTACTAGCACATCACTCACCCCACATCACTGCAGCCTCATCTGCTAGCACCTAAGGCTGTGTCCACTGCCAGGGGCTGTAAGTTATGGTTTGGTAGCTGTGTGTGAAAAACGTACATCTTGGAATTAGATGGTAAAGGGATTTGGGGGTCAGCACTCAGGCCTGGGCCTTACAAAGTGTTTCTAGCACCTGCCCCAGGGACACCCAACTGGTGACGCTGGTTTACTGCTGAGATCAATAACCCAGAAAGAATTTCTACCTCCTCCACTTGCCACACCAAGACTTAAATGATGAGTTAGCACAAAGGGGGACTCTTTTCAGTGCATGGGATCTCGTTTCACTTCCACTGTATTAGTTTGGATAGTGACTACGTCTGTCCTGGCCTTTTAGACTGGCTTAGATCATTATGGAAAAGGAGAACTATGTGAACACCAAACTCGAAGGAGGAAGATTCAGGGTTGTAAGAATCCCAAGCAATGAATGGCACCATTTAAAAAGGATTAAAAAAAAGAAAAGAAAAAATCAGAGCTCCACAAAAATAGGTATATTATTCACTGTACATCATCTTATTTCATATGTAAAAGCAAAAAGAACTGGGGGTTTTGCAGGCTCTTGGAGTGAAAGGAGTTACAGACAGTTTCTGCTGTTCACCCTTAAATAAATAGCTGCTGTTCTTGCTTGTTAAAATGTAAAATTTGCAGATCTAAATGTCAGAGAATTCTAGGAAAAAATGTAAAACCATTACTTCATAAACATGTAATTGTGCTATTACTGCTAAATGCGATGACATTCTATAAATATCACAGTTCAGGCCTCATAGTCTATAAATAGACCTAGCTAATCACCGGAAATATATTTTATTTCTTGAATTATAATGGAGTAAATTACAGACTCTTCATTTTCCAGTGGCAGAGTCCACTCCCAGTTTTGGTGGTATCTTTCCCTCTGCTTGGGCTCCTCCAGGAGCTATAAATACTCTCCAGCAAGTATTAGGACAAGGACGATGGGGGGAGGGGATCAGCTCCACTTGCCAGAGCCCCAGTCTAGAACCCTGGGATGTGTTTAGACTACATTGCTAAAGCCTGTCGCCCAACACTGGGATGGATGGGTGTTGGCACAGCTGGCTGTACTGCTCAGGGTGCCACTGTTAGGGGCACATGGGCAGCTGATTAGATAAGCACGGGATGATCTGGAGTCAGAAGCGTGTGGAAGGGCAATCTGGAATGTGTCCTATTCAGCACCAAGCCAGGCTGGAGGGCTGACTCAGGCAGCCTCTCCCAAGTGGTTGAAGCTAAAGGCCCTAAATCTGTTGTGGGTGATTCCCCAGAATCCCCTGCTTGTGTCTGGCTACTATAAACACTTGACTGGGCCACGGATTTGGCTATTTTGTAGCTTAAGCCATGTCCCAACCTACACAAGAAGACTGGTGCACAGTTCACTACGGAATAGAACATGTGTCCCCCTCCACACACACACAGTCCTTACTATACACCTCAGTGCCATGAGGGGGTTAGAGCAAGAAGTTGAACGTCTTTTGTGGTCCCAGGGATTCTCTGGTCAAGGGAAGTTATCATCAGCTACTTGCTCTTTCTGGACCTCAGTTTCCCCATTTGTAAAACTGGAGGGCAAGAGGGCTGTGGTGAGATAGAGCAGTAACTGAGTTAGAAGAGATTCGTTTCAATTCTGACATCGCCTTGGGCCATGACCTTGGGCAAGTCTTCTCCCTTCTCTTGGGCTCAGTTTCCCCAACTGTATTGTGGCAAGGAAGAGGGAGAATCTTGGCCTTTTGCCAATGCTTCAGGCCTGTACAGGGGCTCAGTCAGTCAGACACCTCTTCTAAGAGAGCCCCCTGGAATCCTACTCTCTGAGCACATAGCTGAGTTATGATTCCTGTTCCAGAAAGACTTTTCTGAAAATATTATTTATATATCCCTATCCTGGTATAAACAATTGAGGGGGTAGGGTGAGCCTTGTCCTATTTAATAAAGTAGGAACACTGAGGGGAAAAAAAAGAATTAGGGGAAAAGGGAAGAAACAAATCTGAAACTTCCAAGGATTAATCTAATTTGGGGACTAAACATAAAATTTAGCCAGGAGCTTACTGGCAACTAGAGCAAAAAAGAAAACAACAGAAACAAACAAATAAACAAAAACCATGTGGAACTCCAGAGTTTTCATCATCAGAAAAAAAGAAGCATATTTTTATCTTCAGAGGGACATATTTTTTCCTAATGGCTCCGAATTCAGAAAGAAAGGCATTTTTTTTTAAACCTGGGTATTTAGAGTTAATATACTCAGTGGAACACTAATCAAGAGTTTCAAAGCAAATTCAGAAGACATTCAATAAGGTAATTTGTAACCAAGAGCAATTTGTAACCAAGCCTAGGGCTCAGTATTCAAGCAGAGCTGGAGGGGCAGGGTTCTGCCAGGGCTGGGCTTGGCAGGCTCCCCGGCCTTTTGGCTCGAGGTCAAATGTGTTGCAATATGGCTTTCTTTGTATGGTATCCCCAAATAGGATAATTATTTCCCCTTGACAAATGCATCTCCTTTCCTTTGAGTTGGCAACTTGTAGCAATTCGTTTCAATGACGGGAGTCAGTGTGCATTTGAAAGGGTCAGCACTGGCTAGGTCTCATAGGCTAAGAGGGCACCATGGGATCAGCCATCAAGGGGCTTGTGCTCAAGGCAACAGAAAAGACTTCTCTCAGGGCGGTCCCATGGTGTCCCCGAGATGCCAGCCTTCTTGGGAGAAGGACCTGCTTTTCACTACTTAATGCTGACCAAAGCCAGGGAGGAAAGGGAAGGCTGGCAGAAGTGGCAGCAGTGCTCAGCATGCCACCCAGGGTGGGCAGCAACTGGATGTTCACCAGGCGTCACTCATGGTGCTTCCGGGTTGGCTCCATCTTGCAGGCCAGGATAGCAGGGCTCTTACACGGGACACTCACCGTGGAGCCCAGGGCTCCCAGGCTCCCGGGGTCAGAATATCATGGGTCTCAATGAGGTCCTGAGTCCATTGGGTGGGAGGGGTGATGTAAACAGCAGCCCCTTGGTGACATGGGCTGTAATGGGCTCTTTTCCTGTGTGACTCAATCGGGGAAACAATCATGTGGAAGCACGGTCCCTGAGATCCATTCCACAAAGCTGTTTTGATTACCTACTTCATCTCTGTGCCAGGCAAAGAGGAGTTTAGGCAAAGGAAGGCACTCACTGCCATCAGACTTCATAGTCTAATGGGGGACACAGCCACAGGAATAGATCACCCCAGTGCTGTGGTGGGAAACATAAGAATCCTGAAGAAAGAGTGGAGGCAGATGACTAGGGCGGCTGGGGGGCAGGTAGTGGTGGACCCTGAGGGCCAAGCCGTTGAAGGGCCAGATCCTGCAGGATCTTGCAGGCCATTCTAAGGGACTTGGAATTTAGCCTGAGGACATGGGGAACGCATGGTAGGGTTTGGAGCGGTCACATGGTCAGGACTCCATGTGGGGCACACCTTGGCTGCCATGTGCAGGACAATCTGGAAGAAGTGTTGGAGTGGACCCTCAGAGATGCTGCACGTCACGTGGCTCTTCTGTTGGTTGAATAGGCGTGAGACTCCTGTATCCCAGAGGCACAGCCCTGTCAGCTCCCTGATACGTCACTGGCCCCGGTCCTTCTGTTCCTCACCAAAGGCCCGGGAGATGGGCTGAGCAGAGTTCCAAGCACAGGTCAAGGGCCATCCCCAAGTCACCCAGCCAGTCAGGACAGGAGAAGGGAGGGCAGAGCCAGGGTTCACTTCCAGGTCTTCAGGCACCCTAGCCAGATCTCTGACTCACTTTGCCCTGCCACTAGATGTCAGCCCCTCCTCGTCGGGGTGCCTGCATGTGTGAACCCAGAAAAGCGGGGAAGTATTTAGACAATAGCCAGTTCCTTAAGGCAAAGAGCGGGGTACACCCATGACCGACAATGGCCTCCCTCGTTGTCCCCGACCCCCTCACTCCCACCCCCACCAGCCTGCGCCTCTTGTGCCTTGCTCTGGGAAAATCACGCTGTGGGTGTGGATGTGTTTACTCTCATCCAACCTGATGCACTTTTCAGTTAGAAAATATGTGTGTCCCCAGAGGCCCAGCTGGCTCTTTGTTCTCTTTGTTTGGAAATTAGTTTAGAGATATCAGCTAGCAGATTAAAAAGCCCATATCAGATCTGCTAAAATCTTTTCCCTTCCAGATTTCATTTCTGCTCCTTCAGGAAATTTCTGCTGTTCTTTTAGAATGATGGATTTTCTTCCTGTTCAACTGCCAGAGAAGATGACTCTTCTTACAGAGGGAGTCTGCTGGGGGTGGTGAGGGGCTGCACTAGGACTCACCTTGCCCTCCAGGTCTGGGGCCTCAGTGGGCCTCATCTCTGAGGTTCCATAGTCCCTCCTGCACCATCCCCCCTTCTCACTTTGCTCTGCTTCCCAGCAAGGCTGTTGAGCAGCAGCCCCTTTCTCCTGTCCTTTCTACCAAGCCCTCCAGGAGTGTCACAGGTCTTGTGCTTTTGCCCTGAGGATCTGAAGTGGGAAATGGGTGGGTAGGATGCATGCTGCTGCCTAAGCCTTTGAGTAAACTCACTTCACAGTGCTTCGAGCACACACTGGCACGTCCCACTAACCAGACACATATCCCCTCTCTCAGCTGATTTCTGGGGATGGCAGTGATGGAAGAAGGCCCTACTGGCCATAGCTGCTTCTTCCATCAGTTGCTCCCTCTACCTAGTGGCTTCAGGGAGGTGTGGGGTTCAGAGCAGGAGGGACATAGATGCACTGAGGTTTGTGGTCCTCTCTAACAACCACACTCAGAGGGACAGGTCACAGGGATTGACCACGGACCCAGAGTAAGATGCCAAGCTGTGATTCACGGCCAGGTCTCTCTGGTACCCAAAACAGGGCTTGTTCTACTACACCACAGCTGGCCACTTGTGACCACAGGATGGGTGCCAGGGGCTGTTTGCAGACTTGGCAGGCCTTCTGAAACCTCAGCAGGAAGAACATCCTAATGCTGAGGAACAGTAACGAGCTGCAGATGAGGTCCCCTCGTGGACCGAATGCAGTAATTACCCAAGAGACCAGCAAGTATGGCACCAAGCAGCTCAGGGCAGCGGAGATGCTGGGGACAGAAAAGCCCAGAGGATGTAAGTTTACCAAGGAAGGCACCAGTAGAAACTGGGTACCTCGCCCAAGGAGGTTTGAGGGGAGGAGAGCAGAGACTGGGGACTTTGTGGGCAGGCAAGGCCAAGTGCCCAGTGCTGAGACAGTCAGAAACGGGCGGGAGGTCCTACTGGGTGGACACATAAGCCAAAAGTCAGAGGCTCAGCGGCATCCAGTCCAGCCTTTTCCTGCTGAGCAGCTTCGGTTTCCTCATCTGTGCAGTGGGGCTAGAAACCCTGTCTGGCAGGCTGTGGGGCAAGTAGCTGATTGGTCACTTAAGGAATCTCTTTTGAGCCCCTGGTACACACACTAGGCTGGGCCCTGCGGACGCTTCCCAGCCAAACACATTAAGCTCTCATAGCTCCATGCTTCCTGTAAGAGAAGATATGCCTCATAGCCAGAGAGGTAGAAGATTCTAGGTAGAGGTGAGAGCAGCTGATTCACTCTTTCTGGATTAAAGAGAAGCCTTTGGCTGGGACAGGGATTTGGGGTTCTTTGGAGGCCACTTCTCCTTCTCCCTTCGAATGACAGCATGTGAAGGATTGAGGCTGAGGTGGTACGGAGACTGGCTCATTCTTGGGTGGGCTCTGAGTTGAGTAACCTGGATATCCAGCTTCCTAGCCAGCTTTGCAGTCCCTTTTCCCATTCCTCTCTCCAGGAATCACACCTTTCCCAATGTTTGGGCTCTTTCTGTCACTAATCTGAAATTATCAGATCTAGTTAGAGTTGTAACATTATGTATTCAGAAGCTGAATCCTTCAGTTTAAACAAAATTGCACTTCTCAGGAGCCACAGGCAAGAAGAAAGGCAAGGACCATCTTGACCTTGAATCTAACGAGGACACATTGTCCTTACTTCCCTTCCTCCAGGTGTACTCAACTCAAGCATCTATGCCTTGCAATCAAGGTCTTCTGTAACTTGACCCTGCCCACTTCTCCAACTACATGTCCCTGTGTCCCAGCTGCCCCAGGGTGGTCTCCATTCCCCAAGTTCTCCCTGTACTTTCCAGCCTGTCTGACTTGGCTCGTGCGGTTCCATCTACCTATAATTTCTTTCACTTCTTTCTCTACCTATGTGAATTCCACTTGTCTTTTAAGGCCTAGTGCAATGCCAAGTCCTCTAGAAAGCTTTCCCTGAAGGCATGGCATGTAAACTGATTAATACAGTGCCCAAGAAATCTCTGTGCCCATTCCCTTTGCTGACTGCTGCTCCATCCTGAGGAATTGTTAATCTCACATTTCTCTCTGTTCCCATTTCAGTTTGCTAGTTCTTAGACCTAAGAAGACTTTCATCATCGAGGTTAAGGATAGGGGTCTGTATCCAGATAGCCCTGGGTCACCTACTAACTGTGTGACCTGAGGCAAGTCATTTCAACCCTGAGACTCAGTTTTCTCATCTGACAAATGGGGATGCCAATATCTACTTCACAGCATCATTGTATTGATGGAATGAAATGATATACAGATAGTTTTTAGAAGAGAGAGCATTTTGTCTATAGCAAGCATTTAATATGGGGTTGTTGTTCTTATTATTGTTATTTCTTTAATAAAGTAGAGGGACCTCAAGGGCTGGCCAAGAAGGAATAGCCCTATTCCTCCTAGGTCCTAGTATCTGTAACAATGAATGAACCCTGGATGTAACAAAACAAACAAACAAACATAGAAAAACTGCAAAAGGTAGAAGAGAGAAAGAGGACTCTCTAGGGACCTTGGGACTTGAAGAATGACCTGGTAGTGAGTTCCCTGGGTTTCCTTATTGCCTCCCATATATCTGTGAAAGGGTGCAGTAGATACCCTTAACCTGAAACTCTCAACAGACACAGACTAAACAACCCAAGAAAAGTCTTCTCCCTCTAGCCAAACACCTGGGGAAAAGATGACCTAGCAAAACAGAAACATATTTGATGTGACGTTTCCTACTGCAGCCACACAAGAAAGGAAAAACAGCTCCCTCTCTACAGTGTCAGCAACATCAAGTGGGGAGCAGAATTTCCGATTCCATCCCTATAGCAAAGAGGTGGAACAAGAGTGAACAGTGGTGCTAGTTGGTACTCCACGGTCCCAAACATAGTAGTGTCAGCGGGGTCCAGCAGGAAAATGAACTTCCACTCCCACCTAATGGCCACACGCCAATGCAAGGTGGTGAAATTTGGCAGTGTACTTTTGGCATTGTCAGGGCCCAATGGGGAGTAGAGCATCACCACCACTTGGATCTACATACAATGCCTCCACAGGGTCACTGCCTCCAGAAACGAAGATTACGTAGGATCCAAAATCTCTCAGAATAACACCCTCATGATGTCTGGGATACATGAAAACATCACTTGTCATACTGAGGACCAGAAAAATTACAACTTGAATGAGAAAAGATAATAAACAGAGGTCAATATTTAGACAACAGAGGGTTGGAATTATCTGACAAAGATTTTAGAGCAGCCATAGTAAAACTGCATCAACGAGCAATTATGAATATTCTTGAAACAAATGAAAAAGTAGGAAGTCTCAGTAAAGAAGTAGAAGACCAAAGAACAAACTTAAATGTTTAGAATTGCAAAATACAATAACTGAAATGAAAATCTCAGTAGATGGGCTCAACAGAAGAATGGAGGGGACAGAGGCAAGAGATCAGTAAATTTGACAATAGAACAATAGAAATGACCTAATCTGAACAAGAGAAATAGATTGGAAGATAGATTGAAAAAAATGAACAGAGCCTCAGGAACATGGGAGGCTATAAAAAGATCTAACATTCATATCATCAAAGTCTCAGAAGGAGAGGGAGAAAGAGAGAGTGGAACTGAAAGTATTGGAAGAAATAATGGATGAAAAAATCCCAAATTTGGTAAAGACATAAACCTATAGATTCAAGGAGCTGGGCAAAACCAAGCGGGGTGAACTCAAGAAATCCATGCCAACACATCACAGTCTAAATTCAGAAAACTAAACAAAAAAAAAAGAATCTTAAAAATAACTAAAGATAAATGAATCATTACCTATAAAAGTATGTCTTAGTCAGCTCAGGCTGCTATAACAGAATACCACAGACTGGGTGGCATAAACAACAGAAATTGATTTCTCATAGTTCTAGAGTCTGGGAAGTCTGAGATCAGGCTACCAGCATGGTTGGGTTCTGGTGAGAGCCTACTTTCTGGGTTTGCATATAGCTATCTTCTTGTTGTGTTTTCACATGGTGAAGAGATCATCTACCTCATGTCTCTTCTTATAAAAGCACTAATCCTATTTATGAAGGTTACAACATCATAACATCATTACCTCCCAAAGGCCCCACCTCCAAATACTGTCACATTGGGGATTAGGATTTCAGCATATGAATTGGGGTGGAGGCACACAAACATTCAGTCCATAGCAAGGTACAGTGTCTTTCTCCAGAAAACATGGAGGCAAGAAGGGGTTGGCACAACACTTTTCAAGTGCTAAATAAAAGTACTGTCAACCCAGAATTCCTTCCTCAGAGAAAATAACCTTAAGGAATAAAGGTGAAATGAACAAATTCTCAGATGAGAGAAAATATATCACCAGCACACTTACCCTAAAAAATGGCTTAAAGGAAGTTCTCTAATCTTCCTTTATAAATGATACAATAAGAAAACCTCAAACAACAGGAATGAAGAACAGCAGAAAGGATAACCATGTAAGTAAAAATAATGCACTGTTCTCTCCTCTTCAATTTTTAAAATTATGTTAGATGATGGAAGCAAAAGTTATGACATTATCTGATGGGATTCTAAACACATATAGAGAAAATATTTAAGACAATTATACTATAAAGTGAGGGAAGGCAGAAAGACATAAATGGAGGTAAGGTTTCTACATTTTACTTAAACTGGTAAAGTTTTGATACCAGTAGACCACAATACAACCACTATGAAAACTATACAAATAGGTACTCTCAAAATCACTATGATTAAATCAAAATGGAATTCTAAAAAGACAGGTCTTGACAAAATGGATTGGAAAACATGGCCCAACTATATGTGTCTACAAGAAACTCATTTGAATATAACAATATGGGCAGGTAGAAAATGAAAAGATGGAAAAACAATATCATGCAAACATTTATCAAAAGATAGCAGGAGTGATATGTTAATATCAGATAAAGCAGACTTCAGAGCAAAGAAATTACCAGAGACAGAAAGGAACATTATATAATATTAAAAGGGTCAATCCACCAAAAAGACATTGCATCCCTAAATGTGTACAAACCAAGCAACTGCACTGCAAAATATGTGAAGCAAACACGGATAGACTTGAGAAGAAAAATAGACAAATCTACAATTATAGTTGGAGATTTCAACAGCTCTCTCTCAATAATCAATAGAAAAATTAGAGGGAAAATCAGCAAGGATGTAGAAGAACTCAACAACACCATCATTGAAGCAGGATCTACTTGACAGTTATACAACACTCACCCAACAACAGCAGAATATGCATTCTTTTCAAGTGTCTATAATATTCTCCAAGGTAAATTGTACTCTGGGTTATAAGACAAAACTAAACAAATTTAAAATAATTGAAAATATACAGAATGTGTTCTGTGACCACAATGGTATCAAAATAGAAATCAAAATACAACATATCAAAATTTGTGAGACACAGCTATTGCAGTGCTGAGAAGGAAATTTATAGCATTAAATGCATACATTAGAGAAAAGGAATAGTCTCAAATAAGTAGTCTAAGTTCCTACTTTAAGAACCTAAAAACAAAGAGCAAAATAAACCCAAAACCAGCAGAAGGGAGAAATAACAACAATCAATGAAATTGAAAACAGAAAACAAGGCAAAATCAATGAAACAAAAAACTAGTTTTCTGAAAAGAACACTAAGGTTGACGAATACCTAGCAATACTGACAGAAAAAAAGAGAAGACACAATTTACCAATATCTGGAATGAAACGGATATCACTACAGGTGCCACAGTCATCAAAAGAATGATAAGGGAATACTATGAACAACTCTACACACATAAATTTGACAACTTAGATATATTGGACCACGTCTTTGAAAAGCCAAACTACCAAAAGTTACCTACGAAAAAGATAATATGAATAGCCATATGCCCATTAAAGAAATGGAATCCATAGTTTAAAAACATTCTTGAGAAATAAATCTCGAGACCCAGATGGTTTAATTGGCATCTTCTACCAAAGGTTTAAAGAATTAACACCAATTTTACACAGTCTCTTCCAGAAAAGTAAAAGTGGAGAGAAAATCCAATCTCATTTTATGAGGCCAGACTTATCTTGGTGCCACAGCCACAGACAGGACAAAAAAGAAAACTACATACCAATATTCTTAATGATTGTAGATACAAAGAGGGTACGGGGGGCGGGAGGATGGTAGAACAGGGTAAAGAGGGTCAGATATATGGTGATAGAAGGAGAAGTGACTCAGGGTGGTGAGCACACAATGTGATGTATAGATGATGTATGTGACAGAATTGTACACTTGGAACCTATGTAATTTTACTAACAATTGTCACCCCAATAAATTTTAATGTATATATAAATTTATATATATATAAACAAACATACACCGGGGGTGCCAAAAAAATGTATACAAGTGGACACTTTGGTCAGCGTTGCTCAAGCAGTAGTTCGCTGTAATCAGAAGTGTCTGGACGCTGATGGTAACCACTTTGAGCACCTCTTGTAATTGCAGAAGTCAACCATATTCATCTTTTGTTATTGGCACATATTGAGTATTACAATTTTAATACAGTTTTCCTTTCTTAAAATGTGTATACATTTTTTTTTGGCACCGTGTGTGTGTGTGTGTGTGTGTGTGTGTGTGTGTGTGTGTATGAATTAGAATTCAGTAATATATAAAAACATTTAGAAACTATGACTAAGTGGGGTTTATTCCAAGTATGCAAAGCTGGTTCAATATTTGCAATGAATGTAATCCATTATACCAACAGGCTAAACGAGAAAAATCACATTAATCAATGCAGAAAAGCATGTGGCAAAATCCAACAGCCATTCATGATTTTTAAAAAACTCTCAGTAATTTAGGAATAAAGGGTGTTATGGACTAAATTGTGTCCCCCTAAAATTCATATGTTGAAGTCCTAACCCCCAATGTCACCGTATTCGAAGAGAGGGCCTCTAAGGAGATAATTAAGGTTAAATGAGGTCATAAGGGCAGGGCTCTTATCCAATAGGATTGATGTCCTTATAAAAAGATAGACACCAGAGTTGACTGACTCTCTCTCTCTCTCTCTCTCTCTCTCTCTCTCTCTCTCTCTCTCCTTCCTTCCCTCTCTCCCTCTCTCCCTGTCTCCCTCTGTCTCTCTACCTGGCATGTGCACAGAAGAAAGTCCATGTGAGGACACAGCAAGTAGGTGGTATCTAGAAGCCAACTTTGAGAGACCTCACCAGACACCAACTATGCTGGCACCTTGATCTTGGACTTCTAGCCTCCAGGACTGTGAGAAAATAACTGTCTATTGTTTAAGCCACCCAGTCTGTGGTATTCTATTATGGCAGCCCAAGCAGACTAATACGGAGGGGGAACTTCCTCAGTTTCATAAAGAGCATCTACAAAAAACCTACAGCTAACATCACACTTAGTGGTGAAAGAATGAATATGTTCCCTCTAAGATTAGGAAGAAATAAAACTGTCCCTATTTGCAGATGGCATGATTGTCTATGTAAAAAAAAAAATCCCAAGGCATCTACAGAATGAGTAATGAGTGAGTTCAGCAATGTTGCAGGATACAAGATCAACACAAAGAATCAATTCTATTTTTATGATGAGGAAACTATAATTAAAAACACAATACCATTTACAATCACTCCAAAAAAAGAAATAAATACTTCTATAAATCTAACAGCACAAGTACGGTACTTTGATGCTGAAAGCTACATAATGCTGATTACAAAAATCAAAGATTGTCTAAATAAATGAAGAGACATACCATGTTTGGAGATTAAAAGACTTAACATAGTAAAGATGTCAGTGCTCCCCAAATTGATACACAGGTGAAATGCAATTCTTATCAAAAATCCCAGCAGGACTTTTTTTTTTTTAAACATAGGCAATATTATCCTTAAATTTATATGGAAAAACAAAGGAACTAGAATAGTTAAAACAATTTTGAAAAGGAAAATAAAGTAGGAGGAATTACTGTGTTCAATAGTAAGACCTTTTGTACAAGCGCAATAACCAGGACAGTGTGGTTTGGACACAAAATGAATGAGAAAGGACAGGGAACTCAGAAATAGACCCACACAAATATACCCAACATATTTTTTACAAAGTTGCAGAAGCAATTCAATAGAGGAGGGATAGTCTTTTAAAAAAATGGTGCTGGAGCAACTGGATATGCATAGGCAAAAAAAAAAAAAAAAAAGAAAAGAGAAAAAGAAAGAAAGAAAGAATGAAAGCAAGAAAAAAGAAAGAAAAGAAATCTAGACCTAATCTCCACACCTTATATAAAAGTGAACTCAAAGTGGATCACAGACTTAAACATAAAGCATATAACTATAAAACTTTCAGAAGAGAACATAGCAGGAAATCATTGGGACCCAGGGCTTAATGAACAGCTCTTAGCGTTGATACCAAAACCACAATCAATACAAGAAAAAAAGATTAATTCCCCGCCACCATCGTGAACGACACAGTAACTATCCGGATCAGGGAGTTCATGACCAATAGACCACGTCAACAGAAACATGGTCATCGACGTCCTTCACCCTGGGAAGGCAACAGTACGTAAGACAGAAATTCGGGAAAAACTAGCCAAAATGCACAAGACTACACCATATGTCATCTTCATATTTGGATTCAGAACCCATTTCAGTGGTGGCAACACAACTGGCTTTGGCATGATTTATGATTCCTTGGATTAAGCAAAGAAAAATGAACTCAGACGTAGACTTGCAAGACATGGCCTGTATGAGAAGAAAAAGACCTCGAGGAAACAGCAAAAGGAACGCAAGAACAGAGTGAAGAAAGTTAGGGGGACTGTAAAGGCCAATGTTGGTGCTGGCAAAGGGAGAGGTGGAGATTGGACGACAGGAGTGAAGATTCATCAGTAACTATCAGTGGTGAGTGAGCAGATTTTTCATGAGAGGACTAATAAACTAAGAACTTTAAAAAAAAAAAAAAAAAAAAAAAAGAAGTAAGAAAAAAGGATTAATTGAATTGCACCAAAACTAAATACTTCATTTGTGAAAGAACCTGTTAAGTGGATGAAAAGACAAGTTACAAACTGGAAGAAAATATTTATAAACCAGATATTTAACAAGGGACTTGTGTCTTGGATATATAAAAAAAATCTATCAAATACAAACATTAAAAAAAAAGCCCACTCCCATTAGAAGATAGTCAAAAGACATAAAAAGATATTTCACAGAAGATGATCCACAGACGGTAAATAAGCACATGAAGAGATGCTCAGTATCATTATTCATCAGGGAATGCAAGTTCAAGCCACCATAAGGTATCATTGTACACCCATCAGAAAGGCTAAAATAAAAAAAATAGTGACAACATCAAATACTGGAAAGGATGTTGAAAAACTGTACCACTCATACATTATTGGTGAGAATGCAAAACACTACAGGCCCTCTGGAAAACAGTTTGGCAGTTTCTTATAAAACTAAACATGTAACTACTACATAACACGGCAATTGGTCTTTGGGAACATTTATCCAGATAAAAGGAAGCTTATTTTCTCTCTCTCTCTCTCTCACACACACAAACACACACACACACACACACACACACACACACACACACACACACACACACACACCAAATCTATACACGGATATTCATAGCAACTTTATTTGTAATAGCTCCAAACTGGAAACAACTCAGCTATCTTTCAGTGGGTGAAGGGTTAAACAAACCGTGTCCCTTCCACACCATAGAAAACTACTCAGCAATAACCAGAAATGAACTGATGATACATGCAACAACTTGGGGGAATCTCAAGGGCACTGAGTGAAAAAAAATCTATTTACATAACATTCTCAAAATGAAAAAATTATGGAGGGGTGTCTGGTTAGCTCAGTTGGTTAGAGCGTGGTGCTGATAATACCAAGGTCGCCGGTTCACTCACTGCATGGGCCACTGTGAGCTGTGCCCTCCTTAAAAAAAAAAAAAAAAAAAAAAGTATGGAGATGGAAAACAGATTAGTAGTTGCCAGGGATTAGTGATGATGGCAGGGAGAGAGAGAGAGAGAGAGAGAGAGAGAGAGAGAGAGAGAGAGAGAGAGAGAGAGAGAGAGAGAGAGAGATCGAAAGAGGTAGTACAAGGAAGATCTTTGTAGAATGAAACAGTTTTCTATCTGGATTGCAGTGGTGGTTACTGGAGTCTACACATACTTCTGAGGCAATGACAGAAATATACACAAGTTGTACCAATATCAATTTCCTGGTTTTGTTATTGTACTGTAGTTGCAAGGAACATAGTAATTAGGGGAAACTGGGCAAAGGGTACACAGGACTTCTCTGCAGTATCTTTGTAACTTCCTGTGACTCTATAATTATTTCTAAGTTAAAAAGAAAAAAGTAGGCTCCGAGGTGTGCTGTAGTGGGCAGAACATGCACTTTGAAGATAGCCAGTCCTGGGTTTGAAGCCTGTCTTGACTTTTTACTAGCAAGTTACACCATTTCACTGAGCCTCGGTTCCCTGCTCTGTAAAATGGGGCTAATAATAGGACCTACACCACAGGATTTGGGGGAGGATCCTGACCGATACGAAAGTTCTTGGCTCAGGGTCTGGCCCATAATAAATACTCAGGGAAATGAGTTACCTAAAGGTGAACGGATTTATTGTAACATGGCACTTGTTTCCTTTGTCCTAGTATGAAAGAGATTGAATGGTTGGGCCAACTGCCACCACCACACAAAAAGCACCTTAGGCGTTAAGTGTGTACCATTTGGCTTTGTGCACTGACCCCAGGCCATTGCCCAGGCCCTTGAGTGGTATATCCAACAGAGATCTCGGCTACAGGCACTGCCCAGGATGGCATGGTCCCTGTTTCCATGAGTGAGGAGCTCAGTAGCACGAAGGCTTGGCGTGCTCTGAGATGTGGGCACAACCTCATATGAAATGTCCGCTTTCACAAGTTGCCTCGGAGTCTGTGCCCCACGACTTGGTTGGGCCCATTAATCATGGCAGGCTTTCAAATTACTTGTCTGGAAATGCACAGTGATAACAGATGTTATCAAATTGTTTTCATGAAGGATGGTCAGAGTACAAAATAATCCCGCTGTTTGATTACTCTGGTGATATTGTTCCCCCCACCCCACTTTTGCTCCAAAATGCCACTTCACTTCTCCCTCAAGGGCCCTTCACCCGGGCTTGCAGGTCTGTCTCCCTGAGGCTTCAGCCTCCCTCCCTCCGTCTACCACTACTCCCCCTCTCACACACCTCCTCTCCACTCTCAGCAAAAGCAACTGCTTCTTCTGCCACAGTGGAGCCCTCCACGCCTTTACCTGCGCTGTCCCCTTTCCCCAAATTGCTTTCTCCACCCCACCATGCTCTGTACATACTCGAACCCTGCCAGCTCTTCTCCCCTCCCCCAACATCTGGCCTGGGTTTGTACCTTCCCTGAGTGTCCCCAGCCAACCAAACTGTGCTTATGGATCCCCCGGCTTCCCTCAGACCTGCACCGAGCTGGTGAGCTCCTGGGCACCTAGTTACTTCTCAGGAAATGTTTGTGGAATAAGTACTCAATGCCTACGGCTTGCATACAATGAAGAGTGGCCCGAGTCCTGCCAGCCAGCAACTGTGCTTGCAGTGTCCCCACTTACGTTATGGAAGATGGAGACTTTCCAGTCAACACGAAGGGGGAGCAAAGGCCGGAGAGTGTGAACTCTGTCATTGGCTTGGCAGTTACCCAGCATGCCCCTGGCCAGGAGGTGGCTGGGCAACCCTGGTCTCACAGACAGCCATTGAGCAAGCCTCATAAAGGGGGTCTGTGTCCATAGGCCTGACACATCTGGGCCGGGTGCTTGCAAAGCCAGTTGATATGCTAGATGGCACAGGCAGTTTCCTGTGAGTTGTTGTGGCAAAGGACCTACCCCTCCCCCCGCCCCTTTAAGCTTCAGGCAGACTTACAGATATTCTGTTTGGCTGCTGTGGGCTGAGAGGCAACAGACAGGGATAGAGCACTAGACTGGGAGGCCATCTAGATTCGGTATGCAGCTCTTAACTGATAAAGACTTTTTAGAGACCATCTGTAGTTTACATATGCATGTACCATGCTAATGAACAGTTGCACTCCTGGGCATTTATCCTGCAGGAATGAAAGTGTGTGTTCATGAATGGTCATAGCTGCTTTATTTGTAATAGCCAAAACTGGAATCAGACTAGATATCCTTTGATGGGAATGGTTAAACAAGCTGTGGTACATCCATCCATATCATGGAATACTACTCAGCAACAAAAAGAAACAAACCATTAACACACAATTTGGATGCATCGCTGGATAATTGTGCTGAGTAAAAAGTTCAGTGTCTAGAGGTTACGTACTGTATGGATCCATTTATATAACATTTTTGAAATGGCAAAATTTTGGAAGTGGAACACAGATTGGTGGTGGCCAAAAGTTAAGGACAGTGGTGGGGGAGGGGGAGAGCTGATATGAGGAATCCTTGTGACAGAATTGTTTGGTATCCTGATTGTGGTGGTGGTGGAAACACCAACCTATACATGTGATAAATTTGAATTGTATAGAACTAAACACACACATACACTCACAAATGATTACAGACAAAAGTGCAGAAATAGGAATAAGACCAGTGGATTGTATCAGTGTTCATCATTTCATTGGAGGTTGCCAAGTGGTGACATTCTATTTCTCCCCTTCCTTCTTCATTTATTAGCTGGAATACTTCCATAAAAAGAACTTCCCTCACCAGCTCTTTGGTTATCCTGAAGTATAGTTTACATAGTTGATTTCCTAGTGTCCTCCAAAGATGAGAACCAATGGGACCAATGTCTTTTTAAAACCTTTGGCATCAGGAGGATCTCATAGATTTGAATAGATTTGATGTGCTCCTCGTTGAGGCTCAAATTGTCCCATCGTCGGCCGGTGGGGAGCTTATACAGATTGGTTCCTGGGTCCTTGTGCCATGAACTTGGTAGTCCTTGACAGCTTCCTTGCTATTTCTCCAAGGACCTCTGGCTCCTTTTAGTGGCAAGTGGTATTTCAAAATCAAGTTCTGGGTGCTAGAGGTATCATTGCCAGTGGGTTTGCCATTTGTTTCTAGGTCTTTTCAGAGACAGGTAGGAAATATTTTTTAAGATAAAATAAGTCATAGATTCTTATTTAACCTCTTCCATCCAGTGAAACCAGCACTCAGTTGATTTATCCCACAACACATGTACAAAAGACCCAGAATAACAAAACTAACACTACCACCAACAATAACACTATGATTTCTGAAAACAGTTTAAGAAATTTTTTGCAGTTTTTTTCCCCCCAGGATAGATCCAATTAGGAATGCTCAAATTACTTTGTTTTAAAAGTCACTCGAAATACTTCCTCTACTCAATTTCATGTTGTTTTTTATTTTTGTTTTTCATTTTTCTTTTGACTTTTAGGGACTGCTTTTTCATGTATTTAAATTTGTTTTATAATTATGTAAACGATTTCCTTGGCTCCAGAGTCAGTCTTTGGGAGTTTCGTCTCTTTGTGGTGACAGCCACCCCCCTGTAAGGAAGCCTGGTTCTTTTGGTTTATTATAATTGTTTGTTAATGTATCAGTCTCGCCTACTAAGCTGTCAGCCCCATGAGGCAGGGTCAACAGGTGTCTTGGCTACCTTTGGACCCCACTACCTGACATAGAGTCTGGCACGTGGAGCAGTGCTCAGTAAATATTGGTCGGGTGAATAAACCTGGAATGAGAACCCTAGGGTTTGGAACAGAGATCATCTCCATGACACCATCTTGGGCTTCCTTACTAGCTTCCGAGATCAGGCATTTAGAGCGCCCTCAGCCCTCTCTTAGCTGAGGGAGCATTTCTACCTAATTCTCCCAACCATCAGCCATGTTCTCAAAACTCCTAAATACCAGTGTAACAGGAACCCAAAATCCCAGTCTGGAGATTTCTCTCAGGAGACCTAGAGACCCTTAAGGAAATAGGACTCTAGGTAGTCAATCTGACATTCCAGAATTCTTAGGAATCCAATTAAATGCAAACTAGGCTCTCCTCTGTAAACAGATAGCTAAAACAATCATCTTATCAAATATTCCTGTGTTTCTATAGAGAACGTATTCTAGAAAAGGCTAAAGCTTGTCCCACAAGTTTTCCATACTAATACACAGCATTACGTGGAGATGGAATTAAGACTGTCTTGATTTCCTGGTTGTGTGGATTTTAGATTTCTTTTGTTTGTTTCACACCCTGAAGTAGGAAACCAAGAATAGTTATTCCTGAGCTGCAGCATGGATCCAAGGCTCCGGTTCTTTGCCAGGGATAGAAGCAGTATGGTTCAATCCAGTGGGAAGATTTTAAGGATTAGCAGCCAGGAGCTCTGGGTTCTGGCTTGTCTCTGGCTCCGTGGTCCCACCTATACCCCATGGAGGGAGAATGAGGTGGTTTCCAGAGTTTTCCTATCCTTCCAGGACTGGTCAGCTGAAGGCTCTTTGATGACCTGCTCACCACTAGAAACTCCACAAGTGGGAATAGTTGAAGACTCTCCGGGGGGTGTCTGTCAACATGTGTCCCCCCCCCCTTCTTCAGCTGGGCGTGGCCTGGGCAGCCTGGCAGGAGCATAAACAATCCCTAAGCTCCTCAAGACCCACATGCTTTCTCCAATGCCTTGAATTATTCAATTGAACCAGTACCCCCCACACCAAAAAAGGTATTATTTATCTTGAAATGTATTCTCTTCCCTCCCACAAGGACAGCCCAGGTAGGTGTGGAGCTGTAGTCAGGGAAATTAAAATATGCAAATGAAAAAAGCTAGGCATCGCAAGTCCTGGTGTTCCCAGGGTTTTCTTGAATAGCAACAAATTAAAGAAATGCTATGTAATCAAAGTTTATATCAAGCCTTAAGAAAGAAAAACTCCATTATCTCTAAATATAGCGATGTGTTTCAATGTGTGCCTTTGCGTCTTGAAATTGTGTATGCCTCGCTGAGCCAGTGCACGCTCAGAGCATTGGGTTTCCTTGGAATGTGGGGTGTGGGGAGCATCTCCTTTTTCTACCTCTTTTTCAAATGTAATTAACAGATTACAATTAGCAGAGAAATGTAATTTGCGCTACAAACCCTTCTGGCCCAGGTTTGGCCCCAGTTTTTCCTGTGCAATTCGATTTGCCGATTCTCAGTTTAAATTCCAAACTGAAGGGGGGCGGTGCTGGGACAGGAGCAGTAAGTAGGGCTCTCTACATACAAGCTGACCCCCTGGTCCTTGTTTGGCAGGAGTGGTTTTAAGTGTCAGCCTCCTGGGACCACCTGGGCTGCTTGGACTTCCCTGGGGATTTGCTCATTGTCACATTGGTTTGGAATTTGCAGGTGTTACATTGAACAAGTCTTGCATTTCGCTTCACACCACGAATCCAAGTTAGCCAAGATTTTCACCTCCAGTATCTTGATAAGGCCTGGAGCTCTTATCAAAGAACTTGGGCCCCGAAGGCTGAGCAGCAGCATAGCTCAGCAGTGAGTTCATCCTGCTTTCATTGAAGGAAGCATTTGCTTTGGGCATTTGGTAATGCCTGATACAAGCAAGGTTGATGTTTTTGACTAGGGCTTGAAATGTCAGCCCCTAGTAGCAGAGAACTTTGAATGCTACACTGTTAGGAATAGCTTTAGGCACAAGAGAATGAAGAGGGCATGAGTAGGAGGCAGGAAAAGAGCTAACAATTATGCTCCTGCTTCTAAACCAAAGGAAGGCTGAAAACCAGGGACTGTTTATAAGTGTTTCTCAATTGGCCCTAAATAGAAATCACGGTTCCTCCAAAAGTGTTTATACAACTTTCTGATTTTCAGACCAACCTTGGGTGATCTGTCTGCTGCCCAGGAAAGCAGGTATTTTTTTTTTTTTTCTGCTTTACTTTTTTTTAAAATTAAATTTGTTAGGGTGACATTGGTTAGTAAAATTATATAGGTTGCAAGTGTACATTTCTATAATACATCATCCATATATTGCATTGCAAGAATTTTTTTGCTGCTTCTACAAATCCAAGGTGAAATCCTCAACTCGTTTATTTATATTTTACTTAACCAACACTATATAGCACTTAATGTGTGCACAGCACTATTCTAAAACCTTTTCAAATATTGACTCATTTAATCCTCGCAACAATCCTGTGAGATAAGCACTATTATCGAGATCCACAGAGTAGGACACTGAAGCACTAAGTGATTCACACAGCTGGTCAGTGGGTAAATGGATAAAAACTGTGGTACATCCACCCCATGGAATACTATTCAGTAATAAAAAAGAACACACTATTGATACTCAAAAACTTGATGGATTTCCAGAATTATGCTGAGTGTAAAAAGCCAATCCGTATGGCTCCTGGCACACTGCCTGCTGGGAGATGGCTGTGGTCTGAAGCCAAGTATGTTGGTTCTGGGGCCTCTTGAGAGGCGCTCCCGTGCAGGCCCAGGTCACCCACTGCCTGTGACCAGCTGGGGACTACCTGGGAAGAGCTACAAAGTGATCCATGGGTGTTTGTTGCCTGAGCTAACCCTGGAGGTACATGGAAGAGGCCATGTCTGCGAGCAGTACCAGGCCTGGGGAAGCTCTGTAAAATGCCAGGACACGCCAAGGCCTTCTGCCACCAGCCAGTTCCCTTGAGGTTCAGCCACTGATAAAGCTTCATGCAGTATGGGAGTTGGGTGAGGCAGGGTCTCGGGGAGTCACTAAAGTGGGAAGAATTGTAGTCAAAAGGTTAATGTAGGCTCTGGTTTGGTGCCAGTGCTGAGCCTGGAGCTACTCAGCAAAACTCTCAGAGCACACTGAGGCCAGTCGCCACCCACCTGGGGCCCTGGACTCTGACAGTAAGAGTGCAATGCGGGTGGGGCTGGCTGCTTTTGGAGATAATTGCCTCTGGTGTTGGGGGAGTTAATGTGGGGCAGAGTCCCAGCTGGGTCAGCAGGGCGGAGCTCCAAAGCTCACCAGACCAATCAGATTCTGATTTGGTTGTAAGCGTAGCGGGGCGGGCTCAACACAGGAAAGATGGCACCTGCCTTCCGGCTACACCAGAGAAGAACCACCCACAGGGAAAATGCCACCTGTCCTCCAGCCCTCCTCCCGAAGTCACACAACTCAGTCTGCCCCCATATGTCTCCAACAACTTCTGAGTTACTGTCCCTCCACTGGAGCCCAAGGTGAGTGCCTGAGAATTAGAGCATCTGTGTGCGGCCATTAAAGAGAACGCCTGGGTTTCCCACCACCTTCTGTCCCACCTGGTTGTCAGAATCCCCACTGTTTTTTACAGCGGATGTTGTGGGGGCTCCTCTTCCTGGCAGCAGAACTCTGGGCTGGGGTGGCAGGTATGGGGCTGGAGTCCTTCACTCCTCTAGGGGGATCCTCCAGGGCCGAGCTGTCCCTTCCCGTTCTCAACTGGCACACGGAGGTTTGGGGTTAACCAGTTCCACGTCTCTGCCCCTCCTACCAGTCTCAACGTGGCTTCTTTCTATCCTTAGTTCCAGGACTTCTGTTCAGCCAGACTTCAGATGGTTCTCCAGGTTGATTGTTCTACAATTTAGTTGTAATTCTAATGTGGTCACGGAAGGAAGCAAGCTCAGTGTTTATCTACTCTGCCATCTTGGATTCCTTGTTATTTTTCCTTTCTTTATTTCTTTACTGTCATGTATCTGGGATTTGAAGAAGGAGCAGAGATAAATGTCGATGCTCTATTCATGGTGCTTAACCAGCAATCCTCAAGAGACTCTTGAGGACAACCGTTTGGTTAGAAAGGGAAAAATGTTTACCTTTTGGTTACAACAACTGCTCCTGTTCACACAGGGCACTCCCCCCTTCCACGCCCATCATGAACATCCCCTCTTGGTCAAATGCAGCACATTCAAGCCAGACTGGTCAGTTAAAGATATCCAGGAACTTTGGGCCTTCTAGGCCACAAACCTGACTGATCACAGCAGAATTTGCTAGGGACCAGGAGTGGCAGTCACTTAGAGGCTTTCACTCAGGAAGAACAGTGGTCTGTCGCAAGGGATATTGATTCAAGTCTAAGAAATAAATTTGACCTCAGTTGCTATGGAAGACAGAGGCCACAAGGGAATACAGGAAGAGGCATCTTATTGTGATAACTCAGTCTTCTTCCCTGGAGAAAAATGCCAGCCCTCTTGCCTGGGTCACTGTACCTTTGGAGCCCAAAGCCCCTGCTACCATAGTGATGAAAGCACAGACCTATGTGGCATTTTTGGAAGTGGAGATTGCCAGTGAACTCCTGTCTCCCACTTGCCTGCCCCACAGAAAGAATATCACTTGGGAATGGTAGTGGGGATCAAGGTGACCTGGCTGCAGAAAGCCAATGAGATTTATTATTATTATTATTATTAATTTCAGGTGTACAAAATAATGTAATAGTTAGACATTTCACCCCTCACAAAGTGATAACCCTCCTCCCCCAATCTACTACCCTTCTGACATAGTATATAGCTGTTAAAATTCTAATGACTCTATTCCCTATGCTGTACTCCACATCCTGTGACTATATATATATATATATATATATATATATTCAAATATATATACATAATCAAATATATATATATTCAAATATATGTATTAAAATATATACAATCAAATATATATATATATATATATATATATATATATATATATATACACACATAATTATAGTTGACATTCAATATTATTCAGCTTCAGCTTCAGGTGTACAGTGCAGTGATCAGGCATCTACACTGTCCCTGAAGTGGTCTCCCTTCCCAACTAGCAACCATCAGTTTTTTTCTCTATATCTCTGAGTCTATTTCTGTTTAGTTTGCTCATTCATTCTGTTCTTTAGATTCGACATATAAGTGAGATCATATGATATTTGTCTTTCTCAGTCTGACTTATTTCACTTAGCATAATATTCTCTAGGTCCATCCATGTCGTTGCAAATGGTAAGATTTCATTCTTCTTTATGGCCGAATAATACTCCATTGTATAAATGTACCACAGTTTCTTTATCCAGTCATCTACTGATGGGCATTTCGGTTGTTTCCATGTCTTGGCTATTGTGAATAGTGCTGCAATATACATAGGGGTGCATATATTTTTTTCAATTAGTGTTTTGGATTTCTCTGGATAGATGCCCAAGAGTGGAATTGCTGGTCATAAGGTAGTTCCATTTTCAGATTTTTGAGATACCTCCACACTGTTTCCCCTAGTGGCTGCACCAATCTGCAATCACACCAACAGTGCACAAGGGTTCCCTTTTCTCTACATCCTCACCAGCACTTGTTGTTTGTTGATTTATTGATGATAGCCATTCTGACAGGAGTGAAGTGGTATCTAATTGTGGTTTTTATTTGTGTTTCTTTAATGCTTAGTGATTTTGAGCATTTTTTCATATGTCTGTTGGTAATCTGTATGTCTTCTTTAGAGAAATGTCTCTTTATATCCTCTGCCCATTTTTTAATTGGGTTGTTTGGTTTTTTTGGTGTTGAGTTGTATGAGTTTCTAAAGTAAATTTTGAAAATTAACCCCTTGTCAGATGTATCATTGGCAAATATCTTTCCCATTCAGTAGGTTTCCTGTTTGTTTTATTGATGCTTTCTTTTACTGTGAAAAAACTTTTTAGTTTGATGTAATCCTATATGTTTATTTTTTCTTTTGCTCCCCTTGCCCAAGGGGATATATCAGTAAAAATATCACTAAGGGTAATGTCTGCCAATTTACTTCCTATATTTTCTTCTAGGAGTTTTATGGTTTTGGATTTTACATTTAAGTCTTTAATCCATTTTGAATTTATTCTCGTGTATGGTGTAAGGAGGTGGTCCAGATTCATTTTTTGCATGTGTCTGTCCAGTTTTCCCACCACCTTTTATTGAATAGACTGTCTTTACCCCAGTGTAAATTCTTGCTTCCATTGTCATAGATGAAATGACCATATAGGTATGAATTTATTTCTAGGCTCTCTATTCTGTTCCACTGCTCTATGTGTCTGTTTTTATGCCGATAGCATGCTGTTTTGATTACTATGGCCTTGTAGTATGAGTTGATGTCAAGTAGCATGATACCTCCCACTTTGTTCCTATTTCTCAAGATTCCCATGCTATTCAGGTTCTATATACATTTATGGTTCTATATACATTTTAGGATTATATATTCTAGTTCTGGAAAATGTCATTGGTGATTTGATAGGGATTGTGATGAATCTGTACATTGCCTTAGGTAGTATGGACATTTTAACTATATTAATTCTTCCTATCCATATAGCATGGTGTTTCTATTTAGTTGTATTGTCCTTAATTTGTCTCTTCAGTGTCTTATAATTTTCTGAGTACAAGCCTTTTACTTCCTTGGTTAAATTTATTCCTAAGTATTTTATTGTCTTTGAAGCAATTGTAAATGGGATTGTTTTCTTAATTTCTCCTTCTGATAGTTTGTTATTGGTGTATACAAATGCAACTGATTTCTGAATATTAGTTTTGTATTCTGCTACTTTACTAAATTTATTTATCAGTTCTAATAGTTTCTTGGTGGATTCTTTGGGGTTCTTTATATATAGTATCATGTCATCTGTTTTACTTCCTCCTTACTGATTTGGATGCCTTTTATTTCTTTTTCTTGTCCGATTGCTGTGGCTAGAATTTCCAGCAGTATGTTGAATAGAAGTGGAGAAAGTGGACAACCTTGTCTTCTTCCTGATCTTAGGGGGAATGGTTTTAGCTTTTCCCCATTGACCATGATGTCAGCTGTGGGTTTATCATATATGGCCTTTATTATGTTGAGATATGATCCCTCTATTCCCACTTTCTTAAGGGTTTTATCATAAATGGCTGCTGGATTTTGGCAAATGCTTTTTCTGTATCTATTGATGTGACCATATGATTTTATTTTTCATTTTGTTAATCAGGTGTATCATGTTCATTGATTTGTGGATGTTGAAGCCAATGAGAGTTTTAAGCATAACATGTGTCATCACCCTCCTTGACATGCGCTGCACATCCCTGTGACCCCTCTTGACCGGGGATGGCAAGACCCCTAACACACGCCATCATCCCCTTTCTGATGGCCTGGCAGAGATTGCTAATCAATCACAATGTTCATGTGCATCCCACTGAGCCTGGACTCAGCCACTTCAGTCTGCCAATGTTGGAACACAAGTAGAAACCCATGTGCCAGCCTTGTCCTAGAATCTAAAGGTCTTAGTCATTGAGAGGAACTGCTCCTGTCAGCAGAGAGAAATGCCTCCAAAGTGGGGGCTGCAGATGTCTGCCAACTAGTCTGTCTGCCCCACACTCCTTCCTGGTGAGCCACACCAGAGCCAGATCACTGCCGAGGTCAAATGGGAGTGGGACCCTCTTACCATCTCAGCCTCCTGGGCATCATGGGCCCTGAACCCCTAAATGTGGGTGGGGGAGAATGAGTGACAGGATAGACTCTCTGAGACCCCAGCCAGGAATCAGACTGGCTCCATGCCCTCAAGAAACAATGAAGTAAATTGGGTATACACACTGTGTTTAAAAACCTTGGCCTCCTAGATGAAAAGCCCCAACTCTCAGATGGCTTTAAGGTCCCTCCACTCCTAACAGAGTGATGGGTCCATCTGTCCCCTGGTCAAGCTTGTCAATCTCTGGATGCTGTTCCCTGTCAGGAATATGGCCAAGACTTCTCCACCTCAGTGTGTGGCCCCAAGAGAATCACCAGCAATTGCCTGGTGGGGGTGTGTGTGGTGTGGTGAGTTCCCTGTGAAACAAAATTCTGACCCCTGAATCCCAGGTGGTATTGCTGCCTGGTGGGCATTTGTTGCTCTACTTCTGATATGTGAGCAAGGGCCCACATTACAAGGATGAGAGAGGGCTCCTAGCTGGGGGTCAGGGCTAGAAGTGAGAGGAGAGAGCTGCATCTTCTCAAATTCTCTGTCCTCTCCTCCTCCCCACTTCCGGGACCTCCCCTGAAGACAAGTGCTGAGAGGAGTGCTGAGCCCGTTCAGCTGGGCAGTCTGGGGCTTTGCTTCCTACAGTGCTCTGCATGCACCTGCCTCCCCACATACAGTGGGCTCCAATGGGCATGGACCTCAGGAACCAGGCAGCCTGGCCTGTGGCAAGGCTGCAGGCACCAGGCCAGAAACTCAAAAGTACAAGCCAGTGAGTCAGCCCCGTGCCAGGGGGCATTAGCATGCTGATCAGCGAAGCCACCCAAGCTTCCTACTGCCCCAGGAGCCAGCGATGCAGCCCGAGAAAGCACAGGGCTGGCAAATAGGGACCCAAAGGCCAGACAGAGCTCAAGAGCTAGCCCAGACCCCATAGGTTTCACTGGTGGCATGGCTTCCCAGCAGCACTCCTCTTGGATTCTGGTCCCCAGCTCCTCACAAGCACCCATTCCTGCCCTGAGTGCCCAGCTGGGAAGAGGACTGTTGGGTCGGTGGCTCATACACCACCACCCCGTGTGAGCCCATGCCCAGCACAGGGCCAAGCACCGGAGATGCCCCACATTCCTTGAGACTCCTTGCCTAGAGGAGCCCTTGCCCTGTGCCCTGGGAAGGCCTGGCAAAGGAGACTGGACTGGCTAGGGAGCTGGGGCCCCGTGCCTGCGGGAACACTCTTAGCTGAACCTCCTTCAGACAAATTGGAGTCAGGCCCAAAGAGGAAAGAAACTGTTAGCTGCTCAGGCAGGACTCAGGCCTGGGGAAGGTGAGGCGAGGCAGAGAGCTCCAATTTCTTTTCCATTTCCTGTAGATTCTGCACTGCTTTTAGTGTTTTAATTGATTACATCAACTGTGCTCATTTCCCTGGACAAATTGGTCTTTACACAGAAGAGGCAATTACCTGGGCTCGTTCCATCCCGATCGGCAGAAGCAGGCAGGAGCCTCCTTGGGGCCACACAAGATTATCTGAAAAGACTTTGTGATTCAAAATGAGGACAATTATTTCAGCCTTATAACCTTTTTTGTTTGTCTAAAAATATCTCGTGCTGATGTGGGTCCTACAGGGCAGGAAGAACAGTGGCCTAAGTCCATCTGAATTTAGGCCTCAAGCTCAAGGGGCTTTGCCTGGTGGCTGTGGACAGGTGGGCAAACAGCAGATGTGGGGAGGAGAGACATAGAGGATGAAGAAAGAGGGCACATTGAAAGTTGGGTTTAATTCACGGTTCTGCACCTGTAGGCTGTGTGGCCTTGGACAGGCTGCTTCCCCTCGACTGCCTGATCTGGGCAAGTAGCTAAGATTCTCTGCCTTGCTGCCATTAAAAGATGGCTGTAGGACTCCATGAGATCCTGGGTGTCAATGTGTTTTGTCACTTCTCAATGCTTTGCCCTTGGGAGGGCAACCCAGGCCCCCAGAGGTAACTGTGGGAGCAGGAGGCCCCAGGTCTTATGGAGGGACTGTCAGGACCAACCTGGAAGCCACTGGAACTTGGATCTGTGATGGAAACTAGGGTGAGGACATGAGGCATCTAAGGAGGCCTCACCTCAGGGCTGTACACATGCAGGGGCAGCACCCAAGAGTAGATGCCTCAAGAAGTTTTGCACCCTATACACCTCAGCAAACTCACCCAATCCCAGCCCCAGATGCAGCGTTTACTTCCAGCCATCATAGCCAGGCAGGGCTTGAGCTGAGGCACACATGGACTATTTGCTTTGGATCTTGACTGTTGTAGAAAGTCTTCTGGAGGAGGGGGCATCCATCAGGACCTCCATCGCAAGCAGATATGCTTCTTGGGGAATGAGAGACAGGGGCTAGCAAGGATAGAGAGTGAGCCCTGGGGCTGGGAGGAGGAGGCTGGCCTCTAGGTCACGTTCTGTTCTGTCGCTGGCTGATCCCATACCTGTGGTTACGGCCACACCTACTCTGGGCCCGAATGTGCCACGGGGAGGGGTTTGGCCTCGATCATCTCCAATGCTGGCCCTAGTTCGGAAATTCTCCCAAATGACGACCTTGAGGGGTACAAAAGTTTCTGACCCTTTAGGCCCTGGCCCGGTACAGACTGGCTGTCAGGCAGTGCAGGGTGTGCTGGATACCCATCCTCTGACTGCTGCCTGCAACTGTCGGGGGGAATGTTGTGCCCGTGTCCAGGCAGGACTGGTTGCCTTGTTCTGACCAGATGGAGTCCAAAGCAGATGCTGGGTTTGGGGCTGGGGATTTGTTTTTTTGTTTGTTTGTTTTGTTTTTTTTGTGTTTTTTTTTTTTGTATTTTTTTAGTTTCAGGTGTACAAAACAATGTAATTGTTAGACGTTTATCATTTATATCCCTCACGGGGCTTGGGTTTTTTAAACTCTCAAAGGAAACAGGGCCATCTAATGAAGGAATTGTTGCCCAGTTTTCTTTTTTGAAAATCAATGCTTTCTTATTAAAAAAGGTTAGAGATATTTTTTGGTGCAGACTTTTATGCAGATAAACCTGTAGAATTTAGAAATGATTTTATGGAGTTTGTTTTCAAAGGATACTTGCAGCCAAACCAAAGTGTTGTGAGTCAGGCCCCTTCAAACCACACTTCATGTAAAACTTCGAAATCCTGGAGAAGCAAGGTCTCTAAGCAAAGTGCTAACCCAGGTGTAATATGGAGCCCTGAACCCCCATGCTCTCTTAAAGGGGACATTTCATGAGAATGAGCTCCAGCTCATCAGCTTCTGAGCTCACAATACAACAGCTCTGGAGCAGCAATGCCTTGGAACACAACATGTGACAGTCTGAAGACCCTCAGCTGACCCCTTGGCTCCTGGTCAAGTCTTCACCACTGTTTGCTCAGACAATGGCCACAGCTTCCTACTCGTTTCCTGTTCCCACACTTACTCTTTCCAATATACTTCCCATCCTGCAACTGCTGTCACTGTGTATATACCCTTGAGCCTGACCCTGACATGCCCCTGCCTATAACCCTTCCCTGGCTCCCCTTTGCCTCAGGAGCAAGCCAAAGCTCCTAATGGTGCTCAGCAAGGTTCTACTTGCTTCTGCAGCCTCCTCTCCTGCTGCTTCCACCCGCAGCCCACAGGCAGCAACCCTCAACCACCCAAGGCTCTGTGGGCACTTTGGTTCCATCCTGCCTCTGGGCCTTTGCTAAAGCTCGTCCCTGTCCTCGCAATGACATACATTTGATGATGCAACTCTTCCTTCATAGCCCAGCTCCACCTGGCCCACATTTGCAGCCATCGAAGTAGGAGAGAAAGGAAGCAGGGGCTGGGAACCAGGCAGAGCCTGACCCCAAGCCTCATCCTCATTCCAAGAGAGCTACAGCATCTAATTTGGGCATGATTAGATTTGAGAAAGGTCACTATCGCTCAGTCAAGTCCATTTTGCCAACACTTATTGAATACCTGCTGCAATCCAGACCCCAAGCTGGCTGGAGGGGTTGCAGTGAGGAACAAGGCTTGGTCTCTACCCTCCAAACCTGTAGGAGAATCAACACACACACACACACACACACACACACACACACACACACACACCATGATAACTAATCATGCAGAGGTAAATTTTTAGAGTCAAAATGAATGAAAACAGGTTCTAAAGCATCAGGAAAGGCTTCCTGGACAAGGTAGCTCCCCGAAAGACTGGGAAAAGATTTAACTTAGCAAAGCAGATGGCATCCCATGTGAGAGGACAACAAAGGCTCAGAGGTGGGGTGAGCACAGCATTGTGTAAAAGACTTTGAACTGCCAGTCTGGCCCGTGTGGAAGATGGGGATGTCGATGAATCAAGGAAAATCAGACTGATTAGCAGAGGCAGGCAGGGCTAACCCTCATAGAGCCTTCCGTTCCCCTTCAAGGATTCTGTACTTCATACTTTATCCAGTGCTTCCTCACTGGTTATCCTGAGTGGCCACAGGCAGAGCCAATGGCCAACTAGTCCACCCACAAGGCCTTGCCAGACAATGCTATTTGATTGGAGAGGCCAGTCCTCCAGGTTTTAAGTAGTTTCATATGCTGGACAGCTCCGATCTCTTTCTAGGGTATCCATAATGTATAAAAGAACTGTGGAGATTTTTGAAGCAAAGAAATAGACTCCATGTTCCTTAGTCTGCTGGTGGTGGAGAGGGGCCAGGAAACATGACAGGAGGGTCTTCCACTGCTCCCAGGGTGGAGGTGGAGTAAGAGTGAGGCTTCAGAGTAGCTGGTTTGGAAAGGGAGGAAGAAAGGACCACAGAGTCTTTCTTCCTTGTTTACATAATAAGACAGGGAGTCCTACTGGAGACAACCTCCTGTAGGCCAAGTTCTAATGCCATGTATACCTGAAGTGTTGCATAACTTCATGTGCTGTGGGGAACTTGTGGGTCCCTTCAGGAAGCTGTGAACATGGAAAGTGGAATCACGGCTTTCCCAGCATGGTGGCCAGGAGCTGGGCTAATGGGGGATCCTAGAGATGTGTACTGGGTTGAATGGTGGCCCCCCAAATATGTCCATGTACTCATCAGCAGAACATGTAAATATTTTGTCATATGGCAAGAAATTCGATTTAGTTAAGGATTTTGAGAGGAAGAGTTTATCCTGGATTATCTGGGAAGGCCCTAAATGTAATCACACATATCCTTATGAAACAGACACACGAGGGAAGACAGCCACCCGAAGAGGGAGGCAGAGACTGGAGTGATGAGGCCACAAGCCAAGAATTGCCTGGGGCCACCAGAAGCTGGAAGAGGCAGGAAGCATTCTCCTCTAAAGCCTCTAGTAGGAAGTGGTGATCCTGCTGACACCTTGGTTTCAGATTTCTGGCCTCCAGAACTGTGAGAGAATGCCTTTCTGTTGTTCTAAGCACACCATTTGTGATACTTGGTTACAGGAGCCACAGGAAACTAACAAAAGATGGGAAGTTCATGCCAAGGGGGCACAAATCTGGCCCTGGTTCTAGAAAGAGATCCCCTGGGACAAGACCCCCATTAACCCAATCCTAACCAAAAGGCTTTTAGCTCAGACATCTAGAAAATGTCTTTTTTCCTATAGAAAAAATACATGGCAATCAATGAAAGAATAAATATTGCTCTGCAGAGATGCCCATTGCAGGCAACTTTGCTGTAATATATCCATTCCCTTGGGGTGGGGAAACACTGCTTCCTTTCAGAGTTCTCACCACGCAGGTATGCATTTTGGGTTCAGGATTCCCATAATTGTTTAGGGAAGTGGAACCTCACTCTGGAGGAGGAGACAGAAAATATGAATGTCAAATATGGGTGAGGCTGAGGTGAGAAGGACAACCAATGTATCCAACGCCCAGCCCCAGGGGCCAAGCGGAACAAAGTCATAAGGAGAAGTATGAGACCCTCTAAATTGAGAGGCCCTAAGCCAAGTGCCCCAGAATCTGGCAGTGGAAGTAGGCCTTGGGAGCAGGGCCTTGGTGGCAGCTAGATAAGCCATGGTATATACCAGGGGTGCCAAAAAAATGTATACAAGTGGACACTTTGGTTAGCGTTGCTCAAGCCATAGTTTGCCATCATCAGAAGTTTCTGGATGCTGATCGTAACCACTTTGAGCACCTCTTGTAATTGCAGAAGTCAAACGTGAGTTTTATTCATCTTTTGTTGTCAGTACATGTTGAGTATTACAATGTTAATACAGTTTTCCTTTCTTAAAACGTGTATACATATTTTTGGCACCCTCTGTATTAATAGAGGTAGAGGCCCCAGAATGAAGGAGGTGGGAGTCCTGTGACCATCTGTCCCTTGATGGCTCAGCTTGCTCTGGGTCCCATGCTATAAGAGGCCTGGGGACAAACAACAATGTTTTGGGGGAACAGGCCCCAGAGGGGAAGGGGACACAAACCTATAGCATCTGAGGTGGGCATTAAGAGTGATGCCCTCAGCTCTCTGGAGGGTCTGAGGGCCCAGGGTTATAGCTCAGGGGTGAGAAGTGCTGTGGAAATACCCAGAAGCTGATTGACACTCCCCACAAGGAAGCACTTGATGCCAACAGAGCTACCAAAAGGTGAACGTTTCTGTCATCTCTAGAACCATTTTCAAGGTCACGGTGAGCATGGAGTTTAATCAAACTTTAGTGCTTTCAAAAGTAAAAAACAACACCTCAGGAGACCAACATCGCCTCTCTGGAGCAGTGAATGACTGGGTCTCCCGACATATGTCTTCTCCAGGACACTGGGCAGCAGGTGACAGTGTGTCTTTGAAATATTAAGAAGTCTCAGCTGAAGATTTCAGAGTAGATTGGTGAGAATCGTTTGCGAATGAGGACAAGAGGAGGGTCACCTTATTTATTCAGAGTCTAGGCTTCATTTTTCTAGAGATTTACTTGATAAAATCCAGAAGGACAGGATGCCGATCCTTGACAGTATCTCTCGTAGGCGTGTATTTTTAAATGAGCGGTGGTACCGTTTCCATATCTTCCTGGGGATACATATAGAAAGGCTGGCTGGCACAATGCTGGCATGGTGGTGGCTGTGGGGCAGTCCTGCGGACCAGGTAGTCAGCTCAGGACGTAGGTGAAGCCATGTGCAGCCGGGAACCAGCCCGGGGTCTCCAGTGGCCAGTCTGCTGAACACCCACTATGTAGCAGGCTGTGTGTGAGCCAGGTAAGCTGCTATGCCACCGCATAGGGGGGTCAGTGAGAGTGCCAGCCAGCCAGCCAGCCAGCCTGTAGTCTGCTCTCTTGGTATTTGGGCTGGGCTGTACTAGAAAGACTACAGCCAAAAACATGGCGGGGGGCTGGCCCCAGCACTGGCTGGAGAAGGAGAGCACACCCCTTGAAGCTGTAGACCGGAGCCATCTTTTGTATATTTGGGGTTAATGCCGATGTTATTTAAGTGTGTCCTTGTGGCAAGTGAGTGATTGCCTATGAGAAAGCAACAGCTACTCGAAGATAAATTGTCTGGGGGCGGGGCAAGGAGTGCTGGTCCAGGGAGTTGGGCATCCTGGAGTCAGGCAGAGTCTCGAAACTGAGTGAGGGAGGGGTCCTGCCCACCGGAAGCTGGAGGCCTGGACCAGAGATCAAGGCTATAAAGAGACTGATGGTGGGGAAGCCAGTCAGAGGGAGGTTCCTGGGGAGAGGGAAGGATAAAAAGCAGAGAAGGTAGAAAG
Organism: Rhinolophus sinicus; assembly: GCF_057876585.1. Taxonomy (NCBI): domain Eukaryota; kingdom Metazoa; phylum Chordata; class Mammalia; order Chiroptera; family Rhinolophidae; genus Rhinolophus; species Rhinolophus sinicus. The sequence continues at coordinate 108,366,508 of NC_142518.1, forward strand.
CCAAATCCCTTGGAAAGAAGCAGTGGACAAGTTGCACCCCCACCCATTCAGGAGACAGGAGACTGGAGTTGGTCTCAGCTGGCCAGCACCTCGCTGTGGACCCTCACTGAGACCCTTACCCTCTCTGGGCCTCAGTTTCCCCATCATTAAGCAGCCTGATACAGATGATTTTTCCGGCCCCTTTCCACATCATTTTCCCTCCTTTAGCCAAAGAAGGGCACACCTGTGTTCATTTCCTGTGACTACGGTAACAAAATATCATTAACTGGCGGGCTTAAAGCAACAGAAATCGATTCTCTCACAGTTCTAGAAGCCAGAAGTCCAAAATCAGTAATGGGCCTAAATCAAAGTCACATGTCAGCAAGGTCACACTCCCTCCAGAGGCTCTAGAGGAGCTTATGGTGGCTGCTGTGCTCCTGCCAACCCCTCCCACCATTTTCATTTTGCCTTCTCCTCTGTGTGTCTGTGGCAACTTCCCCACCTCCCTCTTTGAAGGACCTTTGTGACTGCATTTAGGGACCACTGGGACAATCCAGGGTAATCTCTCATCTCATGATTCTTCAATCCAGTCTACAAAGTCCTCTTATGCCATATAAGGTAACACTCACAGGATCATAACACGACGTAGGTATCTTTCGGGGGACATTTTGTGGCCTGCCATACCACCATTTGCGCCTTTCTCGGTTATTTTCATATCCTTCCCATGTCGACTCAAATGTTTTCACAGGATTCACCTGTTCTCAACTGTCAAAAGTCCTTACAAAAATACCTGTTTATAGCCAACACTTAACCATGTCCTGGTATATTCGCACAAACATCCCCCCGTGGCCCACTTCAGCCCTCACCCAGCAGAGCGTACCCTTCAGCTGGAACCCAGCTGCACTTGTCACAGAATCCAAGTCCAAAGACTCTAAAGACCTCAAAACATTCTTTATAGCATTTGGCAAGGCTGTGCGTATGTGTGTAGGCTGGGTAGGGGGCAATGACCTGCAGAGAAAGTTTTGAAAACACTGAGGTTCTGGATGTCGGTGGGCCTCTTGCCTTGCAAGGAACCCTTCACATCTTAGGTCTGGGACCTAAGGCTGACACAGTTTGAAGCCAAGCCATTGCCACATCATGTAGCTAAAACACTGAGAGTCTGCCGTAGCAAGCTGCATCAAAGGGAATGGGTGAATCTGACATATGTTATCACAGAAGGAGACAGAGACATTGGACAGTGCCTACCAGGTTAAGGGGCAAAAATGGGGGAAATTTGGAGAGCCGGAGAACCCAATTTCCTTGCCAGCTGCCCTGTGCCCACCTCCCACTATTTAGAGAGAGTGTGCTCAGGAAGATGGAGTTTAAAGTGTGAACAGGAATTCAGCCTCCAGCTCCTGCCCACCTTGTGATAATGCGACTTGAAGGCCACAAAAGGTGCTATCACAACCTCACTTCTGAAGAACAGCACCCAGGCTCCTGGGATTTGCTTCTACAATCATAAAGCTGGCTCTCACCAAAGGTTGAGGGCAGCTGGGGATGTTGCAGAGTGGCCAACGTCAAGATATCTGTGAGGCTTTATAATATGTGTCCATTTGGCCAAGCCAGGCTGCCCAGATGTTTGGTCAAACGCCAGTCTAGATGCTATTGTGAAGGTATTTTGTAGCTGTGATTTACACTGAAATGAATTGACTTTGAGGAAAGCAGATGGCCCTCCATAACATGGGTGGGCCTCATCCGATCAGTTGACGGCCTTAAGAGCAAACACAGATGTCATGAAGAGAAAGGAATTCAACCTCCAGACTAGTATAGAAACCCTGCCTGAGTTTCCATTATTTAGCCCCAACACTGCAACATCAACTCTTTCCTGAGTATGTAGCCTGCTGGCCTGCGCTACAAATTCAGACTTGCCAGCCCTCCCATGAGCTAATTTCTTAAGAGGCATAGCTAGGTAGATAGATGATAGATAGATAGATAGATAGATAGATAGATAGATAGATAGATAGATAGACAGACTGGATGGATGGATGGATGGATGGATGGATGGATGGATGGATGGGTGAGAGAGAGAGAGAGAGAGAGAGAGAGAGAGAGAGAGAGAGAGAGAGAGAGAGAATAGATAATTTCCTAGTGGTTGTTCCTCCATAGAACCCTGACTAATGCAATGCATATGGGGTCTTGGAGGGCTTCTGAGTTCTGAGGAGGAAATAAGTGGACCCTGGCTACAGTCTCCACAGTCCACCCTGTATGGAAAGGAGGTATCTTCGGGCCCTTCTCCCTCTCATCCCTCCAAGCAGCCCATCTGCCCCCTGACTCAGCCCCACCTTGTGAATACAACGGTCCCGCCCTTCAAGACCCCTGCCATGCACACTCACACCGTGATGGGACTTGAACTCCACAGCCAGCTCCAAAGCTCTCCCTGGTGGGCCCAGCCATGGGGAGCTCACTGCCCCCTCATTTGGAAGAAATGGAATTCAAGTTCTAGCCATGTCCATGTCATCTCCCACAGAGGAGGGCCCTACATTCCACAATAGTCATGAACTCATTCAGTTCTCACAATAAGCCTATAAGGTAGGGACCATTACACTCACGTTTTAAGATGAGGAACATGGAGGCTCAGAGAAGTTATGTGGCTTGCCTAAGTTACACAGCTAGCAGGAGGTAGCTGAAAGCCAAGTGCCTATCTGTGTCACTCTAGAACCCATGTTCTTTCTACTACATCCAACACCCAGGATTGCTATTCTCTGTAGACACAGCTTAAAAATAAGGCACAGACTCATAGAGAGGTTGCTTCAGAAATGTGCTCTGCCTTCCAGAGTCACACAGGGGCTCAGGCTCAGATATAAGGCACGTACCTGGTCTGCAGTGATTACCTATGTGTGGCTGAAGGATGAGGCTGTTTGGAGCTTGAGGCTCTTAAAACCCAGAAATCACTTCAGAAATTGGATTGTGCTGTCGGGAGTGACAACTTACCTCTGCTCATTTGACCAAGTTGAGGAGGAGTCTAAATAGAATGATATCTGAGAAAGAGAGGATGATTTTCTTCCAATAACAGTGTTGTCATTGAGCTTGGATTTCAATAGAAGTGGTGAGGGCTCCGTGGAGACCGGGACATGCTCTCTGGGGGAAGAAAAGCCTGAATTCAGCTCCAGCCAGGATAGCAGCCAGGCTGGAGCAGAATTCAAGAGAGACTCTGCGAGGCCTCCCCGCCAGGTGTCCAGCCTTCTCTGGAGGAAAAGGCACAGGCCTTGCTGGGGACAGGACAAGCGTGCCCGTGATGCTGGTCCCAGGGCTGTGCAGAGACAGGAAGGTGGTTACCCAGCTGACATCTGAGCTCCATCGTCATCGGGCTGGTGAGTGGAGCTCAAGAGCCTGTTGATTGTACTTCCAAAGGCGTTGCAGCTCTGAATCCGAATCGAGAAGCAGAGCAAATGAGAAACACCGAATGGAGGGAAAGTGTGACCTTGGCTTGGGGAGAGAACGTGCTCCAGGGAGAAATGCAAACAGACAGGATGAAGGGCTCAAGGCAGGTTGGTGGGTCCCACTGGTCCTCCATTTGTCCATCTATCTTCCCATCTTTTGGTTTATCCACCCATTCTTCTGTCTACTCTCCATTGCATGCGTCCCTCTAAGCCTGTCTGAACCCTGGTTCTAGGTCAGGCCCTGGGCAGGACTGTTTTGTGGGAAGCACAGGGAAGAATCTGATGCAGACCCTCATTCCAGAGCAGGGCACCCTCTCCTACACCCCTGTTCTGACCTGGCCCGCTCCACCCCAGCAATGCCCAAATGCTTATAACTCCATCATGCCTCTGCCCGGAAGCCATTCCCCACCTCATTCCTGGAGAATTGGCAACAACAGGCCCTGTGCAGCAGGTGGGGAAATGTTAACTGAAGATATCAGGCCCAATCCCTCAGAACCTGTGAATGTTCCTTTATGTGGCCCCAAAATGCAATTAATTTCAAGATCTTGAGATAGAGAGATGATCCTGGATTATCCACATGGGCCATAAATGTGATCACCAGAAGCTGGAAGGGGCAAGGAACAGATTTCTCCTCTGGAGCTTCTGGGGGGAACGTAACCCTGTTGACACCTTGATTTAGCCCAGTGATACTGATTTTGGACTTCTGGTGTCCAGACTGTGAGAGAATAAATTTCTGTTGTTTTAAACCTCCCAGTTTATGATAATGTGTTATAGGAAACTAATATACCCAGGCAGGTTGGTTGTAAAGGTTCACAAACAGCCTGTATTTATATGCAGGCTCTGGCATGTGGTATGTGCTCAGCGAATGGTGACTTAACTGAGCATTAACAGAATGTAACAGGCCAAGGGGTTACATATGCAAAGTCCAATCAAGAATTGCAAACTCTCCAGCCTCCCCAGGCCGGGGTAGATGGAAATGCTCATTGTTCGTTGAGGAGACTTAAGAAACCTCAAGTTGACTTGATTCATAAGTAAAAGGCTTTCTTCTTTCTAAGGACACCTTGCCACCAAACCTTCACATATCTCAGGGTTCAGAAAGGAACAGTTCTGAACTTCAGGCACATATAGTGTTTCTGGGGAGGCCCCTCCCAGGAGATAGTGAGGCTTCATTGGAAAGACAAACAGTAGACATGGAAGTGATGCAAACTTGAGTCACTAGAGTCGTGCTGCCATCACAGAGCCAGCTCCCCCCACCCAACCCCTGGTTTTTCACCACACAGGCTCCCAGAGGGAGGGGCTCCGTGAACCTACAGTCTAGTTGGTTTACCCCAACCTGTCAGGGGGCAGGCCCCGAGCCTCAGGGTAAGCAGGCTGTGAGGATTGTCTGTCTCCCATGCTGCCCTGCGGGCCTGGCCAGCCCTCCAAGCACAGCACCTTCCAAGCCCTGTTTCTAGAGCCCTGGCCCCTGGACTACGAGGAGAGAACAAGGACTCTGTCTTCCCTGAGGCTTCAGGCCTGGCTAGTAGGCTTTGGTCAGAGGGAAGAATCCCGTCAGGGCATGCCCCACAAAAGGCAAGCCTCAATGGCCACTCGATGAAGGTCGCCTCTTACCTCAGCCCTGCAGCACTCACCATACCAAAGCCACCAGGAAGCCCGTCATTACACAGCCATTCTACAATGCTGCAAAATAGCTGCCCTCCTGCCTGGACACAGAGAAAAACATCAGAGAATTGCTGTGTGTGTGTGTGTGTGTGTGTGTGTGTGTGTGTGTGTGTGTGTGTGTGAGAGAGAGAGAGAGAGAGAGACAGAAAGAGACAGAGACAGAGACAGAGACAGAGACAGAGAGAGAGACAGAGAGAGAGACAGAGAGACAGAGAGGCCATGCACAAGTGGCTGGGATTATTAGATGCTACCAAGTTCCTCGTGGAGAAGCCAGATGAATCCTCTTCCTCCAGTCTCCTCAGCGGCTGCTCGCTCAGACCAAGCAGCAGTTTATTATGAATCCTATCCGATAGAAATATTTCTATTGAGTAGCAAATATATAAGCTTGGCTTGGTCCAAAAAGATGTACTATGAGATATGTCTGCTCTACCTTGTAATTTGCATGATCTCACCAGGTTGGTCCCGCTTAAAGGGCACTGGGTGCGGTCTGAAGCAGGGGTGCTGCTAAGGGCCCCCCATCAGGAAACATTTCCTAAATACTAGGCAGCAAAGAGAAGGCAGCAAAAGACCCGTGCCCCCCACCATTGCCCATGGACCTCCTGCTATGCCACTGTGCCCTCTTTAGCTTATACCAAGCCTTGGACCATCCATCCTCTGGTCCCTCTGCAATGGGACGCCAGGTATCCACAAGCCCCAAGGTCAGCAGAGCTGGTTATAGTGCGCTACTCCCTTATATTTGCCTTCTACCCACACCTCAAGCCTGGCTTCCTGCACATGAGTGAGATTTGGGACGGCCTAGTAGGTGCCAGCCCCCACCTGGACCCTATCCACAATCGAGTCAGGATAGGAGGGAAGCAGAAAGAAAATTCTCCTTCACCTCTGTGCCAGGCACTGACCTAGATGCTGGTGACTCTGCTGCATCAGGTAGAGTACCCCTCACCCAACGGGCTTCTCAATCATGGGGGAGCCAGATGCATAAGCATTTAGGAACTATAAACTTAAAAAAAAAAATTATCACTTTTTAAATTTTGTTGGGGAGTATTGGGGAACAGTGTGTTTCTCCAGGGCCCATCAGTTCCAAGTCAAGTCGTTGTCCTTCAGTCTAGTTGTGGAGGGTGCAGCTCAGCTCCAAGTCCAGTCGCCATTTTCAATCTTTAGTTGCAGGGGGCGCAGCCCACCATCCCATGTGGGAATTGAACCGGCAACCCTGTTGTTCAGAGCTCGCGCTCTAACCAACTGAGCCATCCGGCCGCCTCTGGAACCATGAACTTTCAACAAGTGACTTCACTTCTCTGGACCTGTGTCCTCACCTGTAAATTGGAGCTAATAAGAGTAACAGAAGTTGAGTTTCTAATGAGATAAGACATGGGCAAGTGCTTCCAAGAACTTAAAGCAGCAGTGAGTGTTATAGGTGAGCCCTGCCCATTTCCCACCATGCCCACCAGTGCCCAAGAAGCAAGAAAAGGAGCCAGGAATGCTGCCAGACATCCGGTCTTTGGAAATCCCTGTAGCGCCTTGGCTTGGCTCTCAACTTGATGCTCTCTTGGCCTGCCTCTCCGTGTCCTTCCAGCTTGTGAAGCAGAACCCTCTGCTCAGAAATGCAGGTAGGTGATAGGTGCCACACTGCCCACAAAGGTGGGCATGAGAGAGGTTACCATTCCCTCCCCTGAGAGACTATGGGGAAGCAGAGCCAATGCCTACTCCAAATTGGCACCAGAAACCACCATGTCTGAGAAAAACCTCCCCTGACTTGAAACTCCATACCTGCGGCGCACACTGGGCCCATTCTCTGTCAGCAAGTCTACTAGTTCTTTACCACCTCTCCTCTCAGCTTCCTGGTGACAAGCTGAAGTCCTCTTGCTATGTCCTGCCAGTTTAGTTGGCTATCAAGAAAGGATGGAACAGCCCACTAGACCAGCATCCAAGGTAATGGTGCCCAGCATGGCAGGAGGGGAATGGGCTCCGGGGAGGCCCCTGGGGAGCAGGGAGGGCTGCGGGCCTCGGAAGGCCCGAGTACCGGTAGGGAGCACAGGGAGTCAGTCTCACGGGGTGAGCTGGGCCTCTGCACTTCTCTGTGCTCTTGTGTCCTGGGCGCTCGCGGCCTGCATCCCTCCCCACCCCGGCCTGGCCACCAACCACATTGCAGATGGATCCAGATCTGAAATTCCCAGGAGTGAAGGAAATTGGTTTCCAAGGAGGCCTGGGTGAAGGGGGCAGTGCCTTCCACCGTCCCCTGACATTAGCCCAGCTTTCCCTTTTTAAATAAGAAGTGAAGATGTTAAAGATATCTTTGCCAGAGCAAGAAATGGAAAATATAGGCTTCTGAAAACATCTATTGAAAATGAGGAACTTGTGATTGGATCGTGTAGTCAGTCTTCAGATTCCAGGGATAGGGATTGTGATTCCTTTGTTTTCCCCCTGTTGGAGGACAAACAGCTGTGCTATATATTATTCAGGTTATAGTCTCAGAATGCCCAGGGATATGAATGGATATTCATGTGTGGTCTCCAGATCATTCTCATGTTCATCAAAAAATGTTGGATGTAGCACAAGAGTGACTCTGAAAAAGACGTTTGGAAGTGGCCACATAAAAGATGAAGTATATGGAACAGTAAAGGACGATGTATCATTACATGGATGTAAAATATATTTGCTGTCACAATCTTCTCCTGCCCTGTTGACTGCAGCTGAGGAAGAATTACAACAGATTAAAATTAATGAGGTACAAACTTATGTGGGTGTGTGGACACTAAGCATCAAACAGTGCAAGGAGTAGCATTTCCTATTTCTCAAGAAGCTTTTCAGGCTTTGGAAAAGTTGAATAAGCAGACAGCTCAACTAAGTGCAACTGGACATAGATATAAAAAATGAAATCGTAATTTTGGCCAACACAACAATACAGAACCAAAAGATTTGCCAAAGAGGATTCCCAAGGATTCAGCACATTACCATTACTTTCTGTGTAAACATTCCCATGAAGTGGACTATTTGGAGTCCATAGTTTTTATTTATTCAATGCCTGGCTGGATAAGAGACACGCAGTATAAGAGAACGGATGCTGCATTCTAGCTACAAGAGCCCTGTACTAGAAACCATGGAAAGACAACTACAAATTGATGTCATTAGAAGACTGAGATAGACAATGGAAATTAAATGACTATAGAATTCCTTTATGAAGAAGTACACCCTGAGCAGCGTGTACATAAGCAAAGTTTTGCAAAACCAAAAGGTCCAGCAGGGAAAAGGAATTCGAAGACTAATTAGGGATACAGCTGAAACTAAAACCACGGATGATTAATATCATTATATCAATTATTATAATACTAGCTTTTAAAAAGTCTAGCTTTTAGTACAGGAGAACTGAAATTGCATGTTGATATGTAGTTGGGAAAAATGTACTTTTTGAAAAATAGCACCTTTCACTTCTCTGTTTTTTTAAAATTAATGTTATAGAAGTCTCATGATTTCTATTTTTGAGTTAAAGTTAGAAAAGCATTCAACATAGTGATGTTTAATTTTGTAACAGTGTTTTCATAGTGTGATGATTCCACACTTTCACATAATTCTTAAAGTTTTATATGGTTGAGCCAATTCCAGGAAGTCTAATGTCTAAAATTAAGATATACTTCTTATTACTCTTTAGTGAGACATTATTTTTTTTCCTTTAAGGGAACGAGAAAGACGGTAAAATATCCGTACTACTTAATGAATATGTTAAAAATCAGGTTAGATTATTTTCTAAAGGGGAAAACTTAGTGTGCCTAAGAAAAGGTGGAAAGTTGCTTACTCTGATGAACACTGCTCACTGTCAGACTGTGGGATCACGTCTACAACTCAGAAATAGTTCTTTATTGTAGCGGTCTTCTATTTGACTCTTTGGTTTCTAAAATGGCGTTAAAATTTCAGAAGATCAGCTTACTCTGAAATCTTAAAGGTACAAGATATTTTCTGTACCTCAGGATTTCTGATGGCATTGAAAGACACATTTAAATAGCTTCAGTAAATTCTCTTTCTAGTGCCTTAAAAAGTTTCTACTTCAAAAGTAAGTCATGTCATTATAAGTGGTGAGGACAGATATTTATGTTCAGTTGAATATTAAATGAATATCATTCAAAAGCAAACAAAACTAAAGTCAACAATGTTGAAAAAGTTTTGAGCATCAAGACTTATTTCTCTTCCAAACCATATATTTATAGGCAAATTGTGTTCTTTATTACCTTTCAGCAAATATTCAGATTTAATAAAATTGTTTTAAAGTCCTAGTACTTATCAGCCTAACACAGATAAACACTTAAGGATCTTGTTTCAATTTATATCTTATTTCAAAATACGTTTTACTGTTTTCAAAAGCTTTGCATTTTCAGCTACAGCCTACAGAGATTTTGAGCCTCATTTTTCTTTGCTATTTGAAATAGAGAGAGCTAGAACACTTCAGCGTGTTTAATCTGTTAAACCTGCTGCAAGAGTCATAACTTGGAGGTGTTTTCTGAGTGAACTGTGGGGATCCAGGATATAAAAGTTTTTGATCTAAACTTTATGTTGCATAAAACAAATATCAGAAATGTACATTTCATAGTATAAGATATGAAATACTCATTTTTATACCTTAACATCTAAGGTGATTGAATTTATCAAGCATGCTTGAAACAAAAATATAAAAATCTTAGCAAAGGCTTAAAAGATACAGAAGAACTCAATGAAAATTTGGATCTGAAAAATGCAATCATTGAAATGCACATCTTTCTGGATGGACTCTATAGTAGATTGCAGATGACAGGGATAATCAGAGAACTTGAAGATAGAACAACAGAATTTATTTAATCTGAACAACAGAGAAAATTGGAAAAAATATGAACAGAGCCTCAGGGACCTGTGCGACTATAAATAAAGATCATTATAATGAAAGATCATTAAAGATTCATGTCATTAAATTCCCAGGAGGAGAGAAAAAAGAGTGTGAGTCTGAAGAATTATTCAAAGAAATAATAACTGAAAAATTTCCAGATTTGTCAAAAGACATAAACCTACAGATTCAATAAGCTGAGTGGACCCCAAACAGGACAAATTCAAAGAAATACACACCAAGACACATCACAGTCCTGAAAAATAAAGACAAAGGAAAAATCTTGAATGGAGTGAGGGCGAATGATACGTATAGGGGAAACACAATTTGAATGAGCGGATTTCTCAATAAAAACCATGGAGGCCAGAAAGAAGTGACACATTTTTCAACAACTGTCAATTCAGAAGTTTAAATCCAGAATAAATATCTTTCTGATGGAAAACTAAAAGAATTTGTCACCAGCAGACCTGCCTTAAAATAATGGCTAAAGTACGTTCTCTAAATAGAAAGGAAATGATAACAGAAGAAATCTTGGAAGGACAAAAGGACAAGAGAAAGAGTAAAAGCTTAGGTAAATACATCAGACATTCCTCCTCTCGAGTTTTCTGAATTATGCTGATAGTTGTAGCAAAAATGACAGCACTCTCTGATGTTCTGAATGTATGTAGAGGAAATAGTTAAGATAAGTGTCAAAAGTGGAGGAGGGTAGAGGAGGAAACGTGCTGTCCATACCAACAGACTGCCAATTAATGATGAGTCGATAAAGTTTCCTTTTTTAGTTAAAAAGAAAGTCCATGAAGAGTCTTTCATGGGCAATTGCTCAATCAACATCAGTGGCAGGCAGTGGTAACATTGCTAATGTCCATAAAGATAAACAACATCAGCTTATTGCTGGGGCCTGAGGAGACCGGGTTAAATGACATACTGGGTCCTGCCTTCAGGTGGATTACAATGCAGTGGGAGAAACAGAGTCAGAAACAAATAAATAAAAAGAGAACAAGAAAGAAACAACTGGCTCTAGTTCAAGTGTGACGGGGAAGTGATCTAATTTACAACAATGTGTGTTCAGTGGTTTAATGAGCTGAATTGTGTACTCCCTCCAAAATTGTATGTTGAAGTCCTAACCCCCAGTATCTCACAATGTGAGTGTATTTGGAGATAAGGTCTTTACAGTGGTGATTAAGTTAAAAGGAGGCCCTTAGGGTAGGCCCTCATCCAATTTGACTGTTAACCTTATGAGACAGAAAAGGGACAGACACCAAGGGCATACACACACACACAGAAAAGACCTTTTGAGGACATAGGGTGGAGGCAGCCATCTGCATTGTGTATCCATGAAAAGTAATGATTTTTAAAAGCATTTTTAATGATGTGGGGCAATACATAGGATACAATGGTAGACACATCTGATGCCTCATATCACGTCCCCTCTGGTTTCAACCACAGTGCAGTGGACACTTCCGTGAGAGCTCTGCCAGTTATCTCCCCTAGCTGGAGCTTGGGTTTCATGTCTTCCCGTTTTGAACTCCAGAGCCTTTCTCAAAGCGGTGGGCATCCCCCCAGCCAGCTTACAAGCATGATCCCGAAGTACAGTGTTGTGAATGGCTCCAGGAGCCGAAGGGTAAATACTTCAACCTCCCACCCTTCAGGTGGGCAAGCACCTATGGGAAGCTTTCTAGGCATTTCCCAGAAGGCCCTGGTAGAATCAAGGTGTCCTTGCCCACAGCAAGCCCCTCATAATACTTTCTGACACTGACCTTCCTTCCTTTCTTGTCTCATGTTCCCTGCCCCCTCACTCCTACTTTTTGAGATTGCCTCCTATATTGGTCTGTGTTCTCCAGAGAAACAGAACCAATAGGAGTTGTACATATAAATATAGAGAGGATTATTTTAAGGAATTGGTTCATAAAGTTTTGGAGGGCGAGAAGTCCAAAATCTTCAGGGTGGGCTGTCAGTCTGGAGACCCAGGGAAGAGCTGATGTTGCAATTCATGTCGAAAGGCAGTCTGCTGGCAGCATGCAGTCTAGCTCTGGCGAGGTCAGTCTTTGTTCTGTTCAGGCCTTCAACCGCTGGGATGAGGCCCACCTACATTGCAGAGTATTCTTTTACTTAATGTCCAGTGACTTAAACGTGAATCTCATGCACAAAGGCACTCTAACAGAAACATCCAGGGTACTGTTTGACCAAACATCTGGGCACTGTGGCCCAGTCAAGTTGACACATAAAATTGGCCATCGCACTTCCCAAATAAACTACCTTCACCCAAGTGCTGTCTCAGGCTCTGCTTTAGGGTAACCAAACAAATAGTGAATGAAAATAAGCAGGATCCAAACACAGCAAGGAAACGATGTATGGACACACAACTGGAGAGAAATATGGGAAAATCTTAACAGCAGTTGTTTCTGGGAGAGGGAATTGTGGGTGGTCTCCCCCTTTGGCTTCTTTGTTGATGCTTTTCTGTTTTTGCATGAATTGTCTCCATAAGCATGCTTGGATAATCAAAGAAAAAAGCAAGGTTCATATATTATATTTCTTTGGCATCCCTACATCAGATATTATAATGCTTGGTACATAATAGGCATAAAATAAAAGGCTGTTGATTGTTTGTATTGTAAAAAAAAAAAAATAGAATGCATACGACAGATCAATGAAGAATAAATTAGATAAGAGCAAATTGCTCCCGGAGAGTAGAGAGGGGAGTGATTCATTACCCTTGGGGGAGTTTAGGAGGACTTCATGGAAGAGGTGGCATTTGATTTGCCATATGGAAGGATGGATGGGGCAGAGAGGGCTGGGGAGGACATTCTAAGTTGAAGAAGTAGTGTGAGGAGAATCACAGAGATAAGAAAGTAGAGGACAAAGATGAAATCACCCATTCTGACCAGCCTGAAGGGCTTCTCAGGGACTTATGTGAGTCACTGTCATTATGGGAAGGGTTCCCAAGGGGTCTTCTGTACTTGGCAGGCCCCAGAGTAAAAGACAAAGCATATGTGAGGTTTGTAACCTGAGGCCTTAGGACAGTGGTTCTTCTGGTAATGATGGGTGCCTGCTGTTGGGCCCAAGCTTGCTAACCACAAATGCACTTGCCTAACCAGCCGTCCATCACAAAGGAAACACAGGGGCTCAGTCCTAGCCTGAGCTAGGTCCCTCCTGTATCTTCCTGCATTTCCTTCTTTCTTCCTTCCTTCCTCTTCTCCTGAGAGTGTACCTTCCCTCTGGGGGAGTATGAACAACAACTCAATTGTTTTTCCCATCTGCTCTCCCCACCACAACCAAACACACATTTTCTCTTCTCTCCCCTTCTCTCTGACACCACATTCTTTTTCACACTAAGACAGGCTCTTACCAGCTCACATGAGACTCACCTCTCACACAGGCTCTCTCTCTCTCTCTCTCTCTCTCTCTCTCTCTCTCTCTCTCTCTCTCTCTCTCTCTTCCTCTGTCTGAGTGCTCTGGAAATGGTCCAAAAGAGGCAGGTACCAGCATAAGTCTAAAGATGTGAAAAGGAGTTCAATTAGAGAAAAGGTGTTAGCGGTGCCCATCGTGCCAATAACAAGACAGAACGAGTGGGGACTTGGATTGATATCAGTGAGAAGGTGGTGGTTTGTCCTTGCCCTTGTAAGAAAGTGGAAAGCCTTTGCAAGAGGATTCTTTTAAAGGAGGATCTCTAATAGTGCATTAAAAAGACATTTCTGTGGAGCTGGGTTAGTTTGCACCTCCGTTTTGTGCTATAACAGAAAGCAAACTCCCAAACAAGTCACTCACTGGAGCTGGTTTTGCAAAGAATGAAGCACAGCCTCTGCTTTGGAGAGTTTGTGAGCAATGGGCCAGAAACCAGGCAAAAAGCTGAAGTTTTCAGTCAGCCCAGAAGGTAAACTGTCACATCAAGGCTTTGCTAGGCCAGAGCCACCTGAAAGCTAGGGGAGAGAGGTGAGCAACAAAGAGAGTTTGGCAGCCATGAGAATGCACCCCACAAGTCCCCACTGCAAGGGCATTCCTGACCTGGGGCCCTGACTCTGTCCTTTAAAATCCATCACTGTGTTTGCGCTGAGGCCCCGGACTGTTCCCAGCCAATGACTGGACTAGTAAGGATGCTAAGTTAGACCTGTTTCTGAGAAACATGGGTCTCCTCAGGTGCTCAACTTTTGCTTGGGGACTCCCAGATACCCTTGGCAAGCCTTCTTGAGACTGTGTGACAGTCTAGATGTTTCCATGTAACCCTTCTTCCCTCTCTCCTTCACTCAGGGTCAGATTATACTGTGGTCTGACAGCTCTTCAGACTTCTCCAGCCCCCTCCCCATTTTTTCTCACAGGTGTTTCCACTAATAAAATCCTAGCACAATAGTCCTACGTTGGCCTCTGCTTCTTGAAGGACCACAGCTAGCACAGCATGAGAACTTCTGTGGTGACACTCCCATTAGCTTTGTCTGTCCAGGATGGACTTTCATGAGAAGCAGGCCAGTGACAGATGAGAACCATAGTGGAGCCCGAACCCTCAGGTGAGCATTTGTCTTCCAGCTCAGGGTGATCACCGGCGCCAAATGCCACCCCTATGCTACCCAAGATACATGAAGTGTGGCTCGAAACTGATTCTCCTGCTCTCTCTCCTTTCCTCTCACTAACCTTTCCCTTCCTCCTGCTTTCTCCCCCAAGTAACCTCAGTACAGAGATGACTCAGACTGAGCAAGAGCCTCCCTTACCATCATCACGAATTCCACTACTTTCTCTGTATCACCATCTCTACTTTCACTTCCACCACTACCACCATCATCTCCATCACTTCCACCTCCTCTACCACTGCCAACTCCATGACCACCTCCACTTCCATCTCCATCTCTACTTCTGTCTCCATCACTACCACCACCATCACCTCTATCATCTCCACCATCACCCCTACCACCACCGCTGCCACCACTTTTATCTCCCATCTGTGCGTCCACCTCCATCGTCACCACCACCACCACCATCACCACCACGACATCTACCATCATCACCACCACCTCTACCATACCCTACATTTCATCGACTACTTTCTGTAAGACTCCAGAAAGTGTTCTGAGCACAGTCGTGTGCCACCACTGGCAATGTGATGGTATGTATAGTAGGACCATGCATCTAGTGTAAGGTCGATCTGAGTTCAATTACTGGATCTGTCCCTTACAGGCTACGTGACTGAGACCAGATTTACCTAACTTTGCTAAGCATCAGTTTCCCAATTTGTAAAGTGAGGGTAAAAACTGTATTGTTGCAAGGACTACATGAGCTCATCCACACAAGAGGCTCCAAATGAGCTGTCATCATTACTATAAGAACCATCAACATCATTATTCTCACTTAGCAGACAAAGAAATTGCAATTCAGGGAAGTTGAGGCTCACTGAGGATAGCAGAGCTTCTCATGTGTTTATTCAGCATTCATTGTGCACCAACTCTGTGGCAGACCCCTGATTCGATGCTGGGCATTCAGTAGCACAGAAGGAAGAGCCCATGGCTCTATAGTTTAATCTCTAGGGAGGACATATTCATACAATAGAGGCAAGCACTGTGCCTGAGAGGTAGAGGGAAACAAACAAAGGTTTGGCCCAGCCTGAAGGTCAGGAAAGGATTCCCCCCAAGGACCCAACTTTTAAGCTGAGACCTGAAACAGAAGATTTCCCTAGGCAAAGGACGGGTAAGATATGGGGCAGTGTGTGTGGTGGGTTCAAAAGGCGGGTATCTGTGGACCCCCTGTGTTGCACACATTGTACCGTGCTGTACTCTCTTCTCTACCCTCAGTGCTTTTCAAAGCATTTTCACCACCGTTCGATAGTTTGACCCTTACAACAGTCCGAGGGGGTGAGAATGTTCATTGTCCCCATTTTTTAGTTAAGAGCACTAAGGCTCAGAGAGAGGTCATGACTAGCCTGCAGTTACAGAGCTAACAAGTGACAGAGCAGGGACAGGTATTCAGGCTGCTGATGCCAATCTGGAGTCCTCTCCTGAGCACTGGACTGCCCTCGGTGTGGTCAGGGATGGCTTCACCAATGCTCTCTGAATAGCCATGCATGCTCTCGGGAGCTTTTCTCCTTACCACTCTGCCCTCAGAGTTTTGTATTTTCGCAGTAGAATAGCTTTCTGTCTCTTCCTCTGTCTTTCTTTCTCTCTTTCTTTCTTTTTCTCTTAATTTTCAGATCAACAACTAAATCGAGTCCAGGGTAGCACAGCATAATGAATGCCCTCTTCTCTAGGCTCTGAGGCTCCGAGTGTTGTCATCCTGACTAATTCTTCACCACAAGCAGGATGCTGGCTCAGAAGCCAGATTCAGGCTGCCAGTGGTGGTGACGTGGGGTAAGCCTCTTTGAAGGGGCAGCCCTGACCCCAGCCTCCCTCCAGGGAGGGCCTCTTGTGGGATTTGCTCCTAAGCCATCTCAGGAGCCGTGGGGGCTTCCCAAGTCTGAAGCCCAGCTCCCTTCCAGGGCAAACCTGAGATGGCTCCTCCACTGGGCTTCAGGAAAACCGCTTCCCTGGTCATCAATCTCCTCAAACTTGGGTCTGAAGTGATCATCTTGGAGATCTAGGCAGGGCTTCCTGTTTCCAGCCATTGTCAGGTTGGCTGAAATGGGGAGTTGGCATCTCTTGTCTGTCGGCTTCCTGTTCCTCAGCCCTGGAGCGGCCGCGGCTGCTGCCAGGCACCCAATTCCTGAGGAGCTGGGAGGCAGAGCTCTCACCCAAGCAAGTCCTCCCCCGCCCTCCTCCACCCTGTTATCAACCTGGCAATTTGTATACTTAATAGTATGACTAAGTGAAGATGACAGAACTCTCCCGCCTGAAATGGAGATAGAAAATGTTGTGGCTGAGGTATTTTCGTTTCTTACTTCCCAAGCTTGCCAGGATGTCCACATGTAAGAGCTCTCATTCTATTTTGGGTTGGTGCTTCATAAATAAAACAGGATATTCTGCCAAGTTCAGAACATACCTTTCATCATGCACTGGGAGGTCAGGTGGACCTGCCCATCCTCCCCCGACCCCCGAATCAGCAATACCCAGCCCGACCCAGCCGAGAACAGGAAGTTCCTGCACTAACCAACTTGCTTCAGGCTCCGAAATTCCCCTGAAGTGAGGGCAGAGAACACACTTCCTTTGATGACAGGCAACCTGAATGCTGATAGCAGGGGTTTCCTGCCCACTTGGCTTTCAGCCTTTTCCTTGGGTGTGGAGTGGGGAGCAGAGCCGGGGCTAGTGGGTGGTGCCTGCAGTCCCTGCTGACTCCTTCCCCCACTCCTACCAGCCAAGGGTACCAAATCGGAGCCTCCTCTGCTCTGACAAGCAGTGTTTCTAGGAGCCTGGTATGGATCTGCTGGGAATTACTTGTGTGGCTTTGGACCAAAACCTTCACCTCTCTTGCCTCCATCTGTTCTCTGTAAAAGGGCGGACACACTGCCCTTGGAAGCTCCTATAGAAAAATAATGAGACACATGGGCACATGGACCCGTCCGTGTGTGCTGGCTCCAAGCTGGGATGCTTCAGAATGCTTCGTTCCATCTACTGTGAACCCAGAGCTGAGCCATCAGCTTTCTCGTATGCTAAGCTCCGCCCCTTGTCTAGATTCCTAACTTGTGTTTTTCTGCTTTGGGAGGTTGGGGCTCATTGCCCACATCATTCTGGGTTTGCCAAGTTTGAGCTCCAATAAAAATCCTTTGCCAAACACACTCTCCCTCAGCTTGGGAAACAAGTGATATCAGAAGGGACATTTTATCTCCATGTGTTTGTGTGATTTACACTGAAAGCCTTGAAGTTGGACCTCAGGGTGAAGCGCTGTCATGAATTGCTGGAGAGACCCTTCCCCTGTCCTGATATCAGCCCTCTTTGCAAAGGGTACAACACCAAAGATCAGCCATGCCACCGCTCATGCCAACCCTGGCCATGTGGAACAGGCCATAGGTATGGAGCAAGGCACCCAGCTCCTCCCCGAGGAGCTGATGGGGAGGCCACCACAGCCCTCCCATGGGACAGGACACTTCTAGCTCCAGTCCAGATCCCCTTCCTTTACTGGTGGAATATCTCAGGCTCCCCCTGGAAACACTGAGCTCTGTGTTGAGGATGGACATTGGCACAAGTAATTGGCCGATTTTTCTTGGCTACAGGCTGAAGGGTGCGAGGTGCTATCAAGTGCTAGGGTGAGTATCAGTAAGAACAGAAAAGAAGACTAGACGATTATGTGCAGAGGGAAATGTGTCTATGAAACCTTAGCACAGAAGACAGAGCTTTATTTAAGGGGTGCTGTCAAGTTGAGGTTTGAATAATTCTATGGAGGGCAGAGATGGCTTCAGTTTCCGAGTCCACAGAAGGCAGGCCTGGGCCTGAAAATCTCTACTCCTCCCCCCCCCCCCCCCCCCGCAATTCACCCCACACGTCGCTTTAGCTGGATCCTTCTGAGGCCCACACTGTTCTGTTTGCTGCCCTGCAGAGAGACCTTGAAGCTCCCATGGCCTTCAGAGGCTCATCCAGAGGGTCTGGAGAAAAGTCCATGGGTTCACAGATGAAGGACTTCTGAGGTCAAAGCAGCTGGCAAACTCTGCATATGCGGTTCCCGTCTTGGAGAATCCCAGTGCACACAGCACAGAAAAGGACCTGAATAACTTAACCTTTCTCAAATGTATGAGAGTCAGGACATTTTTGGGTGACACTCCTATTAACATGGTGTCCATAGAATGAGACGGGGACACAGGGGCAGACACCACACGCAGGAGAGGTTGAAAAGAGCATGGAAATAGGAGTCAAGAGACCTTGATTCCATTCCTGTCCCCATCACTGACTTGCTAGGTGGTCTTAAGTGAGTCCGTCTCCTGTATGGGCCTCTGTTGGGCCTCTTGGCTCTGAGAGGCTCTTCTAAAGAGGAAAAGGTAGGAGATAGTGAGCCATGCTGTGGGCATGGGGGTCCCGAGTACCTGGTCCCAGGACTAATGGTCACTCCCTTATTCTGCTCCCTGTAAAAGGCAGCCCTTTGCCCTCTTGGGCTGCAGCTTCCTCTCTGAAAGATGAGGGGTGGAGCCAAATGGGCTCGCATCTGGGGTTCCTCTGGTCTTGCTGGGGGGTTGTGCATCGGAGGGCACCTATGCTGTCCTTGTGACCTTAGGATCCTGGCTTAGGGCACTGTGATTTGGGACAAGCTCCACCCCATATCCACTTCTATACGGGAACCGTAGCTCTTTCTACCTATACCCTCCCAAGTGCTTCTGGGACTGTGGTTTGAAAGAGGGTCCTTTCCTGGTTCCCATTTATTCCATAGAGGTACAGAGCCCAGGTAGGGCCTCCTGTATGGGCTATCACCCCGTTGTTACAGATTGAATTTCAGTCCCTTAAAATACACGTTAAAGTCCTAACCCCCTGTACCTGGGAATGTGACGTATTTAGAAATAGGGTTGTTACAAATTTAATTAGTTAAGATGAGGGCATGTTGGAGTGGGGTGGGCCCCTAATCCAATATGACTGGTATCCTTATACAAAAGGGATCTTTAGAGACAGACACACATAGAGGAGAACTCAATATGAGCATGGGGACAGAAATCGGGGTGATGCTTCCATCAGCCAAGGCTGGCTTCATAGGTGTGCAGTTACATAGGGCCCCATGTTCAGAGGCGGGCCCCAGGATTGATTGAATGCTCTGCTGATGCTGTCCTGAAATTCTTAAGAATTTTTGAAGAAGGGACCCTGCCTTTACATTTTGTACTGAGCCCCACAAATTATGCAGCCAGTCTTGGCTGGGCCCTATTCCCAGAGTCTCTGTTTCAGTGGGTCTGGGAGGAGGTGGGAGGCCCAAGAATTTGCATTTCAGAGAAGCTCTAGGTGATACTACCGTGTTTCCTTGAAAATCAGACCTAGCCGGAAAATAAGCCCTAGCCTGAATTTTCAGGATGACATCCCCTGAGCATAAGCCCTAATGCGTCTTTTGGAGCCAAAATGAATATAACACCCAGTCTTATTTTCGGGGAAACATGGTAGTACTGATGGTTTTTGAACCACACTTTGAAAACCACTGTATTAGAATGACAAAAAAATTGCAGTAACTAAATAGCTTCCAGGTATATTTAGGCTGTATTTCAGACCATTAATACATTGATGATCAATCAGAAATGAAGATGGGGGGCTCCCCAATGATCATGCAAGTCAATTTGAAACCCCAACATGTGGTTCAAAGAAAGTTGGACGCTGGAAACTCTTGGCCTGTCCAGCATGTGGCTTAGCTTTCATCTTGATACACTCCCTTCTGGGTTCACATCTCTGGTCAGCTCCTTTGGAACTGGCAACAGTGGGCAAGCTGCTTATCCTGTCTCCATCTAATTTCCTTCATTTGTGAAATGAGATAATAAGATCTGCCTCTCAGAATTTTGGGTGATGGTCGAAGGCCTTGAGGCCCTAATTCATGATTCTTTTGGCACATGTTCTCCTGGGCAGGGGTTGGGGGAGAACCTCAGCTCCTCTGTCTGTCCTCCAATACACAGTGAGTTCTCCCTGGGAGCAGGACTCCCCACTCTGACCTTCTGGGGTCCGCTAGTCTGTCCTTGCTCAGAGGCTCCTGAGGATGGAGCTAGGACCCTGGACGGGAGGTGGGATAGAACTACTTTCCACAAGGTGAGGGAGTTAGAATCTGCGGGAGAGCCTATGGGGTCCTCAATGAGCCAGATCCCAGAAAAGGGGCTCCCAGATTCTTGTGGTGCTATCCCAAATGGTGCTATGAGTCCGTCTCTGATGTTGCCCCAAAAGAGGGTCCCGGCAGCAAGAGGAACGGGCAGGACACACATGTAGGAGGGTCGTGTTTGGTGACATGGAAGGAAGCATGCGTATCTCTTCTCTGCTGTGGCTGTTTTCCCCATGGGATAGGAGGCAAAGGTGAAGATGACATGGGCAGCATGAGAGCCACTTCCCTTGTCACAGTCTGGACAGTCATTATTCAAACAGGTCTTGCAAAGGCCCGTGAAGAAATTCACTTTGCCACACATGCCACCATGCCAGTGGACAAACTGCACATTGCAAAAGCCTGCTATTATTGAATTAGGTCTCTTTGGTCCATAAATCAGGGTTCTTGGTCTCAGCCGCCGGAAGGAGTGAGCTGCTGGCAATCAGAAGCCTCAGGCTCTACCTGATCTGACACTGACCCAATTGAGTGACGTTTGGCAAAGGCCATGTCCGTCTCTGAGGCTCAGTGTTGAGTCTGCCACGGCCTCGGAGCACAGATGGTTGAGACTCCCTTGGTTTCAAGGGACATGATGGGGCAGGAAGAGGCTCTTTGGCCACAGCAGGGACTACCTCACAGTTTGTGAGCTCACAGCTCCAGGAGGCATTCTCACCAAAGCTTGGAATCAACGCCCAGGCCTGGGTGCTGCAAGGGCATCACTGCTGGGGCCAGAGGCTACCAGAGGACCCTGAGTCCCAGCCCCAGGCCTCTTGAGAAGTCAGTGATAGAAAGCGAGCCCAGCCTGATCCAGAACAGTCCCTTGCTTCCCCGGTGCTGGAATAAGTGCTTGTGAATCTAGCCTCTAATCTTGGTGCTTCCTTGCCCCCGGCAGCAGTTGAAGAGTAGAGGGCCTCGAGCTCAGTAGGCCCGGGACCAGTCCTTGTGCTACCACATCTCCGCTGGGTGTATACGGGCAAGCTGTTCCTCCATGAGCCCCATCTGTAAAATGGGCATTATAGCAGGAGCTTCCTACACCCACAGGGACCATTCTGTGCATCAAATGAGGCAGTGGGCAAGAATCCTGGAGCACAGGGCCTACCTAGCCCATGATGAGGGCTTAAGAGTGAACTCCTTTCTATATCCATTTGCCTTGGCTGCTGGCTGCTACCACCAACTTGGTGGCTTCAAACAACATGCGTGTGTGCTCTTACTCTTTTGAAGGTCAGAAGTCTGAATTGGGTGTCACAGGGCCAAAGTCAGGACAACAGCAGGCAGGCCAGTGGCTCTGCTCCTTCTCCTTTGTTACCCTTTCTTCCAGTAATAGAGACTCGGAAGTGCTAGGAGGTAGAGGGGGCCCCTTTTCCAGAGGGGCAAGGCCTTCTCAAGGCAGTATCTAAGGCCCCTTGGCAATCTCCAGACCTGCATCTCAGAGGAGATGGTAGGGGGCACCCATGCCGACCCTGCCCAAGCCTCCAGCCCCTCTGATAGGCTCTGAGGCCCCAGGATATCTTCATCACTCCCCTGCTCACAATCGTTCTGTCATGCCTACGTTAGAGTGGACCCCAGGGGCAGGTAGCAGTGGTTCAGCATTTCCAAGGGGCTAAGCAAGGGCTGCTGCCTACAGTTCACACACACGCACACACGTCTGCACCCTCACACATAACCATACTTGTATATACGCATACACAGTCACACACATACACACTCGTATATACCGTATTCACACGCACATGCGCACACACACACAGAGGTCACGTGCCTCTCCCACGGGCCAGACTCGAGACTGCTTTTCCTCCCTTCACCCCAGAAATGCACTTGCTGCCTCCTCTGCCCTCACCACGTGCCCCTTTTCCAGCACTCCAGGGCAGGTGGAAGTGGGGTGGGGGAGTACAAGCTGAGATGAAAGAATGAATTTCGATCCATCCCTGTTGGACTGGCTGTCCCATCTCGGAGACCAGGGACAGGATTTTCCATGCTTTTCTGAAAGAGCCGCTCAGTCTCAGCGCATTGAATGAATGGGACACTGAGGGTCTGTTTCTGACTTGGCTTCTGTTCACAGAGTAGAGCCTTTTGACTATATGCCCAACAGCCAAGAGGTCTGGGCTACTGTGGAAAGGGGAGGGGGGGTCCACGTGCACATGCTGCGTGCACGCATCTGTGGGCATGTGCGTTTATGTGTGGATGTGCCCTTGTGCACGCTCTGGATTTGGACCCATGTGTCTGTGGTTGGACATGGGAACACTCCTCTGGGTGTGCAGGTACACGTGTATGCACGCCCTTCTGTAAGTTGTAATCATGCGTGTGCACATGTGTGTCTGTGCTTGCTTGTGTGCACAGGTGTATATGTGTCTGCATGTGTGCCTGTGTCAGTCAGCTCAGGCTGCTATAACAAAATACCACCGACTGGCAGCTTCGAGGACACATTTATGTCTCCCAGTTCTGGAGGCCGGAAGTCCAGGAGCAAGGCGCCAGCAGATCTGGTTCCTGGTCTGCGTCTCTCTTCCTGGCATACAGATGCCTCCTCACTGTGTCCTTAGAGGGTAGAGAGAGTACACTCTGGTCTCTCTTCCTCTTCTTATAAGGGTCCTAATCCCATGATAAGGACCCCACTCTCACCACCTCATCTAAACCTAATCACCTCCAAAAGGTCTCATCTCCTAATGCCGTCACATTGAGGAAGAGGGCTTGAACATATGGATTTGGGGAGGTGACACACACATTCAATGCATTGCAGTGCCCATGTGTGCATGTGTGTTTGCACGTGTGCCTATGTCTGCATGTATGCATACATGTGTGCATGTGTGTGTGCCAGAGGGTTAGCGGCTGCGTCAGGCTGCTGCCACCACTGTCCCCTCTAGATTTCCATGCTCGTCATTCTCTCTGCTTCTCCTGCTAAATGCCTATTTTTCCTTTCAAGCACAGTTCCATGCCCCCTCCCCAGGAAGCCTTGCTAGTCTGGCAGCTTGTACCCCGAAAGGCTGAGTCACTCTCCTGCCTGAGTTCCCATGGTGCTTTGCATACACCGTTCTTATAGCACTTGCCAAGTGCTAGTTTAGACATTTCTGCCTCCACAGCTACCAAGGCAGAGTCTGCCACCAGTTCACTTTGTCATGCTAAGCACCTATTTGTTGAGAGACTGAGAGCATAACTAGTATTGTCCCATGAAAAGCCAGGGGGCCATGCCCAGGAGGACACAGTTCGCTGGCCAGGCCCTCCCACTGGGTACCAACCCCTGATGAGACGGAGCCATAAGAAACAGGGCTGGTCAGGAAACATCGTGCTGTGGTTGTGGTTGTCTCCATCAAGACAGCCCAACCCACTGGCAGCACAGAACATGGAGGCAATCCGTGCTGGGGTTGAGGGTGGGTACCCTCTATGTCCTCCCACCCTGGCCAGGAAGCCTGTAGTTCCATAAATGTTGGAGCGATCACAGGTCCAAAGACGGCTGCCCCTCTGCACTGATGGGAACACCACGACCCAGATGGACTGGACCTTACCAGAGTCTCAGAAGGGCAGTGACAGAGCTGGGCCTCAAATCCAGGGTTAACCCCTGCCCCGTGTGACACAAGAAGGCCATGCCGCAGACCTGCTCTGCTGTCAGGGAGCAGGGGCTCCAGCTGCTTCCTTTCCTGCCCGGAATGTGGATTCCAAATAGACAGGGCAGCCAGGTCTGAGGTTCTGGAAGTGCTGCGATGGTGCGGGGCACTGCCGCCACCAAGGAGATGAGCCTATGGAGCTCTGCTGGCCATAAGCCCTGCTTCCTCTGAATGGGACCATGAAGAATGAGCTGTGTACCACACTGCCTTTGCTGGCAGTTACACCCCTACCCATCACCAGCCACATTCCTGGGAACTTTCAAACAGCCAATTTCAGCGGATACAGGGACTTCCGATTCTCCACTGCAGGTCAGGAGAAGCACCCCCAGATGGTCCCATCTGAACTGGTGGCACAGGGAGCCCAGCTGAGCCAGAACCCGACCAGAAATGGCAAGGCGGGGGCAGGGTGTGGGGAAGGAGTCTTTGGAGGTTTGATTACTTTGTGCTTTGTGATGGCTGGCTCCGAGCCCACACATTTCTTGAATACATAATAGGGAGCTGGGCAAGACCGCAGAAATAAATTTTATTAACATACAATCACTGCAGTCGCAGACAGGGCCTTCTTTCACCAGGTTGGGTCAATTAGCAGAAGAATGCCAGGCAGGTTTTCCTTTTAAAGGGTTTAATTAAAGTTTGGGTACAATGAACATGTAAGCCACCAATCTGTCTTTCAAGGCATGTATTATCTGGAAATTGATTGTAACTTATACTCATTTCTAGAAGTGTAATTCCTTGGAAGACGCTGAAGGCACCCTTCCCCACCCTCCCACCTGCCCCGTCCTGCCTCTCCTGCCCTAATTTAGTGAGCAGTGTCCAGGTCTCGCACGGGGTTCAGTGGTTCTGGGGTTCCTTTAGGATCTGACATGCACTTGGGCTTTTTCCTTCGTTCAGAGTGCTGGATACCCCTGAGACAGCTTTCAGCACCCTGCGACAGCCCAGGGTAGCAAATGTTCCTCAAGCCAGCCCATGCTGCCGGGGGACAGCCTCATGGCGCCAATAGGCCTCCCTTACCTTAGGCCCTGGATCAGGACAAGATGTAAAGCGTGCGGCTCCCCATCTAGCTGGCTGGGTGGCTCCTTGGGTCACGGGAAGCCAGGTGAAGGTCAGCCCCAGCCAGACGGAGTGCGAGCAGCTTTCGTCTCTGCTGCTCCATGTGCATCTGTGGTTTCCGTTATCGTTCCCATCAGAACTCTGGTTGCCCTGTGAGGAGTCCCAGGATCAGTACCGTCCACTGTGGAGAGGGCGGCTCTGCAGAGTAGAGGGAGTACACTGTCCCTGGAGCTGGGACGCAACTGGAGATGAGGGGACAGAGGGGCCCACGGCTGGTCCCTGTGCAGCAGGCAGCACAGCTGACCCAGGGTGGCCTGGCGCACCTGCAGCCCTGAGCCGGTCGGTCCCCGGAAGCCTATGGGAGGGACAGGCAGGGCCCTTTAGGTCAGCCAGGCCCCGTGCTCAAGCTGCTGACAGACGAAGAGACCAGGCCCACAGAGCCCAGGACTGTGCCCAAGGTCACATGCAAGTCAGGGCCGGCCCAGGGTCCCTGCGTCCTCAGCCAGGACTCTCAGCAGGCCCCCCCCCCCCGAGATGCCCATGGGCTCTGGAGGACCTGGCAGCCCCTCCAAGTTTCACCAGGATTAACAGGTCGAATACTGTGGCCTCCATGAGGTTTTCTCCTTGGGGACACATGGCCTGCCCTGGTGACACCTGCCGGAGGCGGCATCCACTAAGCACCTGGTCCCCGAGGACACAGGACGCATCTCAGAAGCAGTCACCCTGGCCCTGCGTTGGCCCTGGTGCTGGCTGACGGGGCATTTACCATGGGTGCCCAGGGAACACATGGGCAGCCCCTCCCTCCCTGTTTCCCTCCCTGCCTTCCCTCCTTTCATCTCTGTTTGCTTCCCGGGCTCTCAGAGGGTCCGCTCCACACACGTGGGAGGCCACTGCCATTTGCAGGCCCGTGGCTTTCCCAGCCCCCCCATCCCCTCTGCTGGCCCTCTCTGCAGAGGAGAGCAGGCCACACTGGTCGCTGGCCCACAGGCAGGTCCCAGCCTGGCGAAGGTGCACAAGGGGCTTCTGATGTAACCACTCGCTCTACTGGCAGAGTCCCAGCCCAGCCCAGCACACAGACAGCTCAGCTGCGTCCCCAACATGGCGAGAACACACTGCAGAGACACAGCTGCAGTCCAGGCCTCTCCTCCCCACTGAGCTGTCACCTGACCTTCCAGGGAAGGCGGGGTGGGGGGGGGACCCCGGGCCAAGGACAGGCCTTAGAGGGTGAGGCCGCCACAGGATGAGCCTGAGGATGGAGGTACGGGGACAGGAAGAGGCCAGCCTGGCAGGGGCCCCTGGGACCCACTAGGGGCAGGCAGCTGGGGACCCCAGGACGCCCCCTCCCACTAGGGCAGCAGAGGGACCCGAGGCCCCAGGCACAGGGCTCCAGTGATCCAGAGAGGTTTGGCTGAGCCAGAAACTTGGCGGCTATGGTGACAAAGGAGAGGTTGAGGGTGGGAGAAGGGACTGTCACTCCCCTGGGCTCCCGGCACAGGCTCACCAGCCCTCCTTCTGCCCTCAGCACTAGAGTTGGGGCTAGGGATACAGTTTCATAGTTTCCGCCCCTTCTTTCCTAGACCCCAAAATAAAGAGGAGGAATCTGAGAGCCTAAAGAATTCCTCAGATTCCTCCCCTGCCAAATTTAGCCCTGGAATGGGCCAGACACTTCATGACAGAGATGCTGAGATTTTCTGGGTAATGACCATGGGCTGTCATTTGCAGGAAGGCTGGCCTCCTGGCCTGAAAGCGTCAGGTTGATCACAGCAAAGGTAGGCCTGAGTGCCAGGGGCCTGGGGAATGCCTGTTAACCTGCCCCAAGGAGGAGAGGAGGCTGATGTGTCTAGTCATAGGGCTGAGGGACTGGGCTTCCCGCTCTGGGGGTGCACAGGGGACAGTAGGGTGAGCTGCGGGGAGAATGGGATCCATGTGGCAGCAAGGGAAACTGCTGCTTTAGTGTGAGAGGGCTGTCACAGAGTTCCAGATTCTTCTGTGAAGTTCTGGGGAACATGGTTCAGCTGGTGTGAACCAAGCCCCCACTCTGTAGAAAGGCATGCACGGACCCTCAATGCAGAGCAGAGAAGGAACAAGAACGTGGCTGGGAGGCGGGGTGGCCTTGGTCATGTCTCTTCCACTCTGTGCCTCTAGATTTTATGTGGGACTGCCAGCCAGACTTTCCACAGAGGATACTTGTCAGGGTGACCTTGGACAATTAGGCAAGTGCTAAGCACAGAGCTGGACGGGGGTTGGGGTGGTGGGGGGTGGTGAGGCCAGCTCTTGGGGAGATTTGACTGCCATTCTAAAACATCTAAGGTGAATGTGCAGCAAGGGTGAAGCAAGTGAAGAGGGCACACACCCGGGAGGACCCTGTGAGTAGTCCCGCGTATGGAGCCACCTAATCCAGGGCTGTAAGGCCACTCTGCCACCCAGCCAGCCTTGCCTTCCTGCTCGTTTTTGACATTCTTTTATGCCCTCCAGAGTCCCTTATGCGAGGGCAGTCAGCATCACATCCTGTTCCCTCCACAACCCTCCAAAGCAGTACGGCACGATGCAAGTGACACAGAATGAGGAAGTGGGGTCTGCTCCCAGCTCCATCACTTACTGGCCAAATGACATTGGGCAAGTCACATTCCTACTCATTTTAAGCCTCAGCTTCCTTGCTTGTAAAATGCAGCCTTATTGCATATAAGAGGGCCCCAAAGTTGGTTGTTTCCCTCTATACCCTAAGCATCCTAAACACAGGGGTTTCCCACACCCCCACCGAGGCAGACCACTACTCCCTCCCCACAGCCCCAGCCCAACAGGCCTCCCTTCAGTTCCCTCTAACCCTGTCCCACTCCCAGGTATCAGAAACTCCGGGGATGAGACTGGCCACGGAAGGGCAATAAGCTTGTCCTGGTTGCCATGGCCTGGCCTTCTCTTCACTATGACAAAGACCTTAGTTTTATCACCTGTTTCGACAAGAGGTAGCTAGTGTAGGACCTTGTCATTGGTCAAGCTTATTATATGAAGGACAATCCAATTGGCAGCAGCTGGGGGTGGGCGGAAGAAATAAGGGGTGGCCAGTGAGGAGAAGTAGAGAAAACCCTGAGCAGGGAGGTAGGACACCTGGGATCAAATGTTCTCACTCCGCCTTGTTCTAAGCACACAGCCCTAAGCATAGTGCTCCCTGCCCTCTTTAGGAGCTGCAGTAGACTCCCATAGTCCTTGAAAAATGTAGCTTGCTTGGAATTGTTTGTTCCTTGTTTATCTTCCCTGCGAGGTGGCAAGCACCAGGTCAGGATGAGGTTGATCTTGGTCACCACTCCACCTCCAATGCTGACATGCGACCAGCACGTGGTAAATATGAGTATGTAGTGAGCGTAAGAATGAACAGATGAATAAAACGTACAGGAATATGCAAGGCACTGTGCATACCCCAGGGACCTGTCTTATGGAAGCCCAGTGGGTCTAAGGCAGGAACAAACACGTAGGCTTCTAGGCTCTTCTTCCTGAGACAGTCCAGCAGAGGGTGACTTCCAGGAGTGCCAGCTCCTCCTCCTAAACTTGGTGTTGTTCAGGGCTGCCTTCCAGAGTGTCACCTGCATTCCCTGCGATCAGAGTTGAGGGCCAAGGATCAGCCACCCTGGGGCGCAGAAGGAAAGAGAGACTGAAGCCTGCAGCACACCCATCTCTAGTCATCTGTTTTGAGGACAAGCTGCTACTATGGATCTGGGCCCCAAGGTCAACACACATTTGTACTGCGCCTTGGAATCCTGGCATTTTTCTTCTGGAATAATGGGGGAGTGTGTGTTAACTGTGAGGGGGAGGCAGGGGAAGAATGCTGTTGTTCAGCCCCCTCCCCATTCGCTCCAAGGACATGCCTGCTGTCCTTGTTCAGCTGTTCGAGCTGACCTGTGCCTGAGGTCAGATGACAGACAGCAAGGAAGGGAGGGAGGATGGGAGGGAGAGAAGGAGAGAGCGAAGTAGGAGGGAGACAGGAAGAAAGTAGGAAGGGAGAAAAGAATGGATGGAGGGAGGAATCTTAGCGGTTGTATCTCCTAAAGTTCCTGATTCCTTCCAAGTTGTATTTGTCTCAACACTGCCATCCCTTGCTCCTAGAATGGTTTGCCCTACTTTTGGGTTTTGTTTGTTTGTTTTATACAAGAGTGCAAACAAGCAAAGCTTAGCTATTAGCTGTCTCTAGCCAGTTCCTGAGACCCACCTCCAGAAAGAGTCCTCAATACACCCTTCTATCAGCACCTGGGAAAGAGAGGGCAGTAGCTTCAACCTCTGCGCTTGTAGACCAGTTCTAAGATGGAGAGCAGACTAAGGATCATTCTAGTCTTCCCCTCTCTTCATACAGATGGGATCACTGATGCCAGAGAGGGGCCAAGCCTGACGCAAGGGACAGCCCCTCATCAGCTCTGAGCCCCAGCCTCATCTGAGCTCAGGTCTTCATCAGAGCACGAGACCTCAGTAGAATGGTCAGCATGGTCATTCATTAGCCAATAGCCCAAAGGCCAACATGGAAGTAAATTCTGGACGTTTCATTGAAGCATGTCCATTTGGGAAATCCGTAGCCCATGGTCCTGGCTTGAGGTCGTAGTGGGACAAGTTCCTGGAGTTTCAAACTTTGGGATGATTCCTGAGCAGTGCTGGAAGCACAGGTACATTGAAACTTCACAGCCAATGAGGCAGCAAGTATACGTCTCCCGCTACCCCTGTGGGCCTGAGAACACACACCCGGAGATACTTCCCAACAAGTGCACAGGCAAATAAAGCCCTGCAGGCCTGGCCCAGACAGGTGCGAAGCTTCTGCTGCCTTTGTAGGACTGTCTCCTGTCAGTGAAAATTCTTGGGGTGGGGGGGTGGTAACAGCACTCCAGCCTGAGACTGTGGATGGCCTTGGGCTGCTTATCCTGAGACCTGTGATGTTTGGTCAGCAGGCTGCTCTGAGAGGTGGCCATAGTGGTAAGAGCACCAGCTGAAGTTAGGCTACCTGTGTTAAGATCCCGCCTTTGTGACTGGCTCGCCATCTGCCCTAATCAGTTGAAATGCCCTAATAGCAAAAGTGTGCTTTCCCTGAGGCAGAAGAAATTCTGCCCTGAGACTGCAGCATCAGTTCCCGCCTGAGTTTGCAGCCTGCTGGCCTGTCATGTAAATTTTGGACTTGCCAGCCCGCACAATCGCACGAGCCAATTCCTTAATATAGTCCTCATATATTTATATCCTACTGGCTCAGTTTCTCTGGAGAACCCTGTCTGATACAACGAGTAACTAAAAGTATTTGGGGTGGCATCTGGGACACAAGAAAGCACTACACACGGGATTGTAGAATAGACATCTGGCAGCTTGGGCCAGGGCGGGGGTGGGGACTGATAGAGGGTAGAGTGTCTGAGCACTCACATTTGCCCCCACCCTCCACTCATCTCCAAGGAAGCTCATGTGCTCGGCAGAGTTCTCCAATTAAGTGGGGGTGAACAGAACTTCCCCAAGCTCAGGAAATGATTTCCGAAGCAAACCTGGTCAACAGAAGACTGTTATTCTGCCAGATACTCTGCAAAGGAATTTCATAGTATTTTAAATATAGTTGGGAAACACTCTATCACCCTTCTGAAAATTCAAAGCGTCCATGATCTGATGAGGACTCTAGAAATTCTCCTGGAAAGAGAATCATTTAACATTGTTTAAACCAATCTTTTCCAAACATCTTTGATCTTAGAATCCTTTTTTCTTAGAATAGCTATTCTGTTCACATCTGGTAAAACTCATGCTCCACAGAACACATTTCTGGAAATATTGGACTCGGTGGCCTTTAGATGGCCTTTCAGCTTCAACAGGTTAGGGTTTTTTGTTTTTTTTTTTCAATTTCCACAAGACTCATAAACCTGGTTGGCTCTCTGTTAATTGTCATACATTCATTGGGATGCTGGGGGATGTTTTGACTCACAGATGGGATTCTGGCTGAGTGCAAATACCTGTAGCCACAGTACCCTTGGCAGTGGCCCAGGGACTTGAGAGCAGTACCCCTTTGACTGTGTGAATTTGACACTCTGACCACAGATGAGTTGCGCAGGGTCCAGGCCCACTGCAGGCTGTGTCCACCAAGAACATTTAGAGCAGTGGTTCTGGGCTGCTAATTAGGAGGTTATAGATCTTTTTAAAGACCTGAGAAAAGTTATGGAACTTCTCAAAAAAACACGCAGAAGCCACATGTGTGCACACGTATGTACTCACAATATCTGCATCAAAATCCAAGGGACTCGTGAATGAGGTGAAACCCTTATAGGGGTGTCTGGACGTGGCTTAAAAACCCTAGAATGGCTTTGGGCTCCTGGTGGGGGCTCACCTCTGATACTATTTGACTTCCCAAGAAGTCTGGAGACTTCTTACTCTCTAGGTGCGTGGTGCGGGGGGCCAGGAGACTCAGCCCCTGCCTTCGGAGCTGGCCCTCCAACGAGGGCCCTGAGATAGGCGCTTGTTGTCTCCTGGCCCTGGCTAAATTCCGAAAGCAACAGGAATTGTAGGAGTGCATTGGACAAGAGGGCTGGTCTGGGGCTTCTATGAGAGGTTTGAGAATGGTCGCTATTTAATCACAAAGATAGCTCCTTAGAGGTGGGGCTTTGAGCTGCGATTTGAAGAATGTGGGTTGTGGCTTGCGGAGGGGCGGGGATCTAAGGCCAGTTGTTGCTTGCACAAGGGACAACTCAGGCGGAGGCTAGGTGGTGGGAAAGGGGGATGCATTTGAGAGTGGGGGGGGAAGTAAGAAGGAGAACCAAGTATGGGTCAAGTGGAGGGTAATCGTGAACTCATGGCAACTCAGGCCACAAATGGCAAAGCCACTCTATACTCAACAAACATCCTGGGGCCCTCCTCTATGCAAAGTGCTCTCTGGCCTGGAAGGCAGGTAAGGCAGGCGCCCTCCGTCCTCAACTCAATCCCTCTGGAATTCCCCACAGCAGCTGTCCTGAGCCTTCACTACCAGCCTCCTCCAGCCCTGGCCCCACCCACCTCTGCCAGCAGCAGGCTCAGCTCAGGCTTTGCAGAGAAGACAAAAGTCGTCCAACTTGAAGCTTCCATCATCCTTGCCACTCCAAAATCACTGCATGGAAACAACTGAAGTGTCCTTCAATAGATAAGGATAAAGAAGATGTAGTATATATGCACAGTGGAATATTACTCAGCTGTAAGAAAAGATGAAATACTACTATCTGCAACAACATGGATGGATCTTGAGATTATCATGCTAAGCGAAATAAGTCAGACAGAAAAAGTCGAGAACCATATGATTTCACTGATATGTGGGATATAAAACTGAAAGCAACAAAGGAACAAGACAGACAAATGAAGGAACAAAAACTCATAGACACAGACAATAGTTTAGTGGTTACCAGAGGGTAAGGGGGGTGGGCAGTGGGGGTCAAGGGGGTCAAGTATATGGTGATGGAAGGAGAACTGACTCTGGGTGGCGAACACACAATGTGATATATAGAGGATGTATTATGGAATTGTACACCCGAAACCTATGTAACTTTACTAACCAATGTCACCCCAATAAATTTAATAATTTTAAAAAATCACTGTAAACCTCCTTCTCTTCCTTCTTTCTATTCAATCTCAGAAGAAAAATGGCCCCTCCTTCCCCTGTGCATGGTGGCAGATCCTCGGTCCTGGACCCCATCTTGTCCCATCTCCTCTGTGTCCTCCTTCTAGAAAGAGTGCTCCGCTATGACTACCTCAACCTCCCCTACATCTCCTCAACCACTCCTACTTATAAGGCTGAAACATTTGATGAATCCTCATCCTGCAAAAACACCCACAAAAACACTGGTACACGCCCCTTTCTCCTGACAAACCATCTGCTCATGCTTCATAAATTAGCCGAACTTTCAAAATTGAGGGAAGCCTTCCGAATCCCCACCCCCCCTGCCCCAGATGAATCAAGACTCCTATGATCTCCCACACTCCTACTGCATTGGGCACAGCCTCTGTACGGGACACATTACACCAGGTGTATGAATGTCCTGTGTTTGTCTCTCCAGCCAGTCTTAAAACTCAGTGAGGGCAGGTGTGTACCAACTCTCTTAGCCTGCACTCCCCCAAAAGTCAAACTGGAGGCAAAGGCTTATGTGTGAGTGCTTTGGGGGAGACAGTGACCCCAGGGAGCAGAAGTGAGGGACAAGGGGAGCAATGCAGGGAAAAAAGGGAAGTCAATACAAGAACGTGTTTATCAAGTAGGCCGTTGTGAAAGGCAACCGGCTGCTTGAATTTATGGTACCATCTAAGAAGCCCTGCGAAATGCATCTCAAGATTATCCGTGCTTGAAGAAAAAGAGAAGCAGTTGTCTCATGGGGTGTTAACACCCCCAAACACAAATGCGCATGTGTGGGTGCAGAGAGCTGTTTTATAAAAGGAGAACAAACTTCTGGCACAGAAGGCATATCCTTGCTCCCAAACCTGAGGAGTCTGCACTGCGACTCTGCTATTAGAGCTTGCCAAAGACTCCACACAGCATACTTGTCTACCACAGATACCCCAGTGCCACTGAACCTCATGAATCATTAGGCTCAAGAGGTAGAGTAGCTTGTACTTCAGCGTGGGCCTGCAGCACAGCCCTCTCTTGTTCTAAACCCCGCTTGAAACTGGCAACCTCTGAACAAGTCAATAAATATCTTGGAGCAAAATTCCCAACTGCATTCTATGCTGTCTCCAAAATCCAAAAAGACCCACCAAGCGTGTATCTCTTTCTTAGTGGTAGGCGATTCAAGGTAAAATAATTTGTCATTTTTCGTAGAGGAGATGTCATGGCATGTTTTAGATCATTAGGCCCCTACAAATTTCACTGACATGGCAGGCCCATGCATCTTCTTGGGGGTCTGTCTCCCACACTCTTATTTGCTGTGTTTTACAAGAACATCTGAGATACTTATAATCTGATGCCCACCAGTTCCCATTAGCACGATGTCAGCAATTTCATCAATATGATGGACCGATGTGATGTTCTGGGAAATGTCAAGAAGATCAAGGTTCCTACAGACTGCATTGTGACAGAGTAGCGAGCAGAGAGCCTACCCCTGGGGTAAAATAGTGAATATGTACTGCTGGCCATCTCATGTAAAGGCAAATTGCATTTAATCCCACTTCTTGATGGGAATTAAAATAATGCATTCTCCAGACTAATAGCCACACACCAAATTCCAAAGGGTCTTCTGGTCTGCTTTAGTAAAGATAGCACACCCAGCAGTTCAGCCACAGCTGGAGCAACCGCCTGGTTAGGTTTGCCAAAAGCGGTGTACCATTATCTGCCACAATCCTTTTTTTTTTTTTTTTTTTTGGTTGGAGCCATACAGGTGAATCAAACAAGGATCTGACCACTATCCTTGCGGTCTTTGATAGTGGAACTAATTTTTGCGATTTCTCCTAGGCTTGCTTCTGATTTACTATCTTGGCTGAGGGGGCAGACAGTTTCAGTGCTTTCTACTTGATTCTTCCTATCAAAATGTTCTTACTCCACAAATTGGGGTACCAATGTGAGGGTTCTTTTACTTGCTAAAAATATCTACCCCAATTATATACTTGGAAGCCAGGGAAATGACTACAGGGTGGGTCCACAGACCCATTAGACAATTGGGCTAGAACTCCATTTATCACCTTACTTCAGTAAGTACCCACTCGAACAAGAAAGACATGATGGCATTTTGGGTTTCCTGATACTAGAGTAAGCTCAGGCCCTGTATCCAACAGACATTGGAAAGTATAAGATTGGGAGAATATTTGTCATGTGTAATTGTGGTGGCACTATAGAATTCTTCCACAAACAGCCCTTTCAATCTCGGCTCTGGATTTGGAAAGTAACTTAGATATGGAAACTGAGTAAGGAACTGTGTTTTTCATTGTGGTGGCTCACACCTGCCTTCTGCTCATAAGCTTTACATTTGTTTTTTAAATTATATGCACTAAAAAAAAATTATACGCATTAAGTGACACCCTAGTCTTCTCTCCATCTATCTGCCCTAGGAACACAAGGGTCTGCTGGTTATCACACAGATCTCGGCAGGTATGGCGCCCCCGTTGCTCCTCTGACTTTGTTTCCCATTACAATAATGGCTAAGTTGCCACCTGGCTCCTCCCATTCTAGAGTCTCATCATCTTCACTGATACCAGGGAACCCAGTTTCATAGTGGTACCTCATACTTTAAAACTCAACCTAGAGAGAACAGCTACCTACCAAGCTTCTCAAACATGCTAGTGCCCCTCTCACCTACTGCCTTGGTGAAGGGAGTGTTCTTTGGCCCACCCAAGGAACACAGTCAAATGATAGGTTCTCTGGTATCACCTAATACATCTATTCTAACACTTCTCTGAATATTATGATTCCTCCCTTGATACTATACCAACAAAGTTACAGCAGCTCCATCTTAATTATTGCAGGTTTTTGTCATATCCAAGTTTCAAAGAGCCATCCCAGCAGAGTGTTAGGACCTATTTCTAATGTCTTTGTCTAAACATCGAATCCCTGGGCACAGGTGAGTGCCACTATGTCAATAAATTCTCCTCCGTCTACTCCCTGGATTCAACACCTTCAACATTCAACTCCCATAAGTTTTCTCACAATTGCTACTTGTGTATATTAGCCAGTTTTTGCAATTCCTTTGGCATGTAAGCTATTTTCTTTAAGAACAAGAATTGTCCTTCCAAGCTTGGGCTATACTGAGATATGACCTTGGTTATCAGCCTGGAGGCAATGAGAGTTAGTAGAGGTGGGTCTTAAGGAAGAGCATCATCTTGCAATTCACCTGCATCAGGTGAGTTCACTTCAGCATCTCCACACAGGGTCAAGCTGCTCTCCTCTGGCAAAAGGAAAGAGGCTGCCAGCGTGGAGGGTTCTGGAGAATATGGGGGTCCCAGATTCTCAGGCTTATCCACCCAAATGTTCCCAGTCCAGTTCTCAACTTCTCACTATTGTCGCATCAAGACCCTGACATAAGAAACTATTGAGGCTGGGGTGGCCAGTTAGCTCAGTTGGTTACAATGTGGTGCTGGTAGCACCAAGGTTGCTGGTTCAATCCCCGCATGGGCCATTGTGAGCTGTGCCCTCCTTAAAAAAAAAAAAAGAAAGAAAGAAATCACATGGTTCTCTGCTTTTTCTGTCTGACTTATTTCGCTCAGCATTACACTTTCAAGATCCATCCATGTTGTCACAAATGTTCCTATATCATCTTTTCTTACCGCCGAATAGTATTCCATTGTGTATATATACCACAACTTCTTTATCCATTCATCTATCGAAGGACGTTTTGGTTGTTTCCATGTCTTGGCCACCGTAAACAAAGCTGCAAAGTGGTTACCAGAGGGTAAGCGGGGCAGGGAGTGGTAGAAGAGGGTAAAGGGGGTCAAATATATGGTGATGGAAGCAGAACTGACTCTAGGTGGTGAGAACACAATGTCATATATAGAGGATGTATTATAGAAACATACCATTGAAACCTATGTAATTTTACTAACCATTGTCACCCCAATAAATTTAATTAGAAAAATAAATAAAGAAAGAAAAAAGAAAAAAAGAAAAAGAAACTATTGAGGCTGTATACAATCTCATTTGCAACACTCCCTTCTTACAATTTGCTGCTGGGTCTGATTTCCATCCAGTTCTTCCCTGCTGCTGAAGGCGGTGAGGATCCTTTTAAAAGCTTCCATGGAGGCCCTCTAGCTTTCACAGGGTGTTTTCAATTGATGGTGGGCTGACCGAAGCTTGTCATTTTCTTTATTGCATGTTTCTCAAAGTGATGAAAACTAGACGACCTCCAAATCCTTATACCATATACTTCACAAGCGACAGTCAGGGGTCATCACCAGCCCTTTTCCCACCAGAAATGGAGTCCATATTATTATCTGACTGGTAAGAGATACAGCTCCAAACTCTCATCCTCAGGATTTCTAAGGCCCTTCCTAGTACAAATTATCTGGATCCCCAGAAAGCAGAGCATAAGACAAAGGCTTATCTGCAATATCTTTATTGGGAAATGTTATTCCAGAGAGCACGAGTCAGAAATGGGGTTGGGCAAAACGGGAAACGAGGAAGAGCCAAAGCAAGGCTTTGCATCTTTATGTGTGGCTGGCTGCTTGAGTCCATATAACCTTACGAGAAGCCAAATGAAATATGTATCAGAACTGTAGGGGGAGAAAAGGGGAGCAGTTATGCCCTGTCTCCTTTCCCCATTGGCTAAAGTTTTCCTCCATGGGAACTTAGCTCCCTGGCTTGTGTGCACACCGAAAAAAGTCCCCCTGGCATTCCATGCTACAGTGTCAAAAGAGAAGGCTCCCCGGGATAGAGGCATGTGATGTAAGCCTGAGGTAAGGTGCTGTCAAGCTATACCTTCATGAAGTTTGTTGGACCCCACACAGAAAAAACTGGTTGCTTCAGAGGTGGCTGGAATAAGACACAGGTGATGCTAAGTGAATTGGATATGGTATATAAGAGGTGTTGGTAGCCCTCTTTTTTTTTAATAGATCTTTCTTCCATGATTAGTGTGGTGGTGCTGGAGCAAGCTGCTCAGAAGATGCTTGGGAGAGAGTGAGTGCCTGCTCCTTCTCAGGCTGGACACTGGAGCTGGGAGTCACAAACAGGGTTGAGAAAAGTTGGTGGACCACCTGGCTTCAGATTCCAGGTTTAAGGAGCCTGGTGGTGGGAAGGATCAAGGCCTCAAAACAATACAGACTACTAGCCCATAGGCTTCTGCTCCCTTCCTGCCAAGAGATGGAGACCACCATTTTCCAAGCTGAGGGACAATGGACCATTTGGGAGAAGTAGGAATCCTTTAACAGGAAGTAAAGGAGGGAGGCCTCTGGGGACCAAGAGGGCAGAGTGGGTCCTGGGAGGTGGGAACAGGATCCAGGGCCATGAAAAAACATCATAAGAGCAGCCACTTAAATCTACAGATGTCAGCTCCCATCTGTAGCTGGACCTCTAGAGGAAGTGAGATGGAGGGTTCTCCAGGAGACAGTGAGTGGAAACCGAGCCACAAGAAGCAGCACGAACTGCCTCTCTCAGTGCTTTCAGCGATGGATGAACTCCTTGCATCTGAGCCCATGGCCTCAAGCAAATGGGTGGAGATCCATGGGCAGGATGGCTTCGATTTGCTCCATGCCACAGTCCCAGGAAACCACAATTGAAAATCAATAATCACTAATAAATCACTAAGTAATGTTACACTGGCAAAATGGCCATTTCATTAGCAGGTACAAGCCCTGAGGAGAGAGCAAGAGGAGTTGGCATGGAGTTTGGCAGGGGATAGCTAGTTCTGGCCCATGTCTGGGGCAGGAAAGGTTCTGCTTGCTGTTCATTCTACTATAGGGAAATATGGTCCCTCATGGCCGCAGCATCTTAGGGCTGCAGAAGCTTTTCAAGGCTTCTGTTCTGATTACCCCAGCCTCACTGAGCCTACGGAGTGGCATGGTGCGGAGGTGCCTGTGAGGTGGCACACTGCCACATTTGCTCTTCAGGAACGAGGAGCCAGTGTGTGACTGTGGCTTTACAGACATGGCCAGGATGCTGGAGGGACAATGAAGCATCCTGGGAAGGAGGATTTCTGTGAGACAGGGCTAGGGACAGGCCACAACGGGGAGGAAGCCAAGCCCTGCATGGCCACCTGTGATAAGCTTTGAGATACCCGCTGCAAGGGTCAGCGCGGCACCATGTCTAGCTTGTTTAGAATGCCACAGCTCTAAAGCAGGGCACCGTGGCCCTTCTAACCAGCCAGGCATATGCCACTAGGTCCAGGGGATTTGATTATTAAAGTCGTTTGTTTTGCCGCTGATGCAACATGACACCAGCCTGCAATGTGATGGAAATTTGGCTTCTGCAAAAGGCACCGACTTTGTCTTCTCTGAATCTCCTTTCTCTGAACAGCAGGGACATTTCAGTCCCATGTAAAGCACACACTGTCTTCCTCTTGGCAAATGCCCAGTACCTTACAGTGCCATCTTGGCAGAGCCTCAGGTAGCATCTCAGGAGCAAGAAGACTGCTCTGCATGTGAGGTCCTGAGGCAGTGCGGGGAGTGATGAAGTGCTCAGAGAGAATGCACTTGGGTAGCAGAGCATCTTCTGGCTGTACTTGTCTCTGTGCTCAGGAGAAAGGGTTGGGGAGACAAAAGTCCCAGGTCACAGGCAAGAACAGCAAGCCACTTCCTTGCCCTTTCATTTGGTTACTCAAATTGCGCCAGGGGCATCTATCCTCATTCCTCAAGGCAGCAGGGCTTCCTTGCTGGCAGACATGCCATGCACAAGGCAGGATGGGGGAGGCATAGCCACAGCTCTAACACAACTGGAAGCCACCTGCAGCCCAGGACTGGTCTCTCAGCCTCCAGGGCAGGTGGAGGGCCTTTATGGGAAATGCCACAGATGGGAGGCCCAATCCTGTGGGACAGCCAGAACCTGAAGCCCACAGAGAGAAAGGAGCTGGCCCCAGGTCCCAGGCTGGACCAGCTGCAGGACTGAGCCAAGAACCCAGGGTTTTGCCTCCCAGGCCGCACCTCTTCTCATTTGATGGCACTGCCACCACCAGACACCCTGCGTCACTGGCTCTTTAGGGGTCTGTCCCCTCTGCACATATACACATTTATTTGTCCATGCTGCCTGAGGTGCACTAAAGTCATTTCATGGACAGGACAGATGTACCACACTTAAGAGCTGGAGGGGCCCTGTCACTGGAAAGATGAGCAGGCTTTGCCCTCAGCAAGTATTTACAGCAGATGGAAGTTGGCTACATCTGAATGACAGCTAATATCTGACAGATATTAACTCACTGAATCC